>NC_051100.1:12316041-12660452 GCF_901709675.1 Syngnathus acus
CACGCATTCCGTTGAGGGTGGCGCCAACTTGCTGGGGGGTATTTTTGTTACAATTCTACACGCCAGTGACGTGCGGTGAGGGTTGGGGTTGGTGAGGCACTGACAGAGTCAGATTTACAAACGTACTGTATGACGCTAAGGCACTGACTCCCAAGTCAGATTTACATGCATATATGGTTGTTATCCCATTCTTGATTAAATGTAATAACATTTTAAACACACCACTGTACATTTAAACACACCACTGCAGTATTCTTACCTTTACTTGTAAATGAAGTCCATTCTCCTGTCCTTCTGGACGAAGATCTCGATGACAGGGAAAGCAATAAAGTCGATTTTGGCAGCACAACCACAAAGCCAGTCTTTTTTAGAGTACCAATCCTTTTGAAACGAACGTGTTGTAGTCCGTCCGGGAGGCCCGTAGTTTGAATTAATCCTCGCAAATCTGGCGTTGGTCTTCCCTTACTTATGGTTTCTTGCTTTGACTGAAAGTCAAGTTTTGAAAAATTTCTTATTTTCGAGATTATATCCACCATTGTCAGGGAAAACAAGCCAAATAGCAACGCGTTAGCACCGAATGTTGTTGGTTGTTTTTCTTCTTAATTTACTCTCGCATTTACTCGTGTCGTGAACTATTAGCCGGAGGCTCACTATCGCCCCATCTTCGCGGCAAAAGTACTGGCTGCCTCAAGGCTCGTATTTTCACCCGCTGACTGCAAGCAAGCACTCGCCGTTTGCACGCGGTGTACGGTTTGTACGGTGCGCGATGCTGGCTGCGTTGGGCGACTCTCCGAACACAACCACCCTCGGACGCCCGCTTTCACATTTTACTTTTTTTTCTTCATTAGCTAATTCTTTACCTTCACAAAACGTCGTCCTGGCGCCCAACGTCAGTGCGAATGCCACAAGTGCGGCGATGCTCATGATGTCCAGTCGAGCAGCCTGCGCCATGCAAGCTGAAGTTGAAACAGAAGATAAATAGAAGCTGACGTTGAAGCAAAAGTGGTTTACGCAGAAGATGAAGCAGAAGCTGGAGTTGAAGCAAAAGCAGCTGAAGCCAAATTTGAAACAGGAGCTGAAGTACAGAAGCAGAGCAGAAGATGAAGCTGAAGCTAAAGCAGTTGAAGCTAAAGTTGAAGCAGGAGCTGAAGTACAGAAGCCGAAGCAGAGATCCGAAGCAGCGCCGGAATTCGGATCTCTGCAGCTGAGCCTGTGGAGAGGAAATGCGGGACAGGGGCACCTCAGCACGGGCCGGCTTATAAGGCCGAGGAGGACAAGCCCACGCGTACAGGAACGCACCAGAGAGCAAAGGTGACGCTTGCATGTGCGCAACAGTTGCCGTCGCCCTTTCATACACACCGGGGCAAGCTGCGTTGCGGGGCGTTATGACGTTATTTGAAAGGCTCGCCAGAGGAGGGCTTCTCCTCCCTCGTCAGCTCGGCTTTGAGTCAAGGCGGCGTGCAGCAGGGGCTTATGACGGCATTTGAAAGCAGACGGCGAGCGAGCAAGCAATCTAAACACGTCGACGCAGCACACCTCACACTGAAAGCAAGGGTGCTGCTTCTGAGCAAACTTCCAGAGTCGGTCCAATGTTTTACCCGGCAGTTTTCGCACATGGATTTGATTTCACCCTAATTAAAGCTTTTTCGTAAATTGTCATTGATATCGACACATGTGCCTGAAAAAATTGATTTGGCTGGATAGACGGATTTTTATTTTTCTGAGTCAACCCTTGCCTTGTCAGGCGTAGACATCTATTAGACGTCTGGTCTATGATCATATTTTGAAATTTTAAACTGTCAATCAGCTGTAAGTTGTATAAATAATGTACAGAAGTTGTTTGGCTTTGTTTTTAACGACCATTGAGCCGTACATGTGAAGTGTGGTTATTTCTGTAAACTGATATAGACGTCTATAATAGGTCTATCTATAGTCCTAGAATAGACAGCTATATTAGGTCTGTGTCGACCTTATTTGGACCTCTATATTAGGTTAATAGAATAACGACGAATTTAATCCATCAAATATGAGATATTAAACCCTAAACCAGCTGTAGGTTGTATGAATAATGTACAGAGGTTGCATTGCTTTGTTTTAAACAACCATTGATCCGTGTGAAGTGTGGTTATTTCTAAATTAGGTCTATGTATGTGTAGACCTAAATAGATGCCTATATTAAGTCTATGTGTGGACCATTTTTAGATGTCTATTTTAGGTCTATACATAGACGTCTGTTTTAGGTCTATAGAATAACCTAAAATAGACGACAAGATTAATTCCATCAAATATGAAATATTAAACCCCAAACCATTCTGTAAGTTGTATAAATAATGTAGAGAAGTTGTATTGCTCTGTTTTTAACAATCATTGAACCGTGTGAAGTGTGGTTATTTCGGTAACCTGATATTAGGGCTATGGAATAACCTAAAATAGACAACAAAATTAAATCCTTCAAATATGAATTATTACCGTTTTTTTCCATGTATAATGCGCCCCCATGTATAATACGCACCCTAAAAATGGCATGTTGATGCTGGAAAAAAGCCTGTACCCATGTATAATACGCACCCAAATTTTGACTCCTACTTAAGTCTGTAAACGTAAAATTATTTCAGAAAAAAGATCATCTTTGGGAACAACCGGATGTTATTCTGCCGGTCAGTATCACTGCGCATGCGCTAGCAAACTCGATAGCGAAGAAATGTTTCGGATTTGTGTAGGGTACATTGTGACAGCAAACGAGCAGGTGATCGCGCAAGCGTCTGATACGAGAGCATTTTGTTCGTATGGAGCGTGTTTGAAGTGAACAGCAGAGAAGAAAGCGCATCTGTAATGGCGGCCTCCGTATCATATCCGGATAAAAAGAAAAAAAATTTTTTTTTTGTACCCATGTATAATGCGCACCCCAGATTTTAGGACAATAAATTAGTTAAATTTTGCGCATTATACATGGAAAAAAACGGTAAACCCAAAACTGTTGGATTTTGTCCACAATTTAGGGAGCGCGCTATCTGCGCCTCAGGGCAAAAGCCATTGCCAATCACCTGTTATCCAATTTACTCACTGCGTGCTCGTTTGATTTCTTCAGATTTAGGAAAATGCTAAGACACTGAAGCAGAAATTAGACTTACACAGGTTGGTTGAGTTCAATCACAATTCTTGTTAAGAAAGCTCTGTTTTCAGGAAAGTACAATACAGCACTGGGCCTTCCGTGCGACCATGCTCAAGAGCAGAAAGTCTCCATTCCGAAAAGGCAACGTTCAAGGTTCTTTGGTCAGCTTATATTCAGTTGCACATGCCGGTGTGGGCCGAGTTTGATGCGTGATGAGTCAGGGGGTGTGGCAAGTTCGCAGGAGATTTTGATTCCATGGGAGTGGGTGCTGGTTCAGTGAGAGCTGGTTCCGTTGGGGTGGGTGCTGATTATGGGCAATTCGGTGTGTGTGGAAGCTGTTGTCTTCCATCCCGTCTTTCGGCCTTGGCGATCATCTTTGGCCGGGTTCTTGGCTGTCTCCCTCTGGCACCTGCTGGTTTTATCTCCAAGTGACCTTCCTGTAAACATTCTGCTCCATTTTTGCACATACACTGTCGCACCTCATCCATTCGTCATTCTTTCAATTTTGTCATTTTGTACGGAATTATGTGAGCTCTTGGCTGTGACATCATCAATTTATTAATGTTCCCTGACTATGCAAGGTTTGTACTCACCACTTACCATCTTTTCATTAGTTTGTTCTTTTGATACTCCATGTACTTGCTTACGTCATCATATTCTTAGTTTAATCATGCTTCCAACCATATCTTTTCTTTGTTAGGCAAAATATTTCCCTCTGTCCAGAACGTTCAGTAGTAATCTAAAACTGGCGTCTAGCATTAGTCAAAACATAAGATACAATCAAGTACTGAACGTTTTTAGACGACTTTGGCAATGTCCATGATTTAGAGAATCATCAGGCATGCATTAAACAGTTCCTTAAGGGTCATTAAGCTATTCAGGCAATATATAAAAAAACATTTGTTATTTCAAAGTGCTCAGAAATATATATCAGATCATAAAGTTATAAAAACCTTTGTCATTACCACCTATCAAAAATGTCTAGTTATGTCTTCTTTATTGATTTGGTGTGTAGGTATAATTACTATATGCTTAAAATATTTCTTTTATTGCTTTAATATGTGAATATACTTGTCTGCTTATGTACTTTATTCAATGAGGTTTGAGCATATCTGTTTTTGTAGCTAGGCAGGACTTTTTGTATTTCGACCCCATTCCTTCAAAACCATTCTGTAAGTTGTATAAAGAATGTACAGAGGTTGTGATGCTTTGTTTTAAACAACCATTGATCCGTATGAAGTGTGGTTATTTCTATAACCTCATATTAGGGTTATGTAATTGTACTAAGTTCATTTTGTCTTCACTTATAGATTAGTTGACTGGTTCTTTTATCACAGACAAATTATTGAGGTTGTTTGATTTACCTGACGTGTACTTCCGCCTGACTCACCTGCCAAATCTGACAGGTGAGCCATGCCTTCATACAACAGCTGATAAAGACGCAACTCACCTACACCAGTGACACTGATGAAGAGTGGAATTATAATGTGGACAAAATTGAATTGAGGACTTTGTTTTTCTTGTAAATCAAGCAAAAAATCACTGAAAAGTCAGTAACTTTGACAGTATAGCAATTACACCAAACGCAACCCTGCAGGTTCCACTTGTAAACTATCAAGAGTGAAGGGGGGTTCAACAGCATCCAAAATTTTGACTAACCAATTCGAGGCTTAATCATTCTGTCATTCAGTCTTGCATCCTGTTTGTCATTTATTTCCTTGAACATCATGTCAAATGTCTCCAGATCAGTCATGGGCAACCGTCCACTCTCCGCGTCACATTATATATGAGAGTTGAGGCTCCTCAGCCCAGGGATTGCCAGAAGGGTCTCCACAAATGACCTTCAGAAACTCTGAGAATAAACAGAAATAGAAATAAATACCCCTCCGTGAGTCGTCACCTTATTGTGGTGGAGGGGTTTGCGTGCCCCTATGATCCTAGGAGCCATGTTGTCTGGGGCTTCATGCCCCTGGTAGGGTCACCCATGGCAAAAGGGTCCTAGGTGAGAGGCCAGACAAAGCACGGCTCACCCAAGCCCCTTATGACGAAAAACATAAATGGACTTCGTTTTGGCTCGCCCGGACGCGGGTTACCGGGGCCCCCCTCTGGAGCCAGGCCTGGAGGTGGGGCTCGAAGGCGAGCACCTGGTGGCCGGGCCTTCGCCCATGGGGCCCGGCCGGGCACAGCCCGAAAAGAAAACGTGGGTCCCCCTTCCCATGGGCTCACCACCTGTAGGAGCGGCCAAAGGGGTTGGGTGCAGAGTGAGCTGGGCGGCGGCCAAAGGCTTGGCAGTCCGATCCCCGGCTGCAGAAGCTGGCTCTTGGGACATGGAATGTCACCTCTCTGGCTGGAAAGGAGCCCGAGCTGGTGGGTGAGGCAGAAAAATTCTGACTAGACATAGTCGGACTTGCCTCCACACATAGTTTGGGCTCTGGTACAAGCCCTCTCGAGAGGGGCTGGACTCTCTTCCACTCTGGAGTTGCCCACGGTGAGAGGCGTCGAGCAAGTGTGGGCATACTTATTGCCCCCCGGCTGGGCGCCTGCACATAGGGGTTCACCCCGTTGAACGAGAGGGTAGCCTCCCTCCGCCTTCGGGTGGGGGGGACGGGTCCTGACTGTTGTTTGTGTCTATGCACCAAACAGCAGCTCAGAGTACCCACCCTTCTTGGGGTCCCTGGAGGAAGTGCTGGAGAGCGCTCCTTCTGGGGACTCCATCGTTCTACTGGGTGACTTCAATGCTCACGTGGGCAATGACAGTGAGACCTAGAAGAACTGATTGGGAGGAACGGCCCCCCCGATCTGAACCCGAGCGGTCTTCTATTATTGGACTTCTGTGCTCGACACGAATTTTCTACAATGAACACAAGGGTGTCCATGGCCTAGGGTGTCCTGGTGCAGGACATTGAGTCCGAGTGGACCATGTTCCGCGCCTCCATTGTTGAGGCAGCCGACCGGAGTTTTGGCCGTAAGGTCGTTGGTGCCTGTCGTGGCGGCAATCCCCGAACCCGCTGGTGGACACCGGCGGTAAGGGATGTCGTCAAGCTGAAGAAGGAGTCCTATCGGTCCGTTTTGGCCTGCGGGACTCCGGAAGCAGCTGACAGGTACCGGATAGCCAAGCGGAACGCGGCTTCGGCGGTTGCTGAGGCTAAAACCCGGGCGTGGGAGGAGTACGGCGAGGCCATGGAAAATGACTTCCGAACGGCTTCGAGGAAATTCTGGTCCACCATCCTGCGTCTCAGGAGGGGGAAGCAGTGCACCGTCAACACTGTTTACAGTGGAGATGGGGTGCTGCTGACCTCGACTCGGGACGTCGTGAGTCGGTGGGGAGAATACTTCGAAGACCTCCTCAATTCCACCTACACGCCTTCCATTGTGGAAGCAGGGCCTGGAGACTCTGAGGCGGACTCTCCAATCTCTGGGGTCGAAGTCACTGAGGTAGTTGAAAAACTCCTCGGTGGCAAGGCCACCATCCGGAGTGGATGAGATCCTTCCGGAGTTCTTAAAGGCTCTGGATGTTGTGGGGCTGTCATGGCTGGCACGCCTCTACACCATTGCGTGGACATCGGGGACGGTGCCTCTGGATTGGCAGACTGGGGAGGTGGTTCCGCTCTTTAAGAAGGGGGACCGGAGGGTGTGTTCCAATTACAGGGGAATCACACTCCTCAGCCTCCCTGGTAAGGTCTATTCAGGGGAGCTGGAGAGGAGGGTCCGTCGAGAAGTCGAACCTCGGATTCAGGAGGAGCACTGTGGCTTTTGTCCTGGCCGTGGAACAGTGAACCAGCTCTACACCCTCGGCAGGATCCTCGAGGGTGCATGGGAGTTTGCCCAACCAGTCCACATGTGTTTTGTGGACTTGGAGAAGGCGTTCGACCGTGTCCCTCGGGAGGTTCTGTGGAGGGTGCTTCGGGAGCACGGGGTGCCGTGCCAATTCATAAGGGCGGTTCCGTCCCTGTATCATCGATGGCAGAGTTTGGTCCGCATTTCCGGCAGTAAGTCGGATTCGTTCCCAGTGAGGGTTGGACTCCGCCAAGGCTGCCCTTTGTCACAGATTCTGATCATAATTTTTATGTACAGAATTTCTAGGCGCAGCCGATGCGTTGAGGGTGTCCGGTTTGGGGACCTCAGCATCGCGTCTCTGCTCTTTGCAGACGACGTGGTGCTGTTGGCTTCTTCAAGCCGTGATCTCCAGCTTTCACTGGAGCGGTTCGCAGCCGAGTGTGAAGCGGTTGGGATGAGGGTCAGCACCTCCAAATCCGAGTCCATGGTCCTCGGTCGGAAAAGGGTGGAATGCCCTCTCCGGATCGGGGATAAGATCATGCCCCAAGTGGAGGAGTTCAAGTATCTTGGGGTCTTGTTCACGAGTGAGGGCAGGTTGGAGCGCGAGAACGACAGGCGGATTGGTGCAGCGTCGGCAGCAATGCGGACTCTGTACCGGTCTGTCGTGGTGAAGAGAGCGCCGAGCCAAAAGGCAAAGCTCTCGATTTACCGGTCGATCTACGCTCCTACCCTCACCTATGGTCACGAGCTATGGATCGTGACCAAAAGAACGAGATCCAGGATACAAGCGGCCGAAATGAGTTTCCTCCGCAGGGTGTCCGGGCTCTCCCTTAGAGATAAGGTGAGAAGCTCGGTCATCCAGGAGAGACTCTGAGTAGAGCCGCTGCTCCTCCACGTTGAGAGGAGCCAGATGAGGTGGCTCAGGCATCTCATCAGGATGCCTCCTGGACGCCTCCCTGGGGAGGTGTTCCGGGCATGTCCCACGGGTAGGAGACCCCGGGGATGACCCAGGACGCGCTGGAGAGACTATGTCTCCCAGCTGGCCTGGGAATGCCTTGGGATCCCCCGGGATGAGCTGGATGAAGTGGCTGGGGAGAGGGAAGTCTGGTAGTCCCTCCTAAAGCTGCTGCCACCACGACCCGACCCCGGATAAGCGGAAGAAGATGGATGGCTGGATAGAAATAAAATGCTCACTTAAATTACTGCAGCTGTGACCACTTTTTAAATGACTAATGCCTACAAAAAAAACGTCATGGGCGTTTCACACTCACTTCCTAGCTGTTGAGGAATGAAGCAAATGTTAGCTGCAAGATTCAAATGAATCATTTTCCAATTATAAACTTTGCCTTGTTTGAAAAAATGATGGCATTCGGTCTGTGCCTTTGAATGTGCTGCAATTTAATTTGGCTATTGTACATATCCAATAACGCTATTTTAAAATAGTACTGATAAAATTGCTTGTTCTACAAGTTGTTATCCAGTTGATGAAAATGTACAGGGTAAACCTGGGTTTTATTTTGCACTTTGACATCCGCCCCGGTTTCCGGAGTTTGAAAGTCATAAATGCAAAATAATAATAATAATAAGAAGAATACATTTTATTTTTAAGGTGCCTTTCAAGGCACTCAAGGTCGTCGTACAGACATAAAATAGCATGCACAATTAATAGAAAAAAGCAAAGAGAGTCTAAAAGCAAAGAAACATCTGCAGCAGAGTGACGAGTTCAGTAATATGCCTGCCTAAACAGGTGGGTTTTGAGGTGGGATGCGAACAGATGAATCCTCCTACGGAGAACATATCCAGGACACCAAACTGAAAGTGAGCTCCCGAAACAACATCCTACAGAAGCTGGCTAACTCAAAGTGGGGAGCCACAGCACGTACATTATGATGCACCGCTCTGGCCCTGTGCTATTCCTCTGCGGAGTATGCATGTCCTGTTTGGGAGAGATCAACCCACGCTAAGAAACTGGACTCAGCGTTGAACAACACCTGCCGCTTGATAACTGGTTGCTTCAAGCCTACCAACGTGAACAATCTGCATCTCCTCGCTGGCATCGCTCCTCCAGATGTGAGAAGGGAGGTCACCAGTCGAGTAGAGAGGATAAAATCTTCCAGGAATGAATGCCACATCCTTCATGGACGCGAGCCCCCGGCCCAACGACTGAAGTCAAGGAGAAGTTTCCTCAGCCATGTCGAGCCCCTCACAACATCTCAGGAAGAAACAAGACTCCAGATATGGACAACAAAACTTGAAAATGACCCCCCTCCCATTGACATGGGAATCCCCCCTTCCGAAGATCTCCCACCCGGCTCAAAAGCATCATGGGTCCGGTGGAAGACACTCAACCGCCTGAGAACAGAAACAGGCAGATCAGAAGCTGCTATGGCCAGATGGGGCGACAAAACCGGCCCAACCCTCTGTGAATGTGGAGAAGAGGACCATACCATGCAGCACTGCCTTGTCTGCCCTGTATTACCCAACCCCTGCAGCTTAAAAGATCTCGCTGAATTCAATGACAACGCAAAAGACTGGTTAAAGACATGGGAAACTGTCATCTGACTAGCACAGCGGTGGCCAACCCGCGGCTCGTGAGCCGCATGCGGCTCTTTGGCTGGTTTCATGCGGCTCTTTTACGTTCATATCAACATTTGTGTTTATTTTTCGTGCGTATTTTCTTCGCTTGGGTTCAATATGGTATTTTGGTCAAGCGCGCATGCGCATGAGGTGAACTCCCGCAAAGGAGGAGGGACAAACAGAGCGATTGGTTTTGCTGGCTTTTTAATGAATGGCGACTGTGACTACGGGGGCCCATTAGGTCCAGAAAAGCTGACAAGACGCTTGCCAAAATGGCAAGGAAAAAATGCACAGCTAAACGAATATATGACGATGAACACAGGACGTTTTTAACAGAGTTAAAGTTGTTTTTTGTTGAACGCTATGGCAAGCCATTCTGCCTGATATGTCGGACGTCATTGGCGCATTTAAAAGCTTCAAATGGTCAGCGGCACTTCAACTCACTTCATGCCAATATCGATAAGGACTTTGCAAAAGGGACTGAATTTCGCAAGCACAAGTTTGGAGACTTTGAAAAGTCAGGCAGAAAAATAGGTACAGTTTTTCAGAAAAATTACAAAGCACTCAGAGACTGTCACACTTGCATTGTTTCAACTGGCTTGGAACATTGCACGGGCTAAAAAGCCATACAATGAAGTGGAGTTCGTTAAAATATGCCTCAGTGACGTTATTGAAATCCTGTCTCCTGAAAACGACAAACTAAAACGAATGGTCTGTCCCGCCACACATAGTAAGTGAAAAAACTTATGTTTTTGTTTGTGGAATTTGTTGAACTGAGAGTTTGTCTGTGTGAGACAATGCACACAATGTTCATTGTTGAAAATGTGGTCTTTGGTGTGTGGTTTTAGTACTGTAGGAGTCAATTTGTCATTATCATGTTGGTGCGTGACATAATAATGTCACACAATAAATTTGGCTGAGCAGAGGTGTGTGTGTGTGTGTGTGTGTGTGTGTGTGTGTGGGGGGGGGGGGTGTTCATGTGTGCTCATGTGTATGATGTGGCTCTTTGCGATGACACAGTAAAAAATGTGGCTCTTAGTCTCTGACTGGTTGGCCACCCCTGGACTAGCACTTCAAAAGACGAAAAGAAGAAGTGAGGGTGATAGTGGAGGCCGACCTGAGAGACCGGGTGAGAATGTTTATGTGGAGGAGGTCTGACAGATATGGAGGGGCGAGGTTTTGGATGGCCTTGAATATGGAGGAGAATTTTATAGTCAATGCGCTGTTTTAGAGGAAGCCAGTGGAGATGGTGTAGAACAGGAGTCATGTGATGGTGGACAGGGGTTCTGGTGACGATGCGAGCAGTAGCATTCTGGACCAGTTGCAATTTATGGAGGAGTTTGTGGGGGAGGCCGACAAGGATGGAGTTGCAATAATCCAGACGGGAGGTGACAAGAGAGTGGACCAGGATAGCAGCGCTGTTTGGAGTGAGTGATGGACAGAGGCGATTAATGTTACGGAGGTGGAAATAGGCAGAACGGATGATGTTGTTTATGTGTGTGCTGAATGACAGGGTGCTATCGAGGACAACACCCAGGCTCTTAGCCTGAGGGGAAGGGGAAACCGAGTGTGAATGGTGAGTGTGAAACTGGGTTGTTTG
The DNA here is from genome assembly GCF_901709675.1 of Syngnathus acus. Taxonomy (NCBI): domain Eukaryota; kingdom Metazoa; phylum Chordata; class Actinopteri; order Syngnathiformes; family Syngnathidae; genus Syngnathus; species Syngnathus acus. The sequence goes on from NC_051100.1 coordinate 12,327,108, forward strand.
TTGAGGGAAGCTTTAGAATCAATCAGGACTACCTCAGTTTTGTCACTGTTAAGTTTAAGGAAGTTTGAGGTGAACCAGGATTTGATATCTTGAAGGCACGCACAGAGGGAGGAGGGTGGGAGGCTGGTAGGGGGTTTGGAGGAGACGTAGAGCCGAGTGTCGTCCGCGTAGCAGTGAAAATTAATGTTATGTTTACGGAAAATCAGGCCAAGTGGGAGGAGGTAAATGATAAATAGGATGGGACCAAGGACAGAGCCCTGGGGAACACCAGAGGACAGGGGGGAGGGGGGAGATGTGCATGATTTTAACTGGATAAATTGAGACCGGCCGGAGAGATATGAGTGGAACCAGTGCAGGGGTGTGTCAGACAGGCTAGTCGGTCAAGGAGGATGGAGTGGGAGATGGTATCAAAAGCTGCGCGTAAATCAAGAAGAATGGAGGATATGCACTGACGTCACAGATCGGGGCGGCCATTATTGTTTGGGTGGCAAGAAGCCTCGTCTGCTGCCACTAGACTCGTGAGGATGGCGGCCTGGGTGGGTGTCGTGAGTGATTATTTCGTCCAGTTGGACCAAGAAAGCCGCACGAGATACATTGAAAAGTTGAAAAAATATAACATTCGTGTTGATCCGCTGTGGAAACCAAGTAAGAACGCCACCAGCTCAAGCGTAGCAGGAGCTGGGACAGCAAGCGTTTGGTCCTCTGATAAGGCGACTTTTCCGCCAGTAACATATCCAGACATTTACAACTATTTGATAGATTGTTCAAGTCCATATACCGAGGAAGACCTCAGAGCCTACAAGAGTTTGCAATGATATCGCTACCTGACTGCTGGTTATGTCCATTCCGTTGAGTCACAGCCAGTGGAGCGAAACGGAGGAGATGCCAGCCATGGCAGCACATAATATAATAATAATATACACTGCTCAAAAAATTAAAGGAACAGTTTTTTATCAGGGTATGGCATGAATTCAATTACACTTTTCTCATAAGGTTTTGGTCAGGTACGCGGCAGAGGGGGTTGTTAATCAGTTTCAGCTGCATTGGTGTTGATGGAATTAACAACAGGTGCAGTAGAGGGGCAACAACGAGATGGTCCCCAAAACAGGACTGGTTTTGCAGGTGGAGGCCATTTCAAGTTCCTCCCTCTTGATCTTTTTTAACTGGTTTTCCACAAGTGTTGGCTTTAGCTCGAGTCATTATCACGACTGGGAGCATGAGGCGATTTCTTAACCCTCCTGAAGTTGAGCAGATTGTCCAACTCCTCCAGGATGGCACATCCATGCGTGCTGTTGCAAGATTTGATGTGTCTCCCAGTACAATCTCCAGAGCATGGAGGAGATTCCAGGAGGCAGGCAGTTACTCTAGGAGAGCTGGACAGGGCCGTAGACGGTCCCCATCCCATCAACAGGACCGATATCTGCTGCTTTGTGCAAGGAGAAACAGGTTGAACACTGCCCGAGCCCTACAGAATGATCTCCAGCAGGCTACTGGTGTGAATGTCTCTGTCCAAACAGTCAGAAACAGACTTCACGAGGGTGGCCTCAGGGCACGACGTCCTGTAGTGTACCCTGTGCTCACTGCTCAGCACTGTGGAGCTCAATTGGCATTTGAACACCAGAATTGGCAAGTCCACCACTGGCGCCCTGTGCTTTTCACAGATGAGAGCGGGTTTACCCTGAGCACCTGTGATAGACGTGAAAGGGTCTGGAGAAGCCAAGGGGAGCGCTGTACTGCCTGCAACATCATTCACCATGACCGATTCGGTGGTGGGTCAGTGATGGTCTGGGGAGGCATTTCCATGGAGGGACGAACAGACCTCTACAGGCTAGAGAACGGCAGTCTGACTGCCATTAGGTATCGGGATGAAATCCTTGCACCCATGGTCAGACCTGCAGCTGGTGCAGTAGGTCCTGGGTTCCTCCTGATCCACGACAATGCCCGGCCTCGTGTGGCAGGAGTATGCAGACAGTATCTGGAGGATGAAGGAATTGACACAATTGAATGGCCCTCACGATCACCTGATCTAAACCCGATAGAACACCTCTGGGACATAATGTTTCAGTCCATCAGACGCCGCCAGGTTGCTCCTCAGACTTTACAGGAGCTCACTGATGCCCTTAGACAGATCTGGGAGGACATCCCACAAGACACCATCCGTCGTCTCATTAGGAGCATGCCGCGACGTTGTCAAGCTTGCATACAAGCACCTGGGGGCCACACAAGATATTGAAAATAATTTTGAGTTGCAGAAATTGAATTTAGGCAAAATGAACGAGCCTGCCTCATCATTTTTTCACTTCGACATTTTGGGGTGTCTATATACTGAGCCCTCTGTAGGCTGAAAACTATTATTTCCATCAAAAGATGTGGCATCTTTTTGTTCCTGAGACATTAAACTGTCCATATCACAAAGAATTGTGATTGAACTCAACCAACCTGTGTAAGTCTAATTTTGTTTCGGTGTCTTAGTCTTTTCCTAAAACTGAAAAAGAAAACGAACACGCAGTGAGTAAATTGGATAACAGATGATTGGCTCTGGCTTTGGCTGTGAGGCGCGGATAGCGCGATTCCCTAATTGTGGACCAAATCCAACAATGTATGTGGAGGGTAGCCTTCCCCTGCAATAGGGTTTGGCACCTGTATCATTGGGCGCACATCAGCATTGTCTAAATTTTGGGAAAATCTAGCAGCATTGGTCATACTTCCTGTTCGTACAGGAGTTCTAATAATGTGACCCTGACCTTTTTTGCTATTATATGGGGGAGGGTGCAGGTCTGTTAAACTTGGATACAAGTTTTGCATAGGAGCGGAAAGCTCCTCTTGCTCCTCTGCTTGAGCTGCGCCTTCAGCTGCGGCTTGAGCTACGGCCGGGACAGCGCGCCTGCGCACTGTGGCATTGTCTTCCGGCCTGACAAAGGTACTTTTTTCTATTAATTGTGCATGCTATTTTATGTCTGTACGACGACCTTGAGTGCCTTGAAAGGCACCTTAAAAATAAAATGTATTCTTCTTATTATTATTATTATTTTGCATTTATGACTTTCAAACTCCGGAAACCGGGGCGGATGTCAAAGTGCAAAATAAAACCCAGGTTTACCCTGTACATTTTCATCAACTGGATAACAACTTGTAGAACAAGCAATTTTATCAGTACTATTTTAAAATAGCGTTATTGGATATGTACAATAGCCAAATTAAATTGCAGCACATTCAAAGGCACAGACCGAATGCCATCATTTTTTTCAAACAAGGCAAAGTTTATAATTGGAAAATGATTCATTTGAATCTTGCAGCTAACATTTGCTTCATTCCTCAACAGCTAGGAAGTGAGTGTGAAACGCCCATGACGTTTTTTTTGTAGGCATTAGTCATTTAAAAAGTGGTCACAGCTGCAGTAATTTAAGTGAGCATTTTATTTCTATCCATCCATCCATCTTCTTCCGCTTATCCGGGGTCGGGTCGTGGTGGCAGCAGCTTTAGGAGGGACTACCAGACTTCCCTCTCCCCAGCCACTTCATCCAGCTCATCCCGGGGGATCCCAAGGCATTCCCAGGCCAGCTGGGAGACATAGTCTCTCCAGCGCGTCCTGGGTCATCCCCGGGGTCTCCTACCCGTGGGACATGCCCGGAACACCTCCCCAGGGAGGCGTCCAGGAGGCATCCTGATGAGATGCCTGAGCCACCTCATCTGGCTCCTCTCAACGTGGAGGAGCAGCGGCTCTACTCCGAGTCTCTCCTGGATGACCGAGCTTCTCACCTTATCTCTAAGGGAGAGCCCGGACACCCTGCGGAGGAAACTCATTTCGGCCGCTTGTATCCTGGATCTCGTTCTTTTGGTCACGATCCATAGCTCGTGACCATAGGTGAGGGTAGGAGCGTAGATCGACCGGTAAATCGAGAGCTTTGCCTTTTGGCTCGGCGCTCTCTTCACCACGACAGACCGGTACAGAGTCCGCATTGCTGCCGACGCTGCACCAATCCGCCTGTCGTTCTCGCGCTCCAACCTGCCCTCACTCGTGAACAAGACCCCAAGATACTTGAACTCCTCCACTTGGGGCATGCTCTTATCCCCGATCCGGAGAGGGCATTCCACCCTTTTCCGACCGAGGACCATGGACTCGGATTTGGAGGTGCTGACCCTCATCCCAACCGCTTCACACTCGGCTGCGAACCGCTCCAGTGAAAGCTGGAGATCACGGCTTGAAGAAGCCAACAGCACCACGTCGTCTGCAAAGAGCAGAGACGCGATGCTGAGGTCCCCAAACCGGACACCCTCAACGCATCGGCTGCGCCTAGAAATTCTGTACATAAAAATTATGATCAGAATCTGTGACAAAGGGCAGCCTTGGCGGAGTCCAACCCTCACTGGGAACGAATCCGACTTACTGCCGGAAATGCGGACCAAACTCTGCCATCGATGATACAGGGACGGAACCGCCCTTATGAATTGGCACGGCACCCCGTGCTCCCGAAGCACCCTCCACAGAACCTCCCGAGGGACACGGTCGAACGCCTTCTCCAAGTCCACAAAACACATGTGGACTGGTTGGGCAAACTCCCATGCACCCTCGAGGATCCTGCCGAGGGTGTAGAGCTGGTTCACTGTTCCACGGCCAGGACAAAAGCCACAGTGCTCCTCCTGAATCCGAGGTTCGACTTCTCGACGGACCCTCCTCTCCAGCTCCCCTGAATAGACCTTACCAGGGAGGCTGAGGAGTGTGATTCCCCTGTAATTGGAACACACCCTCCGGTCCCCCTTCTTAAAGAGCGGAACCACCTCCCCAGTCTGCCAATCCAGAGGCACCGTCCCCGATGTCCACGCAATGGTGTAGAGGCGTGCCAGCCATGACAGCCCCACAACATCCAGAGCCTTTAAGAACTCCGGAAGGATCTCATCCACTCCGGATGGTGGCCTTGCCACCGAGGAGTTTTTCAACTACCTCAGTGACTTCGACCCCAGAGATTGGAGAGTCCGCCTCAGAGTCTCCAGGCCCTGCTTCCACAATGGAAGGCGTGTAGGTGGAATTGAGGAGGTCTTCGAAGTATTCTCCCCACCGACTCACGACGTCCCGAGTCGAGGTCAGCAGCACCCCATCTCCACTGTAAACAGTGTTGACGGTGCACTGCTTCCCCCTCCTGAGACGCAGGATGGTGGACCAGAATTTCCTCGAAGCCGTTCGGAAGTCATTTTCCATGGCCTCGCCGTACTCCTCCCACGCCCGGGTTTTAGCCTCAGCAACCGCCGAAGCCGCGTTCCGCTTGGCTATCCGGTACCTGTCAGCTGCTTCCGGAGTCCCGCAGGCCAAAACGGACCGATAGGACTCCTTCTTCAGCTTGACGACATCCCTTACCGCCGGTGTCCACCAGCGGGTTCGGGGATTGCCGCCACGACAGGCACCAACGACCTTACGGCCAAAACTCCGGTCGGCTGCCTCAACAATGGAGGCGCGGAACATGGTCCACTCGGACTCAATGTCCTGCACCAGGACACCCTAGGCCATGGACACCCTTGTGTTCATTGTAGAAAATTCGTGTCGAGCACAGAAGTCCAATAATAGAAGACCGCTCGGGTTCAGATCGGGGGGGCCGTTCCTCCCAATCAGTTCTTCTAGGTCTCACTGTCATTGCCCACGTGAGCATTGAAGTCACCCAGTAGAACGATGGAGTCCCCAGAAGGAGCGCTCTCCAGCACTTCCTCCAGGGACCCCAAGAAGGGTGGGTACTCTGAGCTGCTGTTTGGTGCATAGACACAAACAACAGTCAGGACCCGTCCCCCCCACCCGAAGGCGGAGGGAGGCTACCCTCTCGTTCAACGGGGTGAACCCCTATGTGCAGGCGCCCAGCCGGGGGGCAATAAGTATGCCCACACTTGCTCGACGCCTCTCACCGTGGGCAACTCCAGAGTGGAAGAGAGTCCAGCCCCTCTCGAGAGGGCTTGTACCAGAGCCCAAACTATGTGTGGAGGCAAGTCCGACTATGTCTAGTCAGAATTTTTCTGCCTCACCCACCAGCTCGGGCTCCTTTCCAGCCAGAGAGGTGACATTCCATGTCCCAAGAGCCAGCTTCTGCAGCCGGGGATCGGACTGCCAAGCCTTTGGCCGCCGCCCAGCTCACTCTGCACCCAACCCCTTTGGCCGCTCCTACAGGTGGTGAGCCCATGGGAAGGGGGACCCACGTTTTCTTTTCGGGCTGTGCCCGGCCGGGCCCCATGGGCGAAGGCCCGGCCACCAGGTGCTCGCCTTCGAGCCCCACCTCCAGGCCTGGCTCCAGAGGGGGGCCCCGGTAACCCGCGTCCGGGCGAGCCAAAACGAAGTCCATTTATGTTTTTCGTCATAAGGGGCTTGGGTGAGCCGTGCTTTGTCTGGCCTCTCACCTAGGACCCTTTTGCCATGGGTGACCCTACCAGGGGCATGAAGCCCCAGACAACATGGCTCCTAGGATCATAGGGGCACGCAAACCCCTCCACCACAATAAGGTGACGACTCACGGAGGGGTATTTTATTTCTATTTCTGTTTATTCTCAGAGTTTCTGAAGGTCATTTGTGGAGACCCTTCTGGCAATCCCTGGGCTGAGGAGCCTCAACTCTCATATATAATGTGACGCGGAGAGTGGACGGTTGCCCATGACTGATCTGGAGACATTTGACATGATGTTCAAGGAAATAAATGACAAACAGGATGCAAGACTGAATGACAGAATGATTAAGCCTCGAATTGGTTAGTCAAAATTTTGGATGCTGTTGAACCCCCCTTCACTCTTGATAGTTTACAAGTGGAACCTGCAGGGTTGCGTTTGGTGTAATTGCTATACTGTCAAAGTTACTGACTTTTCAGTGATTTTTTGCTTGATTTACAAGAAAAACAAAGTCCTCAATTCAATTTTGTCCACATTATAATTCCACTCTTCATCAGTGTCACTGGTGTAGGTGAGTTGCGTCTTTATCAGCTGTTGTATGAAGGCATGGCTCACCTGTCAGATTTGGCAGGTGAGTCAGGCGGAAGTACACGTCAGGTAAATCAAACAACCTCAATAATTTGTCTGTGATAAAAGAACCAGTCAACTAATCTATAAGTGAAGACAAAATGAACTTAGTACAATTACATAACCCTAATATGAGGTTATAGAAATAACCACACTTCATACGGATCAATGGTTGTTTAAAACAAAGCATCACAACCTCTGTACATTCTTTATACAACTTACAGAATGGTTTTGAAGGAATGGGGTCGAAATACAAAAAGTCCTGCCTAGCTACAAAAACAGATATGCTCAAACCTCATTGAATAAAGTACATAAGCAGACAAGTATATTCACATATTAAAGCAATAAAAGAAATATTTTAAGCATATAGTAATTATACCTACACACCAAATCAATAAAGAAGACATAACTAGACATTTTTGATAGGTGGTAATGACAAAGGTTTTTATAACTTTATGATCTGATATATATTTCTGAGCACTTTGAAATAACAAATGTTTTTTTATATATTGCCTGAATAGCTTAATGACCCTTAAGGAACTGTTTAATGCATGCCTGATGATTCTCTAAATCATGGACATTGCCAAAGTCGTCTAAAAACGTTCAGTACTTGATTGTATCTTATGTTTTGACTAATGCTAGACGCCAGTTTTAGATTACTACTGAACGTTCTGGACAGAGGGAAATATTTTGCCTAACAAAGAAAAGATATGGTTGGAAGCATGATTAAACTAAGAATATGATGACGTAAGCAAGTACATGGAGTATCAAAAGAACAAACTAATGAAAAGATGGTAAGTGGTGAGTACAAACCTTGCATAGTCAGGGAACATTAATAAATTGATGATGTCACAGCCAAGAGCTCACATAATTCCGTACAAAATGACAAAATTGAAAGAATGACGAATGGATGAGGTGCGACAGTGTATGTGCAAAAATGGAGCAGAATGTTTACAGGAAGGTCACTTGGAGATAAAACCAGCAGGTGCCAGAGGGAGACAGCCAAGAACCCGGCCAAAGATGATCGCCAAGGCCGAAAGACGGGATGGAAGACAACAGCTTCCACACACACCGAATTGCCCATAATCAGCACCCACCCCAACGGAACCAGCTCTCACTGAACCAGCACCCACTCCCATGGAATCAAAATCTCCTGCGAACTTGCCACACCCCCTGACTCATCACGCATCAAACTCGGCCCACACCGGCATGTGCAACTGAATATAAGCTGACCAAAGAACCTTGAACGTTGCCTTTTCGGAATGGAGACTTTCTGCTCTTGAGCATGGTCGCACGGAAGGCCCAGTGCTGTATTGTACTTTCCTGAAAACAGAGCTTTCTTAACAAGAATTGTGATTGAACTCAACCAACCTGTGTAAGTCTAATTTCTGCTTCAGTGTCTTAGCATTTTCCTAAATCTGAAGAAATCAAACGAGCACGCAGTGAGTAAATTGGATAACAGGTGATTGGCAATGGCTTTTGCCCTGAGGCGCAGATAGCGCGCTCCCTAAATTGTGGACAAAATCCAACAGTTTTGGGTTTACCGTTTTTTTCCATGTATAATGCGCAAAATTTAACTAATTTATTGTCCTAAAATCTGGGGTGCGCATTATACATGGGTACAAAAAAAAAATTTTTTTTCTTTTTATCCGGATATGATACGGAGGCCGCCATTACAGATGCGCTTTCTTCTCTGCTGTTCACTTCAAACACGCTCCATACGAACAAAATGCTCTCGTATCAGACGCTTGCGCGATCACCTGCTCGTTTGCTGTCACAATGTACCCTACACAAATCCGAAACATTTCTTCGCTATCGAGTTTGCTAGCGCATGCGCAGTGATACTGACCGGCAGAATAACATCCGGTTGTTCCCAAAGATGATCTTTTTTCTGAAATAATTTTACGTTTACAGACTTAAGTAGGAGTCAAAATTTGGGTGCGTATTATACATGGGTACAGGCTTTTTTCCAGCATCAACATGCCATTTTTAGGGTGCGTATTATACATGGGGGCGCATTATACATGGAAAAAAACGGTAATAATTCATATTTGAAGGATTTAATTTTGTTGTCTATTTTAGGTTATTCCATAGCCCTAATATCAGGTTACCGAAATAACCACACTTCACACGGTTCAATGATTGTTAAAAACAGAGCAATACAACTTCTCTACATTATTTATACAACTTACAGAATGGTTTGGGGTTTAATATTTCATATTTGATGGAATTAATCTTGTCGTCTATTTTAGGTTATTCTATAGACCTAAAACAGACGTCTATGTATAGACCTAAAATAGACATCTAAAAATGGTCCACACATAGACTTAATATAGGCATCTATTTTAGGTCTACACATACATAGACCTAATTTAGAAATAACCACACTTCACACGGATCAATGGTTGTTTAAAACAAAGCAATGCAACCTCTGTACATTATTCATACAACCTACAGCTGGTTTAGGGTTTAATATCTCATATTTGATGGATTTAAATTCGTCGTTATTCTATTAACCTAATATAGAGGTCCAAATAAGGTCGACACAGACCTAATATAGCTGTCTATTCTAGGACTATAGATAGACCTATTATAGACGTCTATATCAGTTTACAGAAATAACCACACTTCACATGTACGGCTCAATGGTCGTTAAAAACAAAGCCAAACAACTTCTGTACATTATTTATACAACTTACAGCTGATTGACAGTTTAAAATTTCAAAATATGATCATAGACCAGACGTCTAATAGATGTCTACGCCTGACAAGGCAAGGGTTGACTCAAGAAAAATAAAATCCGTCTATCCAGCCAAATCAATTTTTTCAGGCACATGTGTCGATATCAATGACAATTTACGAAAAAGCTTTAATTAGGGTGAAATCAAATCCATGTGCGAAAACTGCCGGGTAAAACATTGGACCGACTCTGGAAGTTTGCTCAGAAGCAGCACCCTTGCTTTCAGTGTGAGGTGTGCTGCGTCGACGTGTTTAGATTGCTTGCTCGCTCGCCGTCTGCTTTCAAATGCCGTCATAAGCCCCTGCTGCACGCCGCCTTGACTCAAAGCCGAGCTGACGAGGGAGGAGAAGCCCTCCTCTGGCGAGCCTTTCAAATAACGTCATAACGCCCCGCAACGCAGCTTGCCCCGGTGTGTATGAAAGGGCGACGGCAACTGTTGCGCACATGCAAGCGTCACCTTTGCTCTCTGGTGCGTTCCTGTACGCGTGGGCTTGTCCTCCTCGGCCTTATAAGCCGGCCCGTGCTGAGGTGCCCCTGTCCCGCATTTCCTCTCCACAGGCTCAGCTGCAGAGATCCGAATTCCGGCGCTGCTTCGGATCTCTGCTTCGGCTTCTGTACTTCAGCTCCTGCTTCAACTTTAGCTTCAACTGCTTTAGCTTCAGCTTCATCTTCTGCTCTGCTTCTGTACTTCAGCTCCTGTTTCAAATTTGGCTTCAGCTGCTTTTGCTTCAACTCCAGCTTCTGCTTCATCTTCTGCGTAAACCACTTTTGCTTCAACGTCAGCTTCTATTTATCTTCTGTTTCAACTTCAGCTTGCATGGCGCAGGCTGCTCGACTGGACATCATGAGCATCGCCGCACTTGTGGCATTCGCACTGACGTTGGGCGCCAGGACGACGTTTTGTGAAGGTAAAGAATTAGCTAATGAAGAAAAAAAAGTAAAATTTGAAAGCGGGCGTCCGAGGGTGGTTGTGTTCGGAGAGTCGCCCAACGCAGCCAGCATCGCGCACCGTACAAACCGTACACCGCGTGCAAACGGCGAGTGCTTGCTTGCAGTCAGCGGGTGAAAATACGAGCCTTGAGGCAGCCAGTACTTTTGCCGCGAAGATGGGGCGATAGTGAGCCTCCGGCTAATAGTTCACGACACGAGTAAATGCGAGAGTAAATTAAGAAGAAAAACAACCAACAACATTCGGTGCTAACGCGTTGCTATTTGGCTTTGTTTTCCCTGACAATGGTGGATATAATCTCGAAAATAAGAAATTTTTCAAAACTTGACTTTCAGTCAAAGCAAGAAACCATAAGTAAGGGAAGACCAACGCCAGATTTGCGAGGATTAATTCAAACTACGGGCCTCCCGGGACGGACTACAACACGTTCGTTTCAAAAGGATTGGTACTCTAAAAAAGACTGGCTTTGTGGTTGTGCTGCCAAAAATCGACTTTATTGCTTTCCCTGTCATCGAGATCTTCGTCCAGAAGGACAGGAGAATGGACTTCATTTACAAGTAAAGGTAAGAATACTGCAGTGGTGTGTTTAAATGTACAGTGGTGTGTTTAAAATGTTATTACATTTAATCAAGAATGGGATAACAACCATATATGCATGTAAATCTGACTTGGGAGTCAGTGCCTTAGCGTCATACAGTACGTTTGTAAATCTGACTCTGTCAGTGCCTCACCAACCCCAACCCTCACCGCACGTCACTGGCGTGTAGAATTGTAACAAAAATACCCCCAGCAAGTTGGCGCCACCCTCAACGGAATGCGTGACTGCCAGGTATTGCGTTTGTAAGGCGTTACTACCGAGCGACCACGCGAGGGCGCCGTCGTCTTGCACTGATGTGTCAGACTAACAGCCAAACGTGTCCTCAGGCATTTCGTGCGGTCCCGGATGGGAGGCGTTCAGCTCCAGCTGCTACAAGAAGATGGTGGACCCCAACGGTTGGCTGGGGGCTCGTTTCCACTGCGTCCTGGAGGGCGGTGACCTGGTCTCCTTCAACTCCTCAGCCGAGGAAGACTTTGTGAAGGGCAAAATGGGGGCCCGCTCGTTCTGGATAGGACTCTCCAACCTGGTGAGTTTAAGCGTGAGCGGCTGTTGACGCTGAACGCGTGCTAGGATGACAACCGGGATTGGTCTCCGCAGGAATGCAACCACAAGTTGTGTCCTCAAGTGTCAGGCAAGGAGCTGAAATGGTCCGACAACACGCTGCTGAACCACAGCAACTGGGCAACCGTTAAAGTCGCAAGGTAACAAAGTCACATCGTGGAGTGCCTAGAAGCCGCAAGGTAACACTCGCATCGTGGAGCGCCTAGGGTGACCAGATCCCAATTCACCAGATGGGGGACAAAGGCTACGTTTGTGTGGGACAATGTGCGATACCAATGCATCAAGGTAGTCTCAAAGAACTTTTGAAAATATCAACGTTTCTATTCTGCCCCTTGGCATAAAACATTACTATGCTTTGCCATTTGGTTGATTCAGTAGGACATAATAACCTGCAAACAAAAACTTAAATATCTTATTTAAATGGAACTCTCCCAAGTGTTCTCATGTGAGAAAACAGTCAGCATGATGCTTTCATACTATTTTACGGTGCCTCTCAAGCTGCCGTGTCGTCTCACGTCATATTCACTCACCTCTCTGTCAGTGATGTAAAAATGACTCGAGCACACTTCAGACAACTTTACCAGACTCGCCTTTCACTGGTTTCACCCAGGGTTAGATAGTTTCGCAGTCTGCATTGTAGCCGCATCTCCGCTTCTTGGCCGTTGTAGTTGTGCTGTCCTCCAGGTCTCTGTCTCATCCTAGCGTTCTGAAGCTAACCTGATTTGCATTGTGGGCGCACATCGCCGCGTCCCTGTTTGAATTGCACGCCCTGCCCCCTATTTGATAAATGCCAAATTTAATTGACTGTCAATATCAATGCGGGACAACGCCTCAATTTGCGGGACGTGTGAAACGTAATAAAAATGCGCGACTGTCCTGCACAACGCACGGCACAAGAAAAGGCCCACGCTGACGGCTTTGTTCTTTGCTTTGTTTGTCGGTGGCTGTACACGACACGACAGCACCAATTTGGAGTCCTGCGCGTACGTCCTCCCAAACGCTCATAAGGATTACCACCCTGGCAAGTGGAGAAAGGTCTCGTGCGAGTCCTCCCTGGCGTACATGTGCAAACGCTCCCCCGACGGTAAGCCGCACGTCGTCCGTCCTCGTGTTGAGAGGAGCGCCGTCACTTTGTCTTCCCACAGGCTGCCAGGAGGGACAACCGTGCAACAAGACCGCCGGTTTGGCGCTCACTCCGGTGCAAAGTGAGTGACACAGATGCTTTTTTCTGCACCTTCACCGCCCCATCACAAGATTCCCCTCAATCTGACTTTGGGCCTTCAGCTTCTGCCTGTGACCCTGGCGACTTCCTCCGCGGCCATTTCTGCTATCGCTTTGAGAACACTAAGAAAACTTGGCAGGGGGCCGAGGATGACTGCGTCCTATGGGGAGGTCACCTGGCAAGTGTCCACTCACGGGAAGACGGCGATTGGTTGATCGGTGAGCACAAAAAAAAAAAAAAATGGCGATGACCGCAAGGCAACTTCTGTCAAGTTTGGCTGCGCTTGTGGCACTAACTTGTTCTTCTTCTGCAAGCTCACATGGAAGACAACTTTCATGTGGGACTGAAGAAGAACATCAAGATGTTTGAGTGGCGTGACAAAACAGCTATGGTAAGTAGCCCATCACGGCAGTTGAAGAAAAAAGCAAGTTTTCATTGACAAGAATTCAAAAGTGCAAATTTCAAGACAAAAACATCAATGTGTGATTAAAAAAAAATGAACGAATAAGCCAGATGTAATATGATGACAGAAGAAAGATGTTGGAATTGACAAAAAAGAGTAAATAAAAAACGAAATTCTGAGGAAAGGTCTTCATTTGACAGGCCAGGAAACTGCTTGTTTTAAAAGTTCAAGATAGTAGCCCTGTTGCGAACTTGTGAAAAAATGTTGACGAGCGAAGGTAGCAGTGCGCAACAACCTAAGCGCATGTCACCAATCTCCACAGGACCCAGCTCTGTGGTACCCGGGATATCCATCCTCAGATGATTGTGGGAGAGTGTCACGGACTGGACAGGTCTACAACCACCAATGCAATTCCCTAATCGTGTTCACCTGTCAAAAAGGTGTGGACGTCACGCACCGTCACCACCAGGCACATTTAGTTTGTGCTCATTTGCGCTCCTTCTCGCACCCTTGTAGCCCGGCGCATTCGACCTCAGCAGCTCCCAGGTGGGTGGGCGTCTCGATGTTGAGCCGCATGTCGTCTCGTGTGGCAATTCTCCCGACTTGTGGCTTGCAGGCTGGAGTGACAAATGCGGCTGGGAGTGGCTGGACAACCCCGCCAACGACTTCTGCTACCTGATGCGAGGAAGCGGCCGCAAAACCTGGAAAGAGGCGCGCGACGACTGCAAGCTCTACGGAGCTGACCTGCTCGCCATCACCGACTCCCATGAGCAGGCTTTTGTACACGGTAGGCCGGCGGCTGTGTGCGCGTGTGTGTGTGTGTCTTTCTCACTTTGTGTCTGCCTATTGTATCTTAATGTGGTCTCCTCTATTGTGTCTTCGCTTCACGCTTGTTCATGTGTCTGGCGTTGCCTGAGCCAAAATCCAAATCCACCAATGGTTCAATATTTCCTGGTTAACCCTTTTGGAGCTTTTAGCCATGTTCAGATGCTCACCGTCACCCAAATTCCTCCAATGCTGAGCAGGTGTCCCCCACGCGACGCTGGCCAATGTTGGCGGGCCTCATCGCAGCGCCCCAGAGTCAAAGGCGGCACAGAGTTGCCTTCTAACGTGCGCGCTTCTGTACGATGTTGTCCACTCTCGCTCCATGTTCAAATTTTGATCCAAAGGTCACAGCAAGGCTCTACTGACATCTCCCTCCCTGTGGCTGGACGCCAAAGCCTCCCTCGCCGAGGACGGCAGCAGCTGGGCCGACGGCTCCCCGTTCAGCTACGTCCACTGGAGCGCAGGTTTGTCTCGAGCCTCGCTCGTATTGAGCGCTTGGCGTGGTGGGCTCAGTCTCTGTTGCCACCTTGCAGGTCACCATGACAGCAAATCTAACGGAGACTGTCTTTCCTTCCTCACTGACAACGGCTACTGGAAATTTGACATGTGCGAGAACAAGAGAGGCTACATCTGCAAGAGAAGAGGTAGGACGGGATGGCACTGGACGGGACAGCCCGCTCCATCTCAAGGCATGCTGACCTTTGGCTTTGGTCTTGCAGCGGCGACAGCGCAACCAGCTCCGCTGCCTCACGCTGGTAAGAAATTGCCACTTGCAAAGATAGCAGCCAGAAATGAGCGACCCTGCCCTCGCAGGCTTCGTCAAGCTCGAGGTATGCAAGAACGCGGACGGCCGCGCCACCTGTCCCGAGGGCAAAGCCATCCGCATCCAGTCGGCCTTCTACGGACGGAGGAGCGGTGACGTCTGCCCAACCCAAATGGGATCAGACGGTAGGAGGCCATCCGTCCTTTGGTTTTGTGCAGCAGCGCCAGGCTGACGTGCAACTGGCTGCTCGCTCGCAGGCAAATGTTCGCTGGAAGGCGCCTTCCTTCACTACAAGAAAGAATGCGACAACTATCGCCAGTGCCTCATCAAGCCCATGAAGGAGGACCGCTGCCCCAACATCTCCAAATACCTCCAGATGATCTACACCTGCGAAGCAGACGGTAGGCCTTTTCTCTCTTTTCTCTTTGCCATATGAATTGTTGTGTCAACAAACCACGCAAGACGGTGCTGCGAGCGTCCACGCATGAGGTAAGTCAGTCGGGCACAAAATTAACTGTTTTGGCTGTCCAAAGAGTGTTATCAAAGTCTGGGCAACACGCAAGGCAGCCTGACAAACCTGAAGCTGAAAGCCTCCTCCTTTGCGAGGGGCTTCACCGCGGACAAAGCGCGCCTGAACGGGGAAAGCTGCTGGAAACCGTCAGCAAATTGTATGTAGAAAACTCGGCGGTCGCCGGCACTCGTACGCTGACTAATCAATCGCGGCCCTTCCTCAGCTGTCATAAGCTGGATCGAGGTGAACTTCGGTGAGACCAAACAGGTGACGGCCCTCGCCATCCAGCCCTGTCCATCGGCCTCCCACGGGTACCGGTCCAAACTTAAGATGCACCACAGTGTGGACGGACGGGCCTACACCAAGCACCCCCAGCAAGTGAGTGAGCAGCCGCTGAGCCGTCCGGATTTTCACCTTTGTCATCCACAAATGCAAATGCAGCGGCTGCTCTTTCTTCCCAGTTTGCTCCCGACGGGACTCAGATGCTGACCGTGCCCGTGATGGCCCAGTACATGCGCATCTACCCGCTGGACCACCGATGGAGCGTCGGCATCCGCTTTGACGTCTTGGGATGCGAGCTTGGCAGTGAGCGAGCGCGCCGTTGTGCCGGCCCTCCGTCAAAAACAGACTGACTCGCTCTTGCCTCCGCAGATATGATCAGCTGCGACCAGTGGCTCGCCGACGTCGGCTTCGACGGCCATCCCAAAACGTGAGTGGCCGCGGCGTGTCGGAGGTTTCGCCTTAAATCTCACAACAGCCGTCCGTCGTGTCGTCCGCAGGGTCTTGTGTCCGCCGGGTTGCGCCAAGTTGGAAAACCAAGTCTACGGCACGTCGGTGTACAAAGCGGTACGGTGGCGCCACGTCCCTTCTCGTCTCCGACGACTCTGACGCCTGCTTTCCGTGAGCGCAGGACTCGCACATCTGCGCCGCCGCCGTTCACGCCGGCGTCATTCGTGACAAGACGGGAGGAGAGTGCACCTTGCTGAGAGCGCCGCCGCAGAATGTCTTCACCGACTCCATCCAAAACGAAATCTTCTCCAAACAGTGAGTGGCCCGTTTTCACCGCTCGATCCGATGACGGAAGCCAGCTAACGACCGCTCGAATCTCCGCAGATCCGACCAAATGGGGGCTTTGGCTTTCACCTTTGCCGACGGAGGTGAGTTTACGGAGTGCTGTCGCGTCAATTTATGATGACACCTCACTTCATCTCATGGGCAGAGACGAGATGCCCGGGACCTGACTGGGACCAGTTTGCGGGCTCTTGCTACAAAGCTTTTGACGACAAAAAGACCTGGGCCGACGCTCAACACGCCTGCGGGAGTGTTGGCACCCAACTCGTGTCGATCGGCTCCCAGGTGGAGCAGGAGTGGCTGAGAACGACCTTGTACTTTGGTGCGCAGACCGAGCCATGCTCTCTGACGCCGCTTCCAGAGATCTGACGTCCCGCCTGTCCTCTGCAGACGCTGGCGACACGTGGACCGGACTCAACGACCTGGCCGTTCCCGGCATGTTTGTGTGGTCGGACCACAAGCCTGTGACTTTGACCTTCTGGGGCGCCGGGGAGCCCAACAACTGGCTCAACGAGGACGAGAAATGCGTGGCGGTGGCCTACCAGGTGCGCGCAGAAGCGATGAGTATTTGCGCGCACGCCTGCGCGGCCCACTAAACCACAGGCCCCCCTTTGTCTTTTCAGACGGGACGATGGAAGCGAATGTCCTGCGCGCAGCTCAATCACTTCGTGTGCAAAATCCCCAAAGCGCATTACCCGCTTGCCAGTCAAGCCGAGCCGCAGGTGGAAGCCAAGCAGCAGGTGGAACGGACCGATTCCAAACTCTTGTTCTTCATGTCAGCTGGCAGTGTGAGTGCCACGCAAACGCTTTTATTTTTTAGCTGGTCCTTCATCTTGTCACGCATGTGCGTTGATGGCACTACGATTGCGTGTGCGTGCAGTGCAAGGACCTACAGGTGGAAATGATGGAAGGGCTCCAGGTGGGGAGCACCATCACCATCAGCGGGCAAGGCAACGAAAAGACAAAGGGGTACGAGGCACACCCAGAGAAGGCCAAAGCCTTCACGAGAGACGAGCGGGAACATCCACGAGGCAGGCCCCCGAGAATGGTGGCGACAACATTTGTGCTTTAATTGCAGCTTCCAAGCCAACCTTCTCTACGGCGATGGCAAAATGGCCCTCCAGGTCGAGCTGGACGTCTTGACCAAAACCATCTCGCTGACCTCCAAACTGGCCAGCGACCAGGGCGTCAAGCAACAGAACCAGCTGCTCGAGGCCCCCCTGCAACCTGGAGTCAATTTTGAGGTTACGTTCGCGCGCACACTCGCCAGCGCCATGCTGCGAGCCACCTAATTGCTGCTGTCCTTCAGATCGTCATCCAGTGCGACGAGCGTGGCTTCCACGTGCTCGCCGCGGACCACTGGCTATACTACGCCTACCACCACGAGCACGACCTGCCACGCGTCACGCTGCTGAAACTGCACGGGGACGTGTCGCTCAAGTCCATCAACCTGGCAGGGGAGGCGCTGACAAGTACAAGAGTACAAGACCAAGCAGTGTAGCGCAGTGCCGAAGAAGTTAACATTGGTAAGAGATCCATCAAAGTTTGCCACCTCAAAAGCAGTTACTGAGGGTGGAGAAAGCTGGCGAGGAGAAGAAGAAAAAAAAATAGAAAGAAAAAAAAAGTTGCTCAGGTTAAATACAGAGTGTGTCCAGTGAGATGTCAAAAAAGCCTTTCAAGAAAATTTGAAATGTTCTGCCAAGATAACATAGCGCCGTATTTCTTTTGTGCACCCTGTCAGTTCAGCACTCAATTGTACAGTTTTGAAGTTTGCCTCGTGTCCATTGAAATGTAAAAAAGCCCTCAAAAAGTCTGGAAAGTCCAAGAAAACAAAGCGCCACTTATTTTGTGTCAGATCAGTGTTGATGACTTTTGCTCTTTTGTTGGTGGTGATGTTGCACTCAATTATACAGTGTCGTGTTTTGAAGTTTGCCTCGTGTCCACTGAAGTGTGGAAAAAAAAAAAACTCAAAAAGTAGAAAATCCAAGAAAACAAAGCGCCATTTATTTTGCGTCAGATCAGTGTTGATGACTTTTGCTCTTTTGTTGGTGGTGACGTTGCACTCAATTGTACAGTGTCGTGTTTTGAAGTTTGCCTCGTGTCCATTGAAATGTAGAAAAAAACAAACTAAAAAGTCTGGAAAATCCAAGAAAACAAAGCGCCATTATTTTGTGTCGATAAGTTTTGCTCTTCTGTTGCTGGTGATGTTGCACTAGTTGTACAGTGTCTTGTCTCGAAGTAACGCCGTCGAGGTTTGGTTTGAGGATTTTCAACCTAACCCTTTTGAACATGATGTAACTTTCAGTGTTTCCAATCATGTACTCCAAAGTTGTGCTTGTCAACATGTTCAATAAATTTGCAAAGACAAATCTTAGCATCTTTCTATGGCAAAGCGCTGCGAGAGCCAAGATGACAAGTCTGCATCTATAGCAGTGGTCCCCAACCACCGGGCCGCGGAGCCGCACAGGAAAAAAAAAAAAATATATATATATATATATATATATATATTTTTTTTTTTTTTTGCATTGACGATCAATTCATTCAGGTTAAGACGCTCGTCCCGGTCACGTGACATGTTTCCCCAGTCGAGCCCGCAAAGCTAGCAAAAATGAGTATAATATAAAAAATTTGGCGAATCTCTCCCAATTACATCTGTCGGTGCATCTGAAAAATAAGGACTCTTGACACAGGGCGCTCGTCTCGGTCACGTGACATGTCACCACAGTCAAGCCCGCGAGGCAAGCAAAAATGAGCAAGAAACAGAAGTTTGGAAAGCTTCTTCGGAAAGGGAAAAACGTCCAATGAGGACACTGAAGAAGAAGAGGCTACGACTTCTAAGAAAAGGAAAACTGCATTTAAAAGAACATTTGTGGAGTCCTA
Organism: Syngnathus acus; assembly: GCF_901709675.1. Lineage (NCBI taxonomy): Eukaryota > Metazoa > Chordata > Actinopteri > Syngnathiformes > Syngnathidae > Syngnathus > Syngnathus acus. Next base: position 12,346,615 of record NC_051100.1, read on the forward strand.
CTTAAAATATGGATTTATCGCCACAGGTGACTCTGACGCATATGTGGCGAAAGGCTAGCTAACGAGGCAATGAAGCATTCAAACCTGCTTCGGCACATGGAGACCAAGCATCCTGCATTTAAAGACAAACCTTAACCACTTCGAGTGTCATTGTCTCCGATTACGCCTAGATGGGAACGGCTCATTTCTGAGAAAAGAGCTCGGTGCTCCCACTAATTCAACGTTTTATTTTTATGTGGTTTATATTTGTTTTTATGCCAGTCGTATCATTTTATTTCATCCTATTTATATATATAAATATTTAAATAATAAATATATAAATATATTTATTTATATAAAGGCCGGTCCGCGAAAATATTTCTGACACGTAACCGGTCCGTGGTGCAAAAAAGGTTGGGGACCACTGATCTATAGTACATGGTAAAAAATAAACCCCAGGGTTTATTGAAGGGAAAGGGTGGTAGAGGGGAACAACAGCGAGGCCCATATAACGATATATAAATTATATATCAAATACCGTCTTTTTCCATGTATAATGCGCAAAATTTAACTAATTTATTTTCCTAAAATCTGGGGTGCGCATTATACATGGGTACAACAATTTTTGAAGAAAATCTCCCTTGAAATAAAACTTGAAATCACCTTTCTTCTTGTTTGTTGTCAATCGCGCATCGCATTCAGCCATCCTGCCCAACACACTTAGTCAGTAAAATTAATAACTGACGACACATCGTTTAATCCGATGGTGCAATCATTGATGGTGTGTTATTGTCAAATATTGTTTGTTTTTTAATCTCCATCGCAGACCGGATATCATACGGAGGCCGCCATGACAGTATGCGCAGAACGGATGCGCAAGACACGTCAGCTATATAAAGAGCGAGAGTTCAGTTCTCTACCTATGTTTGTTGTCAATCGCGCATCGCATTCAGCCATCCTGCCCAACACACTTAGTCAGTAATATTCATAATTGACGACACATCGTTTGATGCGATGGTGCAATCCTTGATGGTGTGTTATTGTCAAATATTGTTTGTTTTTTAATCTCCATCGCAAACCGGATATCATACGGAGGCCGCCATTACAGATGCGCAGAACGGATGCGCAAGACACGTCAGCTATATACTAAAGAGCGAGAGTTCAGTTCTAAACCTAAATGCGTATTACAGGTAATATTTTATTTCACAACACTTTGCCTTGTTCCTTTCGTCTCTGCTGCTCACTTCAAACACGCTCCATACGAACACAATGCTCTCGTATCAGACGCTTGCTCGATCACCTGCTCGTTTGCTGTCACAATGTACCCTACACAAATCCGAAACATTTGTTGCGGCTCCGAGTCACGACGAGGGGCAAGTTTTGGTTTCCAAGGGTGTTTTTATTCCTCTTCAACTTCTCTCCCATACAGAGCCACCTTTTTCACATGTCCGCACGTCACTTTCCTCTCTTTTCATTTTAACCTAACTGATCGCGGCCCCTTTCTGGGCAGTCGGAGAAATCAACGCCAACAAAAAAAATACATCCAGCCTAGTTAAGAAATCATCAGAAAGATCACCATGACAATTGTGAACACACAGAAAGATAATAAATAACTGGAACATCACTCAAATATTGGTGATCCCGTTGAGAGTCTCACATATTTCTTCGCTATCGAGTTTGCTAGTGCATGCGCAGTGATACTGACCGGCAGAATAACATCCGGTTGTTCCCAAAGATGATCTTTTTTCTGATCCCGTTGAGAGTCTCACATATTTCTTCGCTATCGAGTTTGCTAGTGCATGCGCAGTGATACTGACCGGCAGAATAACATCCGGTTGTTCCCAAAGATGATCTTTTTTCTGAAATAATTTTACGTTTACGGACTTAAGTAGGAGTCAAAATTTGGGTGCGTATTATACATGGGTACAGGCTTTTTTCCAGCATCGACATGCCATTTTTAGTATTATACATGGGGGCGTATTATACATGGAAACTTACGGTAACTATTATATAAGCAGTATTATTGTGTATTTTTATTTAGGTCTCATGCAATGTATATTTCATTTCTAAGCTTAGAGGTGACTAGGTCACACGCGCGTGGGATTTTATGGGGCCCGGGCCAGGAAGGCAGACTTCCTGGCACCAGGATACAGGAATCGGCCATTTGGTTAGAATCAACAAGGCAGGCTGGGGGGTCAGAGGACATTCAGCAGCCCTCGTGTGCGTGCGCCCGAGTAAGGGGGGGGGGGGGCGCGGGGTATAAGATCCAAGGTGGGAGAAGACAGGGGGACTGCTTTATTTGGCTAGTGAGAGACTCTTCAATTCTGACATCGGTTGAATAAAATCTTTCCCCAATCAGCCGTGTGTCACTCAAGTTTTCCTTCCCTGAGCCAGCCACCTATCCACCGTTTGATCTTGGAGACCAGAACATCGAAGAGAATTCACCACATTTTCAAACCAACTGTGTCACTGCAAATCATTAAATTCATCGATCGTCCTTTATGTAAACACCGCCGCGTGTGCGCCGCGCCGCTGACGTCGGACATCATTTGCAGTTCAAATTAGGGGTGTAAATCGCGGGTTTTGTCACGATACGATATCATATCGATACAAAGAACCACGATACGATATTTGCCGATATCTTAAAGCCTGCTGTGATTCATTCACGATACATCACGATATAGTGCTCTACGATCGATATAGAACAATATCCTGATTTATAACAATTCATACGCAAAATCAACAAGGTACTGCAAACTCTTTATTTAGGAAATTACAAAGTGCTTCCAAACGAATGACTTGAAGCCCAAAGGCGAGCGAATTTCCTCGTCTTCTTGGACACTAGCCATAGCACCAGCCCAGGAGCCGCCTAGTTGTCGGCTCCCCTTTCACGTGCCTGCTCTGCTGACAACACAACACGCCGCGCACTGCTCCCGGAAAGAGGAAGCAAGGAACAATGAACTGGATTTCAAAATAAAGTCGCGTCTAATGTCCGAGGTCAAAAACGGGCGATATAGATCGATGTTTACGTTTAGCATCGATGCCAACAAATCGTAGAGCATTATATCGATTAATCGATATGTATCGATGAATCGTTACACCCCTAGTTCAAATTATTCCACAGGCTCATATAACGATATATAGATTACCGTGTCCTCGCCCGAAACTGTTGATTTCAAGCGACTCCCTGCTGTCTTACTGCATTTTTCTTGTTTATTTCTCGTATTTGTTTATTCACAACTTTAATTGTTGTTGACAACACAAACAATTTGCATTAGAAACTAACGGACGAGGTCGATCGGAAATTGGAGTTCGGAGTTGATGAGCTAACTAGCCGCGAAGCTACAACACACTGCTTCACTGCTAAAAACCAACAAGCGCGTCCCAAACATGGGTCCGAAGAAGGCATCAACGGCTCCCCTCTTTTCGGTCGAGGAGGGCGAGGATATTAAAAAGGCGTTGGACTTCCTCACTGAAGAAGTCTCGGCTGTCAGGTTGGAGCAGAAAGCTATCCTCAAGCTGGTCGAGGAGGTCAAAGCTCTCCGCATCCAGAATGCGGAAAATGAAAAGAAAATCACCTTCCTGGAAAGCAGGGTTGCTGACCTGGAGCAGTATACCAGAATCAACGACGTGATCATCTCTGGAGTCAATACCAAAGCCCGGTCATACGCCCGGGCATTGGCCGCTGGCGAGGGAGGTGAGCCCGATGAACTGGATGTTAGCTCCACGGAGCAACAGGTGGCTACTTTCCTGCAGTCCAAGGGGATACAGCTGGACTGCGACAACATCGAAGCTTGCCACCCTCTGCCCAAGAGGAGACCCGGAGACAAACCCGCTGTCATCATGCGGTTTGTCAACAAAAAACACAAGATTGCACTATTAAAACAAGGAAGAAAGCTGAGAGGAACCGACGTCTACATCAATGAGCACCTGACCAAGCACAACGCTGATATTGCCAAAAAAGCACGCTACCTGAGGAAGCAGAAAAAAATTCAACATACCTGGACTACAAACTGTAAAATATTTATCAAGCTCAATGGAACACCGGAGGAAGCAAAAGTGCTGATGGTAAGGAGTATTGAGGAGCTGGATAGATACCAATGATACCAACAAACTCTACTCACAACCATGACACACATCGAAAGAAATCAAGCATCTACACCTGAAGATAACAGTAACATAACTCAGAGGATTAGTGAACACGACAAACTGGAACTCCAATCATTTCAATACACTGACCACAGTTCACTGGATATGGAACATGATATAGACCCGGATAACAACTTCTTTAACTCAATCAACAATAACTGCAGTTATTATACTGATGAAGAATTTAATAGAATCAATATAGATAGCAAACTGTCTATTATACATATTAACAGTAGGAGTCTGTATGCCAACTTTACAAACATTAAGGATTATCTTCATCAGTTTACTCGCCCATTCAACATTATTGCAATAACGGAAACATGGATCAACACAGTAAAAGGGGCGGACTTTGAGCTGGAGGGATATTGTCACGTTCCCACGTCACCTGACTTCCAGCCGAGCCCGACTCATGTAATTGCTAGCACCTGCTACAGCTCGTTAGGCTCCCCATTTAACCTCTCTGTGTTCTGCCAGTGGTTGTCAGTTCGTCTGATTACCCTGCACGTGATACTGCTGCCTTTTTGTCCCCGGACCAAACTTTGTAGCCAACTGCTTCCTTGAACTTCGACCACGCTCCAGATCGCCGCCTGTCCTGACTACTTGCTTGACCTTCGACCACGCTCCAGATCGCCGCCTGTCCTGACTACTTGCTTGACCTTCGACCACGCTCCAGATCGCCGCCTGTCCTGACTACTTGCTTGACCTTCGACCACGCTCCAGATCGCCGCCTGTCCTGACTACTTGCTTGACCTTCGACCACGCTCCAGATCGCCGCCTGCCCTGACTACTTGCTCGTTCTACGTCCCCGTTTTCCCTCTCACCATTAAAGGATCGTGCTGCACTTGGTTCCCTGTCTTTGTTGCCTGACAGAACGAACTGACCAGAAATGCAACCAGCGCACGATTCCCTAGACACGGCCCGCTTGACCCACACGGAGTGGGAGCTCGGCAAGACCACAGAGGAGATGGCGGCGTTAACTAGGGTCGTCCAGCAGCAGCAACAGCAGCTCCAGCTGCAGCAACAGCAACTGCAGCAGCAGCAACAGCAACTGCAGCAGCAGCAACAGCAACTGCAGCAGCAGCAACAGCAACTGCAGCAGCACCATCAGCTCCACCAGGACCTGGTAGAGGCTCTCAGGGATCACAGAGACTTGGCTCCTCTGGCTGCTGCAGATCGGTTTGTGCCATCTCTGTCCACGTCCGTGCCGCTCAGCCCCGCCGATCAGCCCACCGTTATGTCCACGCCCCGTCCTGCCTCGGCACCCGGGCAGTACGTGGACGTCCCTGAGCCCAGACTCAGCAACCTCGCGAGGTTCGACGGTGACCCCAAGTACGTCCGGGCCTTTCTGACGAACTGCCGCGTCTTGTTCGACCTCCAGCCCGTCACATTTGCCACGGAACCAGCCAAGGTGGGTTTCGTGCTCACTCACCTGACGGGCGAGGCATGGCTGTGGGGAACGGCAGAATACGAGCGGCAGGGACCCGCTTGTTCGTCGTTTGACGCCTTCGCCGCTGAGATCCTGCGCGTGTTTGACATGGGCTCCGCCTCGGAGGACGCCTCCACAGAGCTCCTCACGCTGCGCCAAGGCAGCAGGTCCGTCGCCCAGTACGCCATCCGGTTCCAGACGGTGGCGCGTCGTAGCGACTGGAACACCCCGGCTCTCGTCGGTGCCTTCATCCACGGACTCGCGGACTATATCAAGGACGAGATGGTGTCCTGCGAGCGCCCACAGACCCTTGAAGTGGCCATGGACCTGGCAGTACGGGTGGACCGGCGGATCCAGTCGAGGCGACGCGAGGAGAGGAGAGCGACTCCGCCCCCCCGTCACCGTGACATCAGCCCGACACCTCGGGTGTCATGGAGCGCACCGGTTTTTTCACCGGACCTGTCGTCCGCCAGGGACCCTGTCCACGTAAGTCAGCGCGCCTTTACTGCTCCTCACACCCAGCCCAGCTGGTCAGAACCCATGGAGATCGGACGCACCTCTCTCTCTGTGAGGAAACGCAGTCAGCGCATCAGAGAGGGGCTTTGCCTGTACTGCGGGGGTGAGGGTCACTGGGTGGCCTCTTGCCCGACGAGACCTAAGGACACCCGCCAAGCAGGGATCCGTGTGGGGTCGGTTTTCTTGCCCCCCACTACCTGTCGCGAGTCCCTGTCCCAGGACCACTACTCGACTCCAGCCCGCGCCCTTGCCTCTCGGCCCTCCGCTTCTCCAATCCGTGGGCAGCGGCCGCGGGTCCGGTCTCGCCGTCGGCCGCAGCGGATGGCCCGGGCCCTTACTCCGCTGCCGTTGCGACGTCCGCAGCCGGGTTCTGCTCCGGTGGGCGGGGTATTCGGGTCTGACCGGCTTCCTGCTCGGAGTCGTCCGGTAGGGACCCGTCCGGTTCCCGCGCCGGCCTCCTGGTCGGCGTCTCCCGACGCCGCGGCTGGGAAGGTGGACTGGGCGGTAGTGCCGCCTGATGACGGGGCTTGGTCGACATGTTCTGATTCGGACTATTGACTGCCGCACGTCTTGGGTTCCCCCCCTCCCGCCCGGTCTCCTGCTCCGTCTTGGGGTTCTGCTTTTGGGACGTCGGGGGCCGTCCCTTGGGGGGGGGGTTCTGTCACGTTCCCACGTCACCTGACTTCCAGCCGAGCCCGACTCATGTAATTGCTAGCACCTGCTACAGCTCGTTAGGCTCCCCATTTAACCTCTCTGTGTTCTGCCAGTGGTTGTCAGTTCGTCTGATTACCCTGCACGTGATACTGCTGCCTTTTTGTCCCCGGACCAAACTTTGTAGCCAACTGCTTCCTTGAACTTCGACCACGCTCCAGATCGCCGCCTGTCCTGACTACTTGCTTGACCTTCGACCACGCTCCAGATCGCCGCCTGTCCTGACTACTTGCTTGACCTTCGACCACGCTCCAGATCGCCGCCTGTCCTGACTACTTGCTTGACCTTCGACCACGCTCCAGATCGCCGCCTGTCCTGACTACTTGCTTGACCTTCGACCACGCTCCAGATCGCCGCCTGCCCTGACTACTTGCTCGTTCTACGTCCCCGTTTTCCCTCTCACCATTAAAGGATCGTGCTGCACTTGGTTCCCTGTCTTTGTTGCCTGACAGATATGACTTTATACACATAGATCGACAAAACAAAGGTGGAGGAGGAGTTGCGATCTATGTGGAAAAGACATTAAACGTCAGGGTGATAAAGGATATGTCAATGGTAGTTAACAACATATTGGAATGCATAACAATTGAAATACTCAAGGAAAAAAAGAAAAATGTGATCATTAGCTGTATATATCGGACACCAGGTTCTAGCATTGAACTGTTCACAGAATGGATGGAGGAGGTGTTTTCGAAAATCAGTTGCAAAACAATTTTCATCTGTGGGGACTTCAACATTGATTTACTCAATCCAAACAAGCACAACCTGACCGAACACTTTGTTAACACAATATATAGCATGAACTTGTATCCAAAAATCACTAGACCAACCAGAATAACTTCTCACTGTGCCACTCTTATTGATAATATATTCACAAATGACATTTTAAACAACACCATAAGTGGGTTATTAGTCAGCGACATCAGTGACCATTTGCCAGTTTTTATGGTTTTTGATGACAACTATAAAATTATCCAACCGGCCAAAAAACAGGAATACAGAAGAATTAAAACAGAAGAAACAATAAACGCATTTAAAAATGGTTTAATGTCACAAAACTGGGATATTATATACAATGAAAATAATATTAACTGTGCATATGAGGAATTCTTAAAAATTTTCAAAAGGTTATATGACAAATACTGTCCTGTAAAAGTAAATAATAGGAAACTAAAGTATGTAGATCATCCCTGGATCACAAAGGGCTTACAAAATGCCTGTAAAAAGAAAAATACACTTTACAGAGAATTTATAAGACAGAGAACTAAAGAGTCAGAAAATAAATATAAACAATATAAGAATAAACTAACTAATATTAAAAGAGCTGCTAGAAAAGAATACTATAGTAAAATATTAAATGATAATAAAAATAACACCAAAGAAATATGGAATATAATGAATACTGTAATAAAAAATGGCTCTAAAAAAATTTATTATCCTAAATATTTTATTATCGGGAATACTGAGAAGTATGATATGCAAGAAGTGGCTGATAACTTCAATACATTCTTTGTAAATACGGGACCTGATCTGGCCAAACAAATACCAGATTCAGTAACAACTGAGGAGCAGTGTAATAGTTTAATAGATAGGAATCTGAGCTCAATGTTCCTCAAAGCAGCGGATGAGAAAGAAATTATAAAGATAGTCTCCCAATGCACAAACAAGACATCCAAAGACTGTGATGACATTGATATGATTACCGTAAAACGAGTGATTGAGGGGATCTCTAAACCATTAACATACATCTGTAACCTATCATTTCAGACCGGTATATTTCCAGATAAAATGAAAATAGCAAAAATCATACCTTTGTATAAAACCGGGAACAAACACCACTTCACAAACTACAGACCTGTATCATTACTATCACAATTTTCTAAAATACTGGAAAAACTTTTCAATAAACGACTGGACAAATTTATAGATAAATATAAAATACTCACTGAAAGTCAATATGGATTTAGATCCAACAGAGCAACATCACTGGCACTAATTGACTCAGTGGAGGAAATTACTAACGCAATAGACCTAAAACAATATACAGTTGGGATATTCATTGATCTAAGAAAGGCATTTGACACAATAAATCATGAAATATTATTCAATAAATTACATCGGTATGGCATCAGGGGGAAACCGTTAGAATGGATCAAGAGCTATTTCACAAAAAGGAAGCAGTTTGTGAAGTTGGGTGACACTTGTTCAACGTGGTTGGACATTAGTTGTGGCGTCTCTCAGGGGTCAGTGTTGGGCCCTAAACTTTTTATATTATATATAAATGATATATGCAAGGTATCACATATTTTGAAGATGGTTTTGTTTGCAGATGACACAAATATTTTTTGTTCTGGTAGTGATTTACACACCTTAACAACACTAATAAATAATGAATTAAGTAAATTAAAGGTATGGTTGGACAGCAATAAATTATCCTTAAACCTAAGCAAAACAAGAGTAATACTTTTTGGTAATCACAGAACTAATTTGAAACTAGAGATAAAGCTGGATGGGGTTATTATTGAAAGAGTGAATGAGATTAAATTTTTAGGGGTGACAATAGATGATAAGATCAGTTGGAAATCACAAGTTAAACATGTACAAACTAAAATCTCAAGGTGCATCACAGTATTAAATAGAGCAAAACAGGCTCTGGATCATACAACACTTCGCATCCTTTATAATACACTAGTTCTTCCATATTTCATGTATTGTGTAGAAATCTGGGGTAATAATTACATAAGCACAATATATCCACTTATTATTTTACAAAAAAAAGCAATACGGATCATTCATGGGGCAGGATACAGGGATCATACAAATTCATTATTCTTAGAGTCAAAACTCATCAAACTCAGAGATATAGTGGAATTCCGGACAGCACAAATACTTTACAAAGCAAAAAATAATCTGTTGCCAACTAATATTCAGAATCTTTTCACTGGGAGGGAAGGGGGTTATAATTTAAGGGGGACATTTAATTACAGGATAAGGAAGGCACGCACAATCAGTTTAAAAAAAGATATAAAGAAGAAATTATTTTTACAAGGTACAGAAATGAGGGTGTATGAGTATCATGGGGTGCTTAGTAATTATTGATTTACGTTTCTTTGTTGGTTTTGTTGTCTGTTTGTCATTGTTTTGTTCAGGCTGTTTTTTATTTGTTGTTTTATTTTGTTTATTTCTACCATTCAGGTATCTTTGTGTTGTATTTGAGGTGTGTATGTACGTTAAGTGTCTGTGTGTGAAATATACGTATGTATTAATAGTGTGTAGGTACATGTTTAGTGTTAAGCGAGCAGCAGGTGGGAGATAATTTAGTAATTTAGTATTTTGTTGGGATAACTGAGGCAAAATGATTTATGGCTGGGTATTTAGGGATTATTAAAAGGGGGTGGGGTTAAATAAATTATACTTCTTCCTACTCCTTTTCAGACATGTGAATGTGACTTATGGTTCTTTTGCGGTTATATCTTTATTGCTACGCTTGTAGGCATGTGTATATGTATATATATGTATATGTATATTTTTATATGTATATATATATGTGTATATGTATGTATGTCGGTATGTGTATATATGTATATGCATGTATTTTGTCATGTCTTTTCATTGTGTGCAATAATCTTATTCTTTTTTCACATGTTTGAAATAAATGAAACGAAACGAAACCGTATTGGCCGTATAAGACGAGTTTTTTTGCATTGAAATAAGACTGAAAAAGTGGGGGTCGTCTTATATTCGGGGTCTAGACATTATACCCATTTTCACTTGTGCGCAGCGGTAAATTAAAGGTTGCTGGTATCGACTGAGTATGTTGATGTGATCGTGTTGTCCGATTGCGGTTTACTTCGTGTGCGCGCCGTTTGATTGACAGCTCCGGCGCGCTCCTTTGAGTTTGCCTCGCATCGTACGGGTGGCCGTTACGCAGCGGCACGGCGACTTACGGTCGCCAGCAAATGTATTTTGTTGTCTCGATCGATGACTTATGTTTGGTGTGGAGCCGAGTGTATTTCATTTATGGTTATTTATTATTATTTTTTGCCAATAATTCAGTAAACCAGTATACTAGCTCAGCGGCCTAGTGGTAGAGTGTCCCCCCTGAGACTGGGTCATACCAAAGACTATAAAAATGGGACCCATTGCCTCCCAGCTTGGCACTCAGCATTAAGGGTTGGAATTGGGGGGTTAGATCACCAAATGACTCCCGAGCGCGGCACCGCTGCTGCTCACTGCTCCCCTCTCCCCGAGGGGATGGATCAAAATCACACGGGGATGGCTTAAATGCAGAGGACAAATTTCACCACACCCAGATGTGTGTGACGATCATTGGGACTTTAACGTAAAGCACTCAAAACTGAACCACGTCTTCCCTCCTGTGTTCTGACCGACACCCGGGGGCGAAAAGAGCATAACTATCCGAGCCAACCCCCTATACAGTCCTCAGGCTCCCCAACAATAGCGGTAGCAGTTTGCATTATTTTATTGCAATGTTTTGCCTTATTCAGATTTGTTTCAAGACTACAGTTACAGTTAGACTTCACTTTAATGGTAAATGCAGTTATTGAAATGTTGTTTTATCACAGTAGATTGGTTTATTTACATTTCAAAAACCAGAAGCCATTCATTTTCAAATGTGATTGCACTTTAGTTTACGTATTTAAATGTTCAGATATTAAGAATTTATAGTCAGTTTTCGCATGATTTGAATGAGGAAAAATAACATGCTATTTCTCTCGAATATATTGTTATAATCATTTGTTTCAGATGTAATTATTTTCTGTATAAAAATTAAATTTGGTGTTCAAAAGGTTTTTTTTGTCAAACTTGAGTCTTGAAAAAGAGGGGGTCGTCTTATAATCGGGGCCGTCTTATTTTCGGGCCACTACGGTATATATAAAATAACTATTATATAAACAACAATATTATCAAACCATCTGTGTCACTGCAAGTCATTAAATCCATCAATCGTCCTTTATGTAAACAATGTCGCGTGTGCGCCGCGCCGCTGACGCCGGACTCGTCGTCAGTTGCAGTTCAAATTATTCCACAGGCCCATATAATTATAAACAACAATTTTATCAAATAACCTCTGTCACGCCAAGTCTTTAAATCCTGTGATCGAATCCTTTGTCCTTTATGTAAACAACGCCGCGTGTGCGCCGTGCCGCTGATGTCAATTGCAGTTCAATTTACAGTAATCCCTTGCTACATCGCGGTTCGTTTATCGCTGTTTCACTACATCGCGGATTTTTGAATTTTTAAAATTTGTGAATAATTTTACATATAAGTCGCTCCTGAGTATAAGTCGCCCCCCCCCAAACTATGAAAAAACCTGCGACTTATAGTCCAAAAAATACAGTATCTTTTCTGCAGTCTTGATTGTCCGTTGCAGTCTGTGCTTGGAGGATGGAGAAAATGAAGATGACAACAGAGATGTAAATGTTCCGGGCTGTAGACTGTTTGTGATGAAGCGTGTTGAACGAAAGTAAAGTTTCTTCTTCCTCAATATACGGTTTGGTTATTACGGACCCACAAGGAAAAAACAACACATGGTGTCAGAAGATGGTATTGGGGAAGAGTGACGGATGCAAGTGTTGACTACGAGGACGAGTCACCAGGCAAGCTAACCACTAGCCACCCCGCTAATGATATCGACGCATCAGCTTGGCAGTGGGCGTTGTGTTGCTAACCCGCTGTGTGAAAAAGAGCAACAACAACATGGACGGCTTACATCCACCGCCTGCCCTTCATCTTACTGGGAACGTGGCTCAGAATTGGAGGAGATTTAAGCAGCGCTTTGCTTTGTACTTATCGGCAATGGGACTTGACGAGGCAAGTGACAAAAAGCAAGCTGCAGTGTTTTTACACGTGGTGGGTGAGGACGCACTGGAGGTTTATAATAACTTTACGTTTCCTGATGGAGATGCAATGAAGCTAGATAAGATAATGGAGTATTTTGAAGCTTACTGTATACCGAAGAGAAATGTGACATTTGAGAGGCACAGATTTTTTATATACACTCAGAAGACAGGAGAGACAATTGATCAATATGTAACCGAGCTACGGAACAGAAGTAATACGTGTGAATTTGGAGGGCTAACAGACTTGTTAATTAAACACAGACTTATGTGCGGGATTCCTGATAATGGTCCTAGTGAGAGGTTACTAAGAGAGGAAGATCTTGACCTGGAAAAAGCATTGAAGCTTTGCAGAGTGGCTGAGACTGTAAAAGTCCAAGCAAAAGAACTCATCAGTGACAGCTGCAACATAGATGCTGTGAATAGGAGCACATATAGAGGCAATAAAAAGAATGCGACCTCCGAGACTAAACTGAAATCGAAGTCACCAGATAATACAGATACTAAAGAAAAAACTTGTGGTCGTTGTGGAACACAACATCCTCCTAAAAGATGTCTGGCTTATGGTAAAACGTGAAACAATTGTTATAAAAAAAAAAACATTATGCTCGGTGCTGCAGAAATCAGACCCCAAAACAAAACAAAGTCCATGCAGTGAATGAAGATGACTGATGAATTTTATGTGGACACTGTGACAGAAAACAAGGTGGAAAGACAAGATTGGATGATGACACTTAAAGTGAATGACAAGCACATAGAGGTTAAACTGGATACAGGTGCCCAGGCAAACGTCATATCAGAGAGGGAATTTAAGAGAATCAGACCCAGACCCAAAATACATGCAACTAAAGCAAAAGTAAGTGGATACTCAGGAGCAAATATACCTGTGAAAGGAAAATGCATTGTTAAAGTAATACACAAGGACAAGGAAGATACACTAGTATTCCTTGTGGTGCCAAAGAATGTGCAGACCATAATTGGTTTGGAAGCCTGTGAAAGACTGAACCTAGTCTTGCTGTGGAAACTGACAATGGATTGTTAGATGGATTATAACATTTTGATGGAAGAATACAGCGATTTGTTCCAAGGACTTGGAGGCCTTTTGGGAGAACACAAAATCCGAGTGGATGACAATGTGCCACAAGTGATTCATCCATGCTGCAAAGTACCATTTGCTCTTCAAAAGCCGCTGAAGGATGAGCTGGACCGGATGGAGAGACTGGAAGTGATTGAGAGAATCGATAAACCTACAGAGTGGGTGAGTTCTCTTGTCATTGTTGAGAAAAGGAATGGACAGCCAAGAGTATGCATGGATCCAAGAGATCTAAACAGAACTATACAGAGAGAACATTTCAAAGTCCCTACGAGAGAAGAAATAATGTCAGTTTGCAAATGCAAAATACTTTAGCAAACTGGATGCATCATCAGGATTTTGGCAATTGAAGCTAAACGATGCTAGTTCAAAACTATGCACATTCAATCGTCTATTTGGTAGATATAGATTTTGGCGACTGCCCCTTGGCGTTGCTTCAGCACCAGAGGTGTATCACAAAACAATACACATGATCTATGAGCACCTACAAGGAGTGGACACATCAATGGATGACATCATTGTGTGGGGAACTACAAAAACAGAACACGACAGGAGACTGGGAAATGTGCTTGAAGCAACCAGAAAAGCAAATCTGAAGCTGAATAGAGAGAAATGTCTGCTCGGAGTGAAGGAACTGACATTTGTAGGGGACATCCTGAGCAATGAAGGCGTCAGACTGGATCCCAGAAAAGTGTCAGCAATTGAAAATATGCCAAGGCCACAATGTAAGAAGGATGTGCAGAGGTTTAATGGCATGATTAACTACATGGGAAAATGTATAACCAACCTTTCTGAGAAGATGGCGCCATTGAGACAGCTGACTGAAAAGAAAATAGAATGGGAGTGGAATCATGAACATGAGAAATCGTGGTGCGAACTGAAGACGTTGCTCACAGAAGAGCCCATTCTGAAGTTCTATGACCCTGCGAGACCCATTAAAATCTCATCAGATGCATCACAATGTGGACTTGGAGCAGTACTCATGCAGAAATATGGTGAACACGCTAAACGCTCGCCACTCAGCAGCAAGTTGTGATCCTTTTTTCCAGTTTTTGCTGTTACTTTGTTGCCACAGATGATCCATTCCTGTGCAGTTTTTTCGTTACTTTGTTACCACAGATGATCCATTCCTGTGCAATTTTTGCCGTCACTTTTTTGCCACAGACGGTCCATTCCTGTGCAGTTTTTTGTTGTAACTTTGTTGCCACAGACGGTCCATTCCTGTGCAGTTTCTGTTGTTAATTTGTTGCCACAGACGAACCATCCCTGTGCTGTTTAGTGAAAGGAAATACAAGAAAACTCAACCGATCTAAGCAGATCGTGAACCCGCGAGTTTGTTAGCAGACAGCTAACAGCTGATTTACCGGGGAACAGCTAATTGAGCTGTCAGAGGTCGCTGGGACCAACGTGAGCAATATGGGGCCGAAAAAAAACCTAACCATGTCCACGGAGGAGGTCGAGGACATGAAAAGGTCACTTGACTTCCTTTCGGAAGAAGTTTCTGCTGTAAGGATGCAGGAAGAAAAACATCTTGGCACTGGTGGAAGAGGTAAAGACGCTCCTTATGCTCAATGCTGAGAAGGACCAGCGGCTTGCCTACCTTGAAAGTCGGGTCGCAGACATTGAGCAATATACAAGAATAAATGACATTGTCATCACGGGAATAGCAATTAAACCTATATCTTATGCAAGGGCAGTGACGGCAGGTAGTGATGGCTGTGAGCAAGATGCAAGCTCAGCCGAGCAACAGGTAGCTGCGTTTCTACAAACTAAAGGAATAACAACCAGGTTGAAGCATGTCATTTACTGCCCAGAAGAAACAGTAATGACAAGCCAGCAGTCATTCTGAAATTTGTCAACAGGAAGCACAAAATTGCACTACTAAAGCAGGGTAAGTTGTTTAAAGGTACAGACATCTACATAAATGAACATTTGACAAAGACCAATGCGGATATTGCAAAGAAAGAACGTCACTTGAGAAAAAAATACAGAGTACATGGACCAGAAATTGCAAGATATACATCAAGCTTAATGGATCACCAGAAGAGGCCAAGATACTGATGGTGAGGAGTATTGAGGAACTGGAAAAGCTCGAATAAGTATCCTCAATAGAAAATCAACTGGAGTGGACTTGGAACTAAATGGAGGTAACAACACAAAACACAAACAATGCTCAGGGACACTACTCAACCTACATCAAGCAACAATGGACATGTAACACAGTGGATGCAAGAACATGAACAACTCCAACTAACGTTTGATTACAGTGAAAGCAGCACTCTGGACATAGATCAGGACATCGACCCAGGCAATAATTTCTTCTCCACCACAAACAACACATGTTATTATTACAGCAATGATCAGTACAATACGGACATCTTAACAAAAGATAAGCTATCTATTATCCATTTCAATAGCCGGAGTCTGTATAAAAATGTTAGTAGCATTCGGGATTACTTCAACACATTCAACCAACCATTTAATATAATTACTATTTCTGAGACCTGGATTACGACTGAGAAGGGAATGCACTTTGAGATGGAAGGGTATGAATTCATACATAATAACAGACAGAGTAAGGGTGGCGGTGGTGTTGCAATCTGTTGATTTGAATATGAAATTCAAGATTGTAGAGGCTATGACGCAGGTAGTGGACAATCTTCTTGAATGTCTCACGATACAGATTTGTGTTGAAAAGAAAGAAGACATTATTATAAGCTGTGTCTATAGAGCCCCTGGTTCTAGCATTGAGACATTCACAGAGTGAATAGAAAGTGTGATAATACAAAAAGGCAACACAAATATTTGTATTTGCGGGGATTATAACATTGATATATTAAATCCAAATAAGTAACGAAATATTGATGATTTTTTAAATTTAATGCATAGCCTGAGTCTCTTTCCCACAATCACAAGACCAGGTGTGGGCAAACTACGGCCCGCGGGCCACATCCGGCCCACGGGACCGTTTAATCCGGCCCGCCAACCCTGAATTACCGTTTTTTTCCATGTATAATGCGCAAAATTTAACTAATTTATTGTCCTAAAATCCGGGGTGCGCATTATACATGGGTACAATTTTTTTAAAATTTAAAAAAAAAAAAATTCTTTTTTTTTTTTGAAGAAAATCATGGTACAACAATTTTTGAAGAAAATCTTGTCACGGATGGAGTGTGGAAAGGAAGAGGGCGACCAAGTGCAGCTTGAACCAGGGTTCATTGGAGGAACTCAAAACACAGACTTGGTAAACTAACATAACTCTCTAACAAAACCAACAACAGGACTGACCGACAAAGACGTGGAACAAAAAGACAGGGGGACATTACCAAAGACAGGAACAGAAACCTGTGTTATTGTTAAATATTATTTGTTTTTTAATCTCCATCGCGGACTGGATGTCATACGGAGGCAGTATCACTGCGCATGCGCACTATGGATCCGATTCGAATAGTCCTCTTCTCTTCTTGACTGACAATGAATGTGATAGTTTAATACATACAATCAGCAAATAACAAAATACGTATTACAGGTAATATTTTATTTCACAACACTTTGCCTTGTTCCTTTCGTCTCTGCTGTTCACTTCAAACACGCTCCATACGAACGCAATGCTCTCGTATCAGACCCTTGCTCGATCACCTGCTCGTTTGCTGTCACAATGTAGCCTACACAAATCCGAAACATTTGTTGCGGCTCCGAGTCACGACGAGGGGCAAGTTTTGGTTTCCAAGGGTGTTTTTATTCCTCTTCAACTTCTCTCCCATACAGAGCCGCCTTTTTCACATGTCCGCACGTCACTTTCCTCTCTTTTCATTTTAACCTAACTGATCGCGGTGGTGCCTTTACGGGCAGTCGGAGAAATCAACGCCAACAAAAAAAATACATCCAGCCTAGTTAAGACCATACCAAAGACTATAAAAATGGGACCCATTGCCTCCCTGCTTGGCAAATGAGCTAAAGGCTGCATCCCAGGCATCC
This sequence comes from Syngnathus acus, assembly GCF_901709675.1. NCBI lineage: Eukaryota > Metazoa > Chordata > Actinopteri > Syngnathiformes > Syngnathidae > Syngnathus > Syngnathus acus. The sequence goes on from NC_051100.1 coordinate 12,364,328, forward strand.
ACCTCAGCAATGCCACAGGCTGATTGCCTCCATTCCATGCCACATTGATGCAGTAATCCGTGCAAAAGGATTCCCAACCAAGTACTGAGTGCATCAATGGACATTTTCAAATGGTTGATTTTGTTTTGCCGTTATAAATCTTTTTTTCTTACATGGTCTGAGGAAATGTTCTAATTTTTTGAGATAGGATTTTTTAGTTTTCTTAAGCTGTAAGCCATAATCAGCAATATTAAAATAATAAAAGGCTTGCAATATTTCAGTTGATTTGTAATGAATCCAGAATGTATGACATTTTGCTTTTTTAATTGCATTACAGAAAATAAAGAACTTTATCACAACATTCTAATTTTAACTTACCGCTGCACACAAGCTCCAACAATCGCGATAAGCTGAGGTAACTCACGCGAGACGTAAGGCGCGGTGACGTAACTTCGCTTTAAAGGTATCTGGCGCCATCTAGTGTTGTGAATGGTTATATTGTCTAGACCCCGAATGTAAAACGACCCCCACTTTTTCAGTCTTATTTCAATGCAAATAACATCGTCTTATATTTGGGCCAATACAGTAATAGTACAACATTGTTGTGATGTTGTAGTAGGCTGACCAGATATGGGTTTCTGAAAAAGAGGACAGCTTTTTTTTTTGGGAGGGGCATTTTATTTGGGTATTTTTGGGGGGTCATTTGTGTAATATGTTATGACACAAATGACATGGTGTCTGTATAGCAATTGCATTTATTGGCCCGAATAACACAAAACAGTAAGCCATAATCAGCAATATTAAAATAATAAAAGGCTTGCAATATTTCAGGCTATTTGTAATAAATCCAGAATGTATAACATTTTTGTTTTTTTAATTGCATTACAGAAAATAAAGAACTTTATCACAATATTCTAATTTTCTGAGAACAGCCTTACCCCGTTTGGTCCCGTGACTTTCAGGCAGCAACCACGGGGTTTCAGGAATTTTCCAGTAGGTGGCAGTATATGATAAAGAGCACTGCGGTGGCCGCATGAAAAAAAAAAAAAAAAAAAAAAAAACAGACAGCAACGAAGAAAAAGGAAGGCAGCAGCTGTTTACTGCACGTTGTCTCACGGTGATAGCACATTTATTGGAATAAAAATATCTATTAAAGATGTCCGGGGAGCTGCGAGCAGAACTGGAGAAACATTTGGAGGCTTTAAACATTCAGACGAGCTTCGTGGATCACCCGCCGGTAACAGAGCACACAACATGGAGAGAAAACAACAACAACAACAACAATAAGAAAACCCGTAAAATCTGTGTTTAGAGAACTGCAAAAGTGAAACGAAAATCAAATGAGGAATTACACGTATGCGTTTGGCATTGTTGAGGAAATCAACAAACGCATGTAGATGGGGAGAACTAAACAGTGGAACTACTAAAACAAAATCACTGTGCTGCCTGCTTACTATCAGCTCAAATCAAATTCCTAACTGTCACACTTATGTGGCAAGTGATGCATCAGTGGGAACGCCCAAGGTTAATTCGGGAATTTCGAAGTTTTATTTAGGTGCATTTGTTTGCCTAATAATGTCACCTTTTGCTCATTCCTCCTCTTTCCAGGGAGACACGCCACGCTGGCACTCTTTAAAGAAAACGAAAATGTTCTGGGGAACACTTACGACGATCTTATTGATGAGGTCAAATTCCGAAGTTAGTCTGCCTTGTTCATGAAATGCAAAGCATAAAATGTTTCGTTTTCCGAAGGAATCTGGCTTTTGATTCACAGAACGGCCAACATTCAAGACCAACGCATTTGTGATGATTTTTCCAAACGTTTTGCGAGGTTTTCACCGGCGTTTTACGCGACTTAACTTCTGGGCAGGCTTTCTGCTCGTGGCTTGCAGTCACCCGTACGGGGTGCCACAGCACCATTTTACAATGTGAGTGGACGCAAGCGATTGGATAACATGCGGTCGACACATGCAGGACATTTGAATTTGGAACTGTCTGGCAGACTTGCTGAGAGCTAGCTCTGTTCAAATGAGCTTTAAAACATCCCTTTATCAAGCATTCTAATCCAGTAGTAGTTTTTTGTTGATGTTTGTTTTCTTGGTTTTCTTGTGAGGTTTTCACGGTGGAGGAAATGATGCCCCACCTCCAAGATGTGAGTGGCGCCGTCACCAAGAACCTCTTCCTCAAAGACAAGAAGAAGAAAAATTTGTGGTTGGTGTCGACGCGTCACGACCGACAGGTGAGCCCTGGAACATTAATCGATTTCCAGCCATGAACGTCATTTTCTCATTCCCTATGCCCTAGTTATTATTACAGAGATGTGGAGTGGATTCCTGTGTGGAGTCAGCTAGAAAATAAACCTGTGTACAGGTAGCAGGAATTACGCAAGAGGGACCAACTCATGATCCTCTCTGCCCTCGTGCAGGTGAACCTGAACGTGCTGGCCAAGAAGCTGTCGGTGGGCAGCGGCAACCTTCGCTTTGCGGACGAGGCCACCATGCTGGACAAACTCAAGGTGACGCAACGAGCTAATACCTTAAATATTGTTACAAAAGAATGCCAGAAGTGTCATACGCCCTTAAAAATTCAGTGCCCTGGTAGATTTCTATGAGACAACACACACACACAAATTAACTATTACAAAAGTCCATAATTGCGTGGATAATCATGAACAGTCAAGAAAAATCGTCAACGCTGTGGAGTGCTACATTCTGTGCTGTGAACATTCAATCCCCCCTGTTCAATGACACATTACATAATGTGCACTTGTGTGAGCTTTGGCCAGTGAGTTGACACTTGTCACAAGTTGAGCCACCATTTAAAATTTCGTTCATTGATTACAGAGGAAATCAGAAGCTAAGGAAGTAGTTAACTTTCGGTTTCAAACATGTTGTCAAATACATCGTTCCTTATTGCTATATTGTTATTTTTCGGTTTTCAATGATTTGTTTAATAACGAATAGAATAATCCATTGAAAAAATATCGAGTGGTGGCGGCCCCTTCTCCAGACTCAACTTGAAGATGTCATGTTGACGCGTGTGGTTCAGGTGGGTCAGGGATGCGCCACGGCTCTGGCTTTGCTCTTCGACAAGGACCGCAGCGTCACCTTGGTCTTGGACCGAGACCTGCTGGAAGGGGACCACAACATGGTCTACTTCCACCCCATGACCAACAGCGCCACCATGGGGATGAGGCCCCAAGACCTGCTGCGCTTCCTCAAGGACACCGGACACGACCCCGTTCTGATGGACTTTGAATAGATGAGAAGAACGCCACCAGACGATTCCGAGACCTGCTGGAAGAAGACCACAACATGGTCTACTTCCACCCCATGACCAACAGTGCCACCATGGGGATGAGGCCCCAAGACCTACTACGCTTCCTCAAGGACACCGCACATGACCCCGTTCTGGCGGACTTTGAGTAGACGAGAAGAATGCCGCCAGACAATTCTGGTTTTTGCCGGGAAAGCAAGTGAAGAAGGTGACAATAGAAGACATCAAAGCAGTGGCGGGTCGTTGTTTTGCTACATTTGGTTGCTAAATATACAAACCGGATTCGGTTGAAGTCGGGAAATTGTGTAAAATGTAAATAAAAACAAAATACAATGATTTGAAAATCCTTTTCAACCTATATTCAATTGAATACAGTACAAAGACAACATATTTAATGCTCATACTCATAAACTTTATTTTATTTTTCAAATAATGAACTTAGAATTTCATGGCTGCAACACGTGCAGTAGAGGTTGGGAAAAGGCATGTTTACCACTTCGTTACATCACCTTTCCTTTTAATAGCACTCAATAAACGTTTTGGAAGAGAGGAGACTAATTCTCTTAGCTTCTCATGTGGAATTCTTGCTTGATGAACCGCTTAAGTTGATCAACAGTCTGGGGTCTTCCCTGTCGTATTTTACGCTTTATAATGCGCCACACATTTTCAATGGGAGACAGGTCTGGACTGCAAGCGGGCCAGGGGAGAACCTGGACTCTTTTACATCGAAGCCACACTGTTGTAACACGTGCAGAATGTGACTTGGCATTATTTTGCTGAAATAAGCAGTGGCATCCATGAAAAAGATGTCGCTTGGACGGGAGCATATGTTGCTCCAAAATCTGTATGTACTTTTCAGCATTTATGTTGCCTTCACAGAAGTGTAAGTCACCCATGCCATCACAGATACTGGCTTTTGAACTTTGCCTTGATAACAGTACGGATGGTCCGCTTCCTCTTTGGTCCGGAGGAAACGACGTCCAGTGTTTCCAAAAACAATTTGAAAAGTGGACTCATCAGACCACAAAACACTTTTCCATTGTGCATCAGTCCATTTTACATGAGCTCGGGCCCAGAGAACCCGACGGCGTTTCTGGATGTTGTTCATAAACGGCTTTTGCTTTGCATGATAGAGTTTTGACCCGCACTTACTGATGTAGTGACGATCTGTATTTACTGACAGCGGTTTTCTGAAGTTTTCCTGAGCCCATTTGGTGATATCCTTTACACACTCATGTCAGTTTTTAAGGCAGTGCCGTCTGAGGGATCGAAGGTCGCGGTCATTCAGTCTTGGTTTCGGCCGTGGCGCTTACGTGCAGTGATTTCACCAGATTCTCTGGAACCTTTTGATGATATTATGGACCGTAGATGTTGAAATCCCTAAATTCCTTGCAATTTTGCTTTGAGAAATGTCATTCTTAAACTGTTCAACTATTTTCTCACGCAGTTGTGGACAAAGTGGTGAACCTCGCCCAATCCTTGCTTGTGAATGACTGAGCATGTTTGGGGAGGCTCCTTTTATACCCAATCATGGTACCCACCTGTTCCCAATTAGCCTGATCACATGTGGGATGTTCCAAATAGGTGTTTGATGAGCTTTTCTCAGCTTAAGTTTATCAGTTCGAAAATTAAATATGTTGTCTTTGTAGTGTATTCAATTGAATATGGGTCAAGAAGGATTTTCAAATCGTTGTATTTTGTTTTTATTTACATTTTACCCAATTTCCCAACTTCAACCGAATCCGGTTTGTACCGTGGGCACTCACTTGACCAGATCCACTGCTAAACTCATAGGCTTAAGGGTAAAACATTAGCTTGCATGACCTTTGTTTCCTTTCAATTCTTTGTTTTAACAGTCTGTCACAACAAATGATGTAAATAAACCGATAAAATAAACACAAATTGCAAAACAAAAACATGCCGACGTCTCAAGTAAAAACTATACTTTTTTCACTAGTGAAAAAATAACAAGCCCTTGAAAGAGAAGCACAATTTTTACAATTTCGCTTCAAATAACAAAAGTATACACGCCCACACAGTGTTCTCGGCATGCTCGCTGGCGTGGCCGCGCAGCAGGGGCAGGGGGAACAAAATCTCACGGGGGAACCAAATCGAGCACAACACCGGCGCCTGACTCGCCTGTTAAAGTGGTCGCCTCCCGCACGTGAACTCGAGGAGTAGGCAAGAGATGAAAAGCATCTCGCCCTGCTCTTTATTTGGGGCGAATGCAAATATTGTCCCTCTTCCTGATTGGATTGAGCTGTGGTTTGACTTCTTTGCTGGCCATTGGTGTTGGATTGGGAGTGAGGAGGAGAATCGATTTTGAAAGTGTGACACATTTGGAAAAAGAGGAGAATAGCTGCGCACTATGGCCCGTTTGGCCCGTCTTCTACGCAATTCCGGTATTAAGTATTACTTCGTGGCACGAATGTTCTTCTAATGTGCAAGTGCTACAAGAATGACCGAATGAATTCATCCATTCATTCATTAATGGAGTCAGACTGGAAATGTGTTTGTTTCCCAAGCCAGGCACATGTGGGGCGCCTCAACTTGCAAGGCAAATTGATGACGTCACACCATGGTCATGACTCAAATCATCTTTCCCCATTGAAGTGAAAGACCATTCATTCGACCCCCCCCCTGTAAATTGCCATATCATATGAAAATATGCAGGTCTAAATTATTCTTATTCAGAACATGATTAAAAAGAAGAAATATACCCCTCCGTGAGTCTTCACCTTATCGTGGTGGAGGGGTTTGCGTGCCCCTATGATCCTAGGAGCCATGTTGTCTGGGGCTTCATGCCCCTGGTAGGGCCACCCATGGCAAAAGGGTCCTCGGTGAGGGGCCAGACAAAGCACGGCTCAGAAGACCCCTTATGATGAATAAAATATATGGACCTAGTTTTCCATCGCCCGGACGCGGGTCACCGGGGGCCCCCCTCTGGAGCCAGGCCCGGAGGTGGGGCTCAAAGGCGAGCGCCTGGTGGCCGGGCCTTCGCCCATGGGGCCCGGCCGGGCACAGCCCAAAAAGAAAACATGGGTCCTCCTTCCCATGGGCTCACCACCTGTAGGAGGGGCCTAAGGGGTCGGGTGAAAAGCGAGCTGGGCGGCGGCCAAAGGCAGGGACCTTGGTGGTCTGATCCCCGGCTGCAGAAGCTGGCTCTTGGGACATGGAATGTCACCTCTCTGGCTGGAAAGAAGCCCGAGCTGGTGTGTGAGGCAGAAAACTTCCGACTAGACATAGTCGGACTTGCCTCCACACACACTGTCTTCCACTCTGGAGTTGCCCACGGTGAGAGGCGTCGAGCAGGTGTGGGCACCGGTGAACGAGAGGGTAGCCTCCCTCCGCCTTCGGGTGGGGGGACGGGTCCTGACTGTTGTTTGTGCCTATGCACCGAACAGCAACTCAAGAGTACCCACCCTTTTTGGGGTCCTTAGAAGAAGTGCTGGATAGCGCTCCTGGGGACTCTATTGTTCTACTGGATGACTTCAATGCTCACGTGGGCAATGACAGTGAGACCTCGAAGGGCATGATTGGGAGGAACGTTCCCCCCGATCTGAACCCAAGCGGTGTTCTTTTATTGGACTTCTGTGCTCGACACGAATTGTCAATAATGAACACGATGTTCAAACATAAGGGTGTCCATGTGTGCACTTGGCACCAGGACAGCCTAGGGGTGTCCAAACTAGTTGGCCCGCGGTCCAGTTTTTATTGGCCCGCAGCAAAGAAGAAGTACTGGGCAGGCTAACGAGTTAGCGGAAATATGCTAATTCGCGATCGTGCTAACACGCGCAAACGGACCTCTAAAGGAAATTAAACGAACATTTGGAGCAATACTACATTGTCCTAAAGGTTAGTTTGTAAAGAGACGGTTGCCTTGTATAAGGATTTCAACTTAAAGAGACACTATCAGACTAAACATGCGAACACAAACGACCAGCTAACAGGGAGTGACCGCGCTGATAAAGTGAAGCAGCTCCAAGCTAAACTGGCATCACAACAGCGATTCTTCACACGGGACTGTGAGTCAAAAATAAATATTACGAAAGCAAGCTACGAAGTGGCCATGTTAAGACTGTTGATGTTATGGACCTGTAGACCTGACACAAACTATTATTTTCTGAAAGATAATGTAAATGACAAGAGCAAAACTCACTAGTTTTAAGTTTTAATAATAACAGACAACTTTGCATTACTTATAACTCCCGTTTAAAATGTTCATGAGGCAAAAGTAATTTTAAACTCATGTAAATTTAAGGTATTTCATACAGTTTGTTCAATGTTATCTGACTCTTCAGATATGAATGAAAGGCAGAATTTGTGTTTTTAGAGTTGTTCACATCTGCCTGAGTGACTCATATTTGGTTATTTTGTCATTTGAAAAATAAAGACAATTGTGACAATGAAATTTGTTTTATAACAGTGTGTATTTGCATGACATTTTTGTAGTTAAAAAATGTCCGAAAAAACTATTGGCCCCCGGGCCCCTTCACTTTATCAAATCTGGCCCTCCTTGCAAAAAGTTTGGACACCCCTGCCCTAGGCCGAAGTTTGATGATCGACTTTGTAGTCGTGTCATCGGATTTGCGGCCGCATGTTTTGGACACTCAGGTGAAGAGAGGGGCGGAACTCTCAACTGAGTGAACGTTGGCGCGAATTGCTGCCGCTGTTCTCCGGATTTTTAGCATTTTGCTTGGATTTCCTGCAAAGTCTGCAGCTGGTCACTAAACTTGGCTTGACTTTACTCTGGGTCAACTCTCTAGCGGACCTGTTTGCTTGTAGCGAGTCTTGACCGCCCAGCTGCGATCTGTGTGCTAGTGTGTTGCTTCACACCTGGCCGTTGTTTCACCGGTCCCGATGAACGTTTTCCTACCTGAGCCCGTGCATCAAGCTTCCAACAACCTTGCTGTGAGCTCTATGCTCTGGTGGACTATCCTGTCCGCCATGATTCATCCAGCATCATCCACAATCCAGTACACGAAGGCGGAGCTTCTCCAACTCCAGCACTGCCGGTTTGCTCCCCCACCTGTACTGCAGTGCTTCCCGGACATCGCTCGACTTCACCACCGCAGATACATCCACCGTGGCGCTGGACGCAACTACCACATCGATGACTCTACTTCCATAAACACCATCTGGTTCTCCACTCACCGCCATCCACTGAAAAACACCAAAAGGAAGGTCAATCACGGCGTATTAGCAAATCTGAGGTAGTCCTCATTGGTTCCAAATCATCCCTCAACAAACAGCCCACTTATGCTCACCATTGACAACTCCTCGGTTCCCCCCTCTCCTCAGGCTAAGAGCCTGGGTGTCGTCCTCGACAGCACCCTATCATTTAGCACCCACATCAACAACATCATCCGTTCCTCCTATTTCCACATCCGCAACATCAACCGCCTCCGTCCATCACTCACTCCGAACAGCACTGCTATCCTGGTCCACTCTCTCGTTACCTCCCGTCTGGATTATTGCAACTCCATCCTTGTTGGCCTCCCCCACAAACTCCTTCATAAACTGCAAGTGGTTCAAAATGCTGCTGCTCGCATCATCACCAGAACCCCTGTCCATCATCACATCACTCCTGTTCTGCACCAACTTCACTGGCTTCCCATAAAACACCGCATTAACTATAAAATCCTCCTCTATACATTTAAGGCCATCCATAACCTCGCCCCTCCATACCTGACTGACCTCCTCCACATTAACATTCCCACCCGGTCTCTAAGGTCTGCATCTACTATTACCCTCACTATCCCCCCCATTCCGTCTGTCCACTATGGGGTCTAGAGCAGACATGGGCAAACTACGGCCCGCGGGCCACATCCGGCCCACGGGGCAGTTTAATCCGGCCCGCCAAACCTGAATAAATTGTATTAATTTTTTTTGGGGTCATTTTCCCTGCAATTACTATGTTTCCCCAGTAGATGGGGAAGCGCCCGCCCGCGCATTTACTCCCAGGAGCCGTGTCAAAAAACACTCACAAGTGCGTGTGCGTACTCAGTAGTACGTAGTAATTTCATCTATCAGTGCCGAATTTCGAGTGTAGGCTGTGACGTCAATATTCTCGTAATTGTAAACACAATGGCTGCCTTGCACTACTCCACTTGCACTACTCCTCCTGTACTTTTGCGCTATTATACTGACTGTCTGCTGTATGCACAATTGCACCATTTCAACCAAGTTGCTCTTATTTATTCATTGCTCTTATTTATTCATTGTATGTGCCTTGTTATTTTTACTTTTTGTATTGTATACCTGAATGTTCTGTTTGTCTGTGGACCAATTGGGTGTAATATGTCTTGTCACCGTCGGATAGTAGGAAACGCAATTTCGATCTCTTTGTATGTCTTGACGTGAAGAAATTGATAATAAAGCAGACTTTGACTTTGATTTGCAGTGACACAGATGGTTTGATAATATTGTTGTTTGTATAATAGTTATTTGATAATTTATATATCGTTATATGGGCCTGTGGAATAATTTGAACTGCAAATGATGACGAGTCCGATGTCAGCGGCGCGGCGCACACGCTGCGTTGTTTACATAAAGGACGATCGATGGATTTAATGATTTGCAGTGACACAGATGGTTTGATAATATTGTTGTTTGTATAATAGTTATTTGATATATAATTTATATATCGTTATATGGGCCTGTGGAATAATTTGAACTGCAACTGACGACAAGTCCGGCGGCGCGGCGCACACGCGGCATTGTTTACATAAAGGATGATCGATGGATTTAATGATTAGGATTGACACAGACGGTTTGATGAAGGTGTTATTTATGTTATAGTTATTTGGATAACTGTTAATGTTACATCAGGCCCGTTCTCAGCTCCTCGTTTGTGTTTGTTACATTAGCATACCGTATCGTTTAGCCTGTTGTTGCTCGTTCATGTCTGTTCTTGGTGTTGGATTTTGTCAAGTAAATTTGCCCCAAATGTGCAATTTATACTCCGGTGCGACTTATATATGTTTTTTTTTTCCCACTTTATTGTGCATTGTATGGCTGATGCGACTTATACTCCGGTGCGACTTATAGTCTGAAAAATACGGTATCTTGGGGTCTTGTTCATGAGTGAGGGCAGGACTCTCCCTTAGAGATAAGGTGAGAAGCTCAGTCATCCGGGAGGGACTCAGAGTAGAGCCGCTGCTCCTCCACGTTGAGAGGAGCCAGATGAGGTGGCTCAGGATGCCTCCTGGACGCCTCCCTGGGGAGGTGTTCCGGGCATGTCCCACCGGTAGGAGACCCCGTGGACGACCTAGGACACGCTGGAGAGACTATGTCTCTCGCTGGCCTGGGAACGTCGGGATCCCCCGGGATGAGCTGGATGAAGTGGCTGGGGAGAGGGAAGTCTGGGAGTCCCTCCTAAAGCTGCTGCCCCCACGACCCGATCCCGGATAACCGGAAGAAGATGGATGGATGGATGGATGGATGGATGGATGGATGGATGGATGGACGGACGGATGGATGGATGGATGGATGAAAATATACCGTATTGGCCCAAATATAAGACGACCCTGATTATAAGACAGCCCCCTCTTTTTCAAAACTCAAGTTTGAAAAAAGATTTTTTGAACACCAAATTTAATTTTTATACAGAAAATAATTACAGTACATCTGAAACAAATGATTATAACAATATATTTGAGAGAAAAAGCATGTTCTTTTGCCTCATTCAAATCATGCAAAAACTGTCTATCACATCTTAATATCTGAACATTTAAATATGAAAAAAATAAAGTGCAATCACATTTGTAAATGAATGGCTTCTGGTTTTTGAAATGTAAATAAACCAATCTACTGTGATAAAACAACAAAATTGCAATAACTGCATTAACCATCAAAGTGAAGTCGCACTGTAACTGAAGTCTTAAAACAAATCTGAATAAGGAAAAACATTGCAATAAAATATTGCAAACTTCTACCGCTATTGTTGGGAAGCCTGAACACTGTATAGGAGGTTGGCTCGGATGGTTATGCTCTTTTCACCCCCGGGTGTCGGTCAGAACACAGGAGAGGAGACGTGGTTCAGTTTTGAGTGCTTTACTGAATTATTGGCATAAAAGTAACAGGCACTGTGGCTCATAGGGGCATACAGGATAACTGGCAAAAGGGTATAGGCCAGGGGTGGGCAAACTTTTTGACTCGCGGGCCGAACTGGGTTCTAAATTTGGACCGGAGGGCCGAACCAGGAGCAGATGGACGTAGTGTTTGTGTGAAGTAATATAAGCGACCTGTAAAGGTCATTGCATAAAAGATTTTGGCCTTTAGTAGGTAGTAAAGCATGGATATTCCAAACAAGTTTTTTGAAAACAAATGCATTTATTAACAGCATTAAAAAAAAAAAATCACTAAAAAACTGCTATCAGTGATTCTCATAAAATACGACACTATTATTATGAATAACAGTCTCCATCACAGTGCCTGCAGGTCAGATTAATGAAAAATGTTTATCTTATGAGATCACATCAAACTCTTAGGAGAGATCCGTTTACCTCGATCTGTGACGGGTTGATGTGGCTGAACGTCACGTCGCGTACGTCGAGCCAAATTGGCCACTCTTTTAACATTCGGCACTCACTTCTTTTCTTCGGGCCACTCATTTTAATGGAAGGATTCCAGGGGAAGGTTTGTGGGTGGCTTTAGCGTCAAACTGTATCTGAAAGCTCAGCGAGCGAATTACAAGAATGCTGTCGTCACAGCCCACGCTCTAAATTCGGGACTGATACAAATAGAGCGCGAGTGCGCCATGTCCGTACTACTGAGTACGTACGTACACGCACTTGAGTGTGCACCGAGCTTTCTGACACGGCTTCCGGTAGTAAATGCGCAGGCGAGCGGTTCCCCATCTACTGGGGAAACGCAGTCATTGCAGGCAAAATGACAACAAAAAAAAGTTTAATACAATTAATTCAGGGTTGGCGGGCCGGATTAAACGGCCCCGTGGGCCGGATGTGGCCCGCGGGCCGTAGTTTGCCCACCCCTGGTATAGGCGCATGTTTGGTCGTAAGGATGTGAGAGCGTGAGTGTGTAGTATACATGGGTGAGTCTTTGGGTGTGTGAATGTGATTCTTGTGTGTGTGATTATTGTATGAAGAGTGTGAAGGGTGTGTGTGGGGTGGGGGGTTCTGCAACAGACAAAAATACAGTACGTAAGTCAACGCTCAACTTCTGACGTCACACAACACTAGTAGACAGCACACATTACCGTAATTTTCGGACTATAAGTCGCGTTTTTTTTCATAGTTTGGGTGGGGGGGCGACTTATAATGAGGAGCGACTTATATGTGAATTTAAAAAAAAAAAAAAAACAAACAAAAGTGAAACCGCGATAAACGAACCGCGATGTAGCAAGGGATTACTGTAATTTGAATTTCAAGTGACGTCAGCAGCACAGCGCGGCGTGGTGCGGCGGTTGTTTACAAAAAGGACAAAGATTGATCACGGGATGACAAAGATGACGAAGGGCCCCACGTACTACCGGCATCATTAGCGGCTTTGTTTCTAAGTGACACGGAGGACGAAGAGTTTGAAGGATTTAAGGATTTGGAGTGACACAGAAGGTTTGAAAAACTATTATGGCTTTTACGCACGCCCGGTCCTACTCTACGGAGCTCTCTTTCACCTCCGTGGATAGAAGTCGGGGGCCGGCGCTCGGCCGGGTGGCTGTCCGGGGACGGTGGATGGGGCTCGGTCATGGCTTATACGCACGCCCGGTCCTATTCTATGGATCTCTCTTCCACCTCCGTGGCTGGAAGTCCACGCCGCCACACGCCCGGAAGTTTGTTTTGTTAAATAAAGAGCCGTTTACCAAACCCACATCTTTCCTTGTACTTTGTTAACGCTACAATATAGTTATATACTAGATCTGTGGAATAACGACGAGGCTGACGTCAGGGCGCATGCGCGGCGTTGTTGACAAAGGACGAGGAATTTGATCGATGGATTTAATGATTTAGAGTGCACATATTGTTTGATAATATTATTGCTTATATAATAGTTATTTGATATATAATTTATATATCGTTATATGGGCCTATGGAATATTTTGAAGTGCAAGCGCCGTCAGCGGCGTGCACCCATTGTTGACAAAGGACGATCGATGGATTTAATGAATTGGAGTGACACAGATGGTTTTATAAACGTGTTATTTATGTAATAGTTTTTTTTAATAACTCTGAATGTTATGTCAGGCCCGTTCTCAGCTCTTCGTTTGTGTTTATGTCACGTTAGCATACCTATCGTTTAGCCTGTTGTTGCTCGTTCATGTCTGTTCTTGGTGTTGGATTTTGTCGAATAAATTTCCCCCCAAAATGCGACTTATACTCCGGAGCGACTTATATATGTTTTTTTTCACGCATTTTATGGCTAATGCGACCTATATTCCGGAGAGACTTTTGGTCCGAAAATTACGGTACATAACTAACTGCGCGTAACGGTTCCGCTATAATAAATAACCATAAATGAAATACTCTCGGCAACACACCAAACATAAGTCATCAATTGAGACAACAAAATACATTTGCTGGCGACCATAAGTTGCCATTCCGCTGCGTAACGGCTACTCGTACGATGCAAGGCAAACTTAAAGGAGCGCCCCAAAGCTATCAATCAAACGGCGCACACACGAAACAAACCGCGATTAGACAAACGGCACAACAGTAGACAATAGTAACAATGAAATGTATATACTCATTTTGTGTCAAAGACACACACGATCACAGCAACATACTCAGTCGATACCAGCAACCTTTAACTTACCGCTGCGCACAAGCTCCAACAATCGCGATAAGCTGAGGTAACTCGCGCGAGACGTAACTTCCCAACATTTTAACATCAACATAGGAACCTTTCTAACAGCTATTTTTGTCTTGTTTGTGACAGCGGTTCGTTTTGGCCTGGGGAGTTAAGTTCAGCATTCGCTTTAAAGATATCTGGCGTATAATAAATTCAGCATTCGCTTTAAAGATATCTGGCGTATAATGTGAATGGGTATAATGTCTAGACCCCGAATGTAAGATGACCCCCACTTTTTATGTCCAATTGTAGACCTACAACAACTTCAAGTTGTATCTTCACCATTACAATCATTCCCATCTTTTTGGTGTCCCCCAATCATCATCAATCCCTGAACACTCGCAACCAGACGTAAATGATGTTCTTGTCCTGGGGGTTTCTCACAAGTCTGTAATTTCCCATAGTCGGGTCACGGGTGCCGTTCAAAATTGAGTGAAACGCGTGCATTCTGTCATGTCCTGGAAGAGCAACTAATTTGGGATGGGCGCCGTGGCGAGGCCCGGAGGAGGTGGCAGCGGCGTGAGTGGTACGGGCGTGCTGACCACTCACACCATGATCTCCATTGTGGCCAGTATAAGACTGAGCAACGAGCCGGGACAGAACAGCTGCTTCGTCAACCGTGCCCTTCAGGTATGCACGCACACACACACACACACACACACACACACACACACACACACGCACAGAAAACATAATAAAGTCATTCACCGCCATTGACGTGTCGTGACTAAAAGTAACGTCTTCAACAGGCTCGCGCAGACATCTCGCACAGCCCGCGTTTGTTTGCAAACCACTGTAATGACAGACAGATCCCTGTAGATGGTTTAAAGATTAAAGATTAAAGTCCCAATGATTGTCACACACACATCTGGGTGTGGTGAAATTTGTCCTCTGCATTTAACCCATCCCCATGTGATTTTAATCCATCCCCTGGGGGAGAGGGGAGCAGTGAGCAGCAGCGGTGCCGCGCTCAGGAATCATTTGGTGATCTAACCCCCCAATTCCAACCCTTAATGCTGAGTGCCAAGCAGGGAGGCAATGGGTCCCATTTTTATAGTCTTTGGTATGACCCGGCCGGGGTTTGAACCCACAACCTTCCAGTCTCAGGGCGGACACTCTACCACTAGGCCACTGAGCTGGAGATGGTGGTGTTGTATCACCTTTTGAGACCGGCATCACTTTTAAAAAGAAGAGAAAGACGAAAGTGAATCTCAGCTTGTCACGTCCAGCATGAGGAGGAGAGATGGCAACGTGTTTGTTGTCGGACACAAACAGTCTGGGCACAGTTCACGGAGGGACTGCAAACCACCACGTGAAACAGCCATTTCATTGGCTGCTGCAAACGATGAGACATTCTGTGTGCTTCAGGTACTGTGGCACTTGGATATCTTCAGAAAGCTGACATCTCACAAGTGCATGGAGGACACGTGCATCTGAAGGTGAAGACCCCTCCCACCCACAATCGGGACCACTGGCGTTTCCAACATGACCGTGTCTCCTCCTTCTTCTTCTTCTTTATCTCCAGAGCATCTTAGCTCACTTCCAGTCCATCAGCGAGACGGTGCTGCCCTCATACGCGCTCCGCAGCGCCCTCGCCAAGACCTTCCAGGGCAAGCAGAGACGCTGGGCCTCATGGACGACGCGGCCGAGTGTTTCGTAAGACGCAGCGGCCGACTTGCGCTCTGCCGTCCATCCGCCCTTGTGATGCCGACTTGCTGGCTCTTGACAAAAGAACATCCTATCCTGATGAGCATTCCCTTCCCCGTTGCCGACGATTCCAAAGCCAGGCTGTGACACTGATACAAAATGTCTGCTCCTGATCTTGAATGTACCCTCACACTGACACCAGTGCACCAGGTGAAGCCAATCAAATCAATGACTGGTGGCCTGCCTTTGTGCCAGTTCTCCACAGTTAAACAACTCGTGTGTCGTCTCTCTCTGCACGGTATTCCAGCTCTTTATGATGACCCACTTTATGGGCCCACAAAAGCGAATGGAAGCCGTTTGGAACCATTTGTATTTTGATGCGGATGAGAGGAATTATGAGTTGTGGGAAACCAAGTTCCTCGTACACCTATGTTTGCTTGGACCGAAGACAACCATCTTCCATGAGCCAGACGAGGATGAAGAGGGTGCAGAGCAAGGTGCCGAGAGAAATGAAAAGGCATATGCAGAGTTAATCCAGCTGTTGGACGACAAGAGCTTGTCTTTTGTGATGCGGGACGCAGCCTATGATGGCAGGAAAGCACTGCAGATTCTGAGAGATCACTATGCTGGCAAGTGGAAGCCCCGTGTGATATATGTATTGTATTGTATCGTACGGCCAGAGACGGCAGATACCGTACTTAGGAATGCAGGAGAGACGTTAAGTGATGATCTGCTGATCGCTATACCAGATACTTTTTAGCCCTTTTCCCTTCATGTGTCCAAGAGTGATGAAAAGTTGACCTTTGCTGAGTTTCAAGACAAAGCTGCGGAGCTATGAGCGCACCGAGAAGTTCAGGACTGTGTCCACAAAGGAGGACAGCGTCACGAGAGTGAGAGAAAGATCTGGTGGGGGTGTGAGACTGACCACACGTTTGCATTCAAGGTGGGCCAGGTGGACGGAGACTCTGTCAGCACAACCAAGAGGAGAAGTCTTGTGGTTGACACAGGAGCCACATTCCACATTGTGACTGACATCACAAAGACAAAGGACGAGACATATAATGGAAAATCCACTTTTTTTCAGCTTTTCATTTTATTGTGTACTTGGAGTCTTCAAGATTGTAGAAAAGTGTAATTTATCCCTCCAGGTGCTGCAGAGATACTTTTATGATCTATTTGGGGGCTATTTTTTACTCTCTTCTGTTTTCTTTGTTTTCTATTACCTACTTTTATCTACATCATCTGTTGGGGTGGGACTACCAAACAAGGTAAGGGTGTGGCCAAACGGTTTCGCAAGTCCACCATTTTTATTACTCTGAGAGACTTTTGTAGTCCAAACAACTCAAGGATACCGAAGTTCCATTGTTGGATGCATCAATCCACACAACTCATTGCACTGTGCCCCAGCATCAGCACCTCAAAGAAGTGCCCGGTCAAATTAAATTTTTCAAGCAGTGTTCCCACGTCTGTGGGCAAAGTCGTGAAACGGTGTTTCAGACATTTTTTGTCACCATAGAGAAGGATTTGCCAAAAGACTTTGTTTCATTGATGGTTCAGTTCCTTCTATCTATGGAAAAGACGGCCACAGAAAAGCAGTAAGCTTGAGATGACACACAATATTAAACTGTATTTCACTTTAATAATTTTGTGTGTCTGTGCACTAATTTTCATAACATTAGCCTCAATCTTACTGCTGATTTTAGAGCTGTGCACTGTTTCTACTTCTTGTGGTTGTATTTTGAGTGGTTGTATCAGATGAATTGCATCAAAGGTGCTGCATTATTCTTGGGGAACACAATATTGTGTTAAATGCATCCGTTAGCTTCTCGCTGACGCTAGCATTAGCTTACTGGTTTACTTGACTGCAGTGCTTGTTTACAAGACGTGTTCATAAATATTGTGAGGGGTTTTGTTTTGTTACGTGTTATCTATGGTTATATGGACAAGTCTTCTGCGTTGACATCTTTTAATAAATCAATAAGTTTGTGACACAAGTAAACGCTGCCTCAACCGAAAAACTACAAATACGTCGACCGGAAAGGGAGGCGCACATCTTTTAGCCTGGAGGAATTGCGGTGTGAAGTATCTCATTTGCATTTAAAGATACCGCACCAAAACAGCTTGCTCTGAGCCGCACCTCTGAACAAGTAGAAAAGGGGACCTGTGATGGTATCAAAATGAGGAATTCAGACAAAAGCATCGCAGTTCCACTTTATGTAGACCACAACTGAATGAGTAAAATGTGAAACAGAAGAATTTATTACTGTGATACGTAATCTTTAAAACGCTCATTCCTGCTTTTTTCCCCGACTTAATTGTATTTCTATTGCAATGGGAACAAAGTACCCTTCACTATTTGTTTGTTTTGAGAGTGAATATTCATCAAAATAAAACAAAATTGCAGGATCCTGTGCACCAGAGTGGGTTCTACTCGCCTGTGTTAATAATCAAGTCATCAGTCAATCACGTGAAGTGGCTGTTTTGTCTGTTGTCATTTCCTCCTGAACCCAGGGGCGGGGCTTTTCTCCGACGTTGATGGCGAGGCGAGTGTAGAGAGGCTCCTGCTCTTTGGAGAGGAGTTTGTATGTCAGAGAGTTGAGGCCGTCCACGTACCAGGCCAGCGCAGTTCTATTCCGCAGTACAAAGCTGTAGAGTTCAAATCAGTTTTGTCAATCAATGAAATGAGCAGCATATTTCGTGACAAGGGCTACTCACTTATACGGGTTTTCCTCATTCCCTCTGTCTCTGTGATGCTTGATCATTTTGTAACGAGCAATGGCCAGTGGGGGGCGCATCACCTTCATGCCCGCCAGAGCCACTCTGCAGTGGAAAAAAGCATACATACATAAAACAAACATAAAAAGAACGCAAATAGCTTGCCGTAGTGCAGTGGTTCTCAACCAGTGGGATTGGGGGCGAGAAGGCCACCGGATGGAGGGAAACAAACGTAGAAAGTAATAATAATAATAATAATAGTAATAATAGTGTGGGCCGACAAAAATGATAGCGAATTTATCTCTTTGCAAGGTGGTGTAGTGGGGGTGAGGTCGGGAAGGGGGGGCGGGGCAACTGCCAGCTTTGGGAGGGCCCAAGCTTCCAAAAGGTGGCGAACCCCTGTCATATTAAAGTTTCAACGGTGGGCGCTGCGACCATGAGATCATTTTACCTTTGCCACAAATCGTCGTCCTCTCTCCCCCAGCCCCAATACTGGTTGGAGAAGCCGTTCATCTTCCTGTACTGGTCTGGAGTCACTGCGACAACGCCACCAAAATAGTGCCGGTAAGGAAGCCTGCGACGGGGACACGGCCCACTCGTGACCTGAGGGCCAAGCCCTTCAACATGCACACACACACAAACACCAACTACAGATCGCTCTTATTGACATTGGCATCGCACTCCGAGGAAATGTGCTGACTTCTCTCCCGACTGCCTTTCCTTTTAGGGCCTCCAATTTGAAGTCATCAAGAGCTCTTTGAAGGTTGTACCTTGACCAAGGCCCTTTCAGTAATCCTGCAGCAGCGCTGCGGGAAAACGCTTGGGAAAAATAGACCTATAGCTTGAGTGGTGCGCCAGCTGAGCTGTATGACGCCGATGCGTCTCGGAAATGTCGCATACGTCCTTCCGGACATGGAAAGGCTGCCACGTGGGATGCATCTGTGGGGACGATCACTAGCGTGATGCGACGCGAACAGACGACGGTGCCTGAGCCTTCCCCAACGCTCATCGTAGAGGCAAGTGGTGACCACGCAGCAGACTTGGATTGTCCGGCGGTTTGCCTACTTAACGGGGCATTACTGCACGCAGCAGACTCAAGGCGCCTACCTGTAATGAAACTTGTCGATGGCCACGGCCAGGTGTGTGGGATTGCACTTGTCGCAGGTGTACAGATTGCGGTCGTTCTCGGCCAACAGGTCCACATCGTGGATGACGATGCAGCTCCAGTCTTCATCCCGGAGAACTTCCCGGACGCCAGCGTTGAGCAGTTTGCCTTTGTTGAAGGTGCCGTCACCCCACTGAAAGACAGCACAAATCACAGCCGTCTTCGCACCCCTCCCGCATAATGATTTTTTTGTGAGACACAAGATGCAAGTCTGGCGATTGGAGTCCTTGCTGGGGACGGGGCAAAGCGGCTTTTGTTTTTGAGCTCGGTCGGACTTGAGCGCAGGCTGTTCTCACCTGCTCCACGACGTAGATCCTGTAGTGGATCTGCTGCCTCTGCAGGAAAGGGTGCAGGTGACACAGGAGAGCGCGGAGGTGCATCGCTCGCTTCCGGTACGGCACCACGATGGCGACACGGTGCTGAGCTTCGCAGTCCGGGGGGTGGTAGAGTCCGCCCGGCAGCACCGACGCGCTCCTCTTTCCAATCTCCTCCAAAGTGGGAGGTGACGAGGAGAGATTGACGGGCCTTGGCCCAACTGCTCAGGGCAAAGCAAACGGTGGGACACGAGCCTTCCAACAGCAGATGGGGTTTTGATGTGCCTCTCACCCAACAGCGGCGACTCTGCACGGCAGCCAGCTAGCGGACGAGGCGCCACCCAGAAGGCACAGCGCAGCACCAAGGTCACGGCGGCCGTCAAACCCACCAGCGAGGCCAAACCACTCGGCCACTTCCCGAGGCGTCGGTGGCATTCCATTGGAAGGAAGACGGAGGGCAGCGAGCAAACGGCGCGAGCGGAGGCACGGCTGTGCGCCAGGACAGCAGGCGTCGGTTAGCAAACATCAAGTTCATAAAGTCAGCCAGGCAGGAACAACCCACACGCAAATGCTACGTTGATTAACATTTTAAAAGTCAATCACTCAGGTTGGCCAGGAGATAGCTGGGCTAACAAATGCGCACACACGCACACACACACACACACACACACACACACACACACACACACACACACACACACACACACACACACACACAGTGTTTTGTGAAGCGTTTTGCCTACATTTTTTTTTCTTTGTTTGCAATGTTTGCTTGTTTTTGAAAAGCAGCAAGCCAGCCAATCACAGGGCAGACATACGACATACAACCATTCACACGCACAATCACAAGAAGAAGTCAAAAGGAAAAAAACATTAGTCATGGTGAAAATGACAAATGTGTGTGAAGAACCGCTTGAGTCAGACTCGTTGTACAAGTTCCAAGCGCAGCAAAACTAGCAAATGATGAGGATTCTCCAAACTGGTCATTTCTCACGAGGCCATTTTTGCTTTGTCTGAAAGGATCGGTAACAAAGAGTCGTCACTTACCGAGTGTCAAACAAGCAAGTGCTCAGGCAGCCAGGTGAGCCGGATCACCACAACACGACAACGATGACGTTGGACTTGCTTTGGAGTGGGTGGAGCCATCCGCAAAGCAGCTCCATCATTCCAACCGTTCAAAGTCCTCCCGTAGCGCTTGTCCACATGCTTTCTTTCCAAGAAAGGCACAACAGCCGTGCGGAGAAATGTCTATTTACAACAGTGGTTCTGAACCTGGGTTCGAACGAACCCTAGGGGTTCGGTGAGTCGGTCTCAAGGGTCCGAACATAGCTAATTTATGGTGTAAATTTGTGATGATGCATATCTGAACTGGTCTCGCAAAGGCAAAAGCAGAAGTCACACTGATTTGCAGGTGTGTAATTTGTTGTGAGTTCATGCATTGTGTTGGTTTTGTTCTTTGAACAAGGTGATGTTCATGCACGGCTCATTTTGTGCACCAGTAAAAAACATCGATGTCTTGAATTTGATATTGAAAAAATTGAATTCAAAATTGTTCTGTACCTCCAACGAGGTTAAGAACAATCGTTTGACAATTATTTTTCTACATGCAGGTGGCGTGTTGGCCCCCCTCCCCAATTTGCAAAAGCGGTCGGTCAACTGTTTGGAAACTCTTTTCTCTTGGAAGAAATATTCACGTCCTGATCCATTTGTTTTGCACCGCGTGTGCTCATTCCACTTTGTTGCTACATGCTGAAGTCAGGGGCCATTTTGCTAGTCTCCAAATCAGGATTATGCCGGACGGGCACGAAACTCGTGTCGCTGGGGCTCCCCGAGATTATGTGGCCTTTTAACTTTCCAGCAAGCAGACAAAGAGGGCAATGGAATCATCACGTGCTTCTATTTGGGCTGGAAACATGACGATTGTGCTGATAAACTTGTTCTTCATGTTCGTACAAGCATGTGATGCGGGTTGTGAGATCCTGATTTGATTATCTAAACAGTAATGTTTGAAGTTGGGTGTGTCAAGTCCCCCTTGTAGTTGAATTCCTCAAGGGCAGATTCGAGACTAATTGTATTTGTCTGTCTTTTTGAGTAGACATTTGGCATGGCTTTGAAAACCCTTTTGCTTTCCCAGGTGGGTGACCTGCGGCAGCATTTCCAGTCGCCGCAAACTTGATCCAGTAAGGATTTGCTAATGGACTCTCTTCCACTCTGGAGTTGCCCATGGTGAGAGGCGTTGAGCAGGTGTGGGCATACTTGACCCCCGGCTGGGCGCCTGCACATTGGGGTTCATCCCGGTGAACGAGAGGGTAGCCTCCCTACCAGTGACGTGCGGTGAGGTTCATGACTGGGGAGGCACTGACGTCACCCCCCCCCCTTCGGTAAGATTTGTCCAACACCTAAGCGTGTCACAAAAAAAGGTTGGGGAACGCTGCTCTAGAGTGGCTTATTCATTATTTAATTTGAACTATTTTCACTAAAATCTCATATCAGCAGTCTTCACACATAAAGACACTCAATAAAGCACATGGAATCAAAAACTTGTTTTCAGGGCTGTGGACTCGGACTCGGGGACTCGGACTCGGTCATTTTTGCCGGACTCAGACTCGGACTCGGTGCTGATTTTGACCGAGTTCACCGAGTCCGACAATAAAAAAAATACGTTTATATCAACATTTGTGTTTATTTTTCGTGCGTATTTGCTTCGCTTGAGTTCAATATGGTTTTTGGTCAAACGCGCATGCGCGTGAGGGGAAATCCCGCAAAGGATGAGGGACAAACAGAGCGATTGGTTTTGCTGGATTTTTAATGAATGGCGACTGTGACTACGGGGGCCCATTAGGTCCAGAAAAGCTGACAAGACGCTTGCCAAAATGGCAAGGAAAAAATGCACAGCTAAACGAATATATGACGATGAACACAGGACGTTTTTAACAGAGTTAAAGTTGTTTTTTGTTGAACGCTATGGCAAGCCATTCTGCCTGATATGTCGGACATCATTGGCGTATTTAAAAGCTTCAAATGGTCAGCGCCACTTCAGCTCACTTCATGCCAATATCGATAAGGACTTTGCAAAAGGGACTGAATTTCGCAAGCACAAGTTTGGAGACTTTGAAAAGTCAGGCAGAATAATAGGTACAGTTTTTCAAAAAAATTACGAAGCACTCAGAGACTGTCACACTTGCATTGTTTCAACTGACTTGGAACATTGCACAGGCTAAAAAGCCATACAATGAAGTGGAGTTCGTTAAAATATGCCTCAGTGACGTTATTGAATTTTATTTTCATCATGCTGCTGAGAATGCGCGTAGGAATACTGTCCACAGCCCTGCTTGCTTGTTATGAAGACAAATTTAGTTGTTGCGTGCGCGCCCGCGCCTGCCTGCCTGCGTGCTTGCACGTACAAGACCCACAATGCCCCGCGCGCAGCCAAGATGGAAGAACCCGGGAGTAGCGAGAGAACAATGTTTTGCCTCTAGATTTGGGGGGGAAACGGAGCGTAAGTTACGATCAATGCGGCCACGTTGAGTTGCACTTAGGCTAATGTTTACATTATGTACCAATGTCAAGGACGATTATGTCACCCAGCTTATATCATTGATGTGTTTCGATAGTTGTGGGGTCGTCACTAATTATTTGTGTTTAGATAAATGTCTGAGCTATAATGGTTGTAGCTGCCATAAGAAAATGCACTGATATGGAACGTTTTGAGCTAAGCTCTGTTTCCAAGTGGGAACCAATTTTAGTTTTTGTGTTAGCGGTTCCTTTTTGAGAGTTACACAAGGGCGAGTGTGTCTGATTTTGAGCCACGGGGTGGCAACGTTTTCCGTTTGCATAAGCAAGTGATGAAGAATGCAAGGAATGCTTATTTTGTTTCTTTTCTGATAGCATTTTTGTTTATTGGTGAAACCAGAGTTTTGAAGACCTGTATTGTCAAGATTTACGTTTTTCTTCGTTTTCTCCCTCGAGCAAATGCGGCAAGGAGTTCTCACGGCATGTGTGTGGAGAAGGAGTTGAATAAATGCCCGTTTTGAAGAACTGCTTGTACGCCTGATTGACAAGAGGGAGCTACAGTGAGAACTCAACCAGCCCGGCGCCAGAACAAGACGGTGTTCGGCAGAGCTACAAGCAAGTCACTTCACTCACCTCTTCCATCGGACAGATAAGAGACTGTACATTCACCTGGCTACACAAGTAGCTACCTGAGTCCAGAGAGCTTTGGGTGCCAGTCAACAATAAGTAAACATTTGAACAAGTTAAATGTAAAGGGACCTACAAGTGCTAAATTGTGCAATGTTATGGTGATGTGTGCATGTTGTAAGGTTTAAGTCAGTGGTTCCCAAAGTGGGCGGTACCGCCCCCCTGGGGGCGGTGGAAAGATCTGGGGGGGGCGGTGAGGAAGAAAGGGGCGGTAGGGGGGCGGCAGTCGATTTGTACACAACACGCCGCTCTGGCCCAGCCAGTTTTTGGTTACAAAAAAAAATCTCTGACTGCTATCAAGTGCTGTGGAACAAGGTCAAGATGTACTTCATTGCCTTCCCAACATCATATTTAGTAGAACGGGGCTTCAGTGCAGTCACCTTGCTTCTTTCCAAGCAAAGAAACCGACTGAAAATTACTGACCGCGGGGATCTACGACTTCTTCTTAGTGAGTTCCAGCCTGATGTTGAGAAGCTTATGTCCCTGCACCAAGCACATCCATCCCATTAATATTACGTGTGAGACAATGAAGGTTACTGGTGGAATGTTTATTTACGATTCTATGTTGCTGAAACAGTTAAAACTGCTAAAAAATAAATTGGTTTACTAAATACTAAATTGGGTTTTATTTGTGAAATACACATTTGTGTTTAACCTTTCTCTTTTCAAATTGCAGCAAACCAAATATCAAGAAAGAGGTGTTTGTTTCCATATGTGCCTTGGGGGGGGGGGGCGCTAGGAATTCACTGGGGAGCCAAAGGGGGCGCCAGCCTGCAAAAGTTTGGGAACCACTGGTTTAAGTGCTTGCTTATTTGCACCTAGTAATGTCTGATTGAGGTGTGAACGACCATTCATAGCATTTGAAAACAAGTTCATTTGCGAACATTTAAAGGTGTAGAACAGGGGTGGGCAAACTTTTTGACTCGCGGGCCGAACTGGGTTCTAAATTTGGACCGGAGGGCCGAACCAGGAGCAGATGGACGTAATGTTTGTGTGAAGTAATATAAGCGACCTGTAAAGGTCATTGCATAAAAGATTTTGGCCTTTAGTAGGTAGTAAAGCATGGATATTCCAAACAAGTTTTTTGAAAACAAATGCATTTATTAACAGCATTAAAAAAAAAAAAAATTCACTGAAAAACTGTTATCAGTGATTCTCATAAAATACGACACTGTTATTATGAATAACAGTCTCCATCACTTCAGTGCCTGCAGGTCAGATTAATGAAAGATGTTTATCTTATGAGATCACATCAAACGGTAAACATTCTGACCAAATATATCATCTTGAAGAATCGGTGAAAGCATACATCCAAATAAAGTAATCAAAACGGCAACACGGGGAGGGGTATCTGAAAATCAGAGCAGTTTTAACTCACAAACACCTGATAACAGAGGTGAGGAAACGGGAAACACTTCCTTAAAGTAAGCCTTAAGAACTTTACAGGTTAAGATTAGTCGCAAACAGGTGGTGCATCAATGTCCTTGAGCATCCTGCATTGTTTGAAAATGAGAATGGTCGCTAGTTTCAATCCCTGCTATGTGTACAAATCATATTCAAAATGCATTTTTTTACAACAAACTTGAGAGCCTCCCCTTCATTTTCAGTGGGAACAGTGTTGTTGGTCTCCCTTTTTTGCTAGTGCGTCATAGTCTGGAGTAAAATTTGTTGTGGCAATTCTTAGGAGAGATCCGAGGTGTTGGTCCGTTTACCTCGATCTGTGACGGGTTGATGTTGACGTTCATGTGGCTGAACGTCACGTCGCCTACGTCGAGCCAAATTGGCCACTCTTTTTTTAAACACTCGGCACAGTGTCCACCTTGCTTTTCCTTGGGCGACTCATTTTAATAGAAGGATTCCAGGGGAAGGTTTGTGGGTGGCTTTAGCGTAAAACTGTATCTGAAAGCTCAGCGCGCGAATTACAAGAATGCTGTCGTCACAGCCCACGCTCTAAATTCGGGACTGATACAAATCGAGCGCGAGTGCGCCATGTCCGTACTACTGAGTACGTACACGCACTTGTGAGTGCGCACCGAGCTTTCTGACACGGCTTCCGGTAGTAAATGCGCAGGCGAGCGGTTCCCCATCTACTGGGGAAATGCAGTCATTGCAGGCAAAATGACAACAAAAAAAGTTTAATAATACAATTAATTCAGGGTTGGCGGGCCGGATTAAACGGTCCCGTGGGCCGGATGTGGCCCGCGGGCCGTAGTTTGCCCATCCCTGGTGTAGAACAACATTTAAGTGATTAAGTCATTGCAATGAAAATTAAGTTTATTGTACATTTAGTCAATATATTAGACAGGTTGGTTGATAAAGTAAATTACAGGAGTCAGTAGTAATTCAAGATAGCCTACTGTAGTCAAGTGATAAAACTATAACATCATTACATTAGTAAATCAGATTTATACTTGAGTTTAAAGAAAATCAGTTCATATAGCTTAAATTTCATGCAAAATCGTAATAAAAAATAATAGATAAATTAATAATCTTAATAAATACTGAGTTCATGAGACTTCCTAAAAATGGATGTGTCCAAGATAGAAGGGATAACTCCAATCTTAGAAGGCATTGAGGATGCTGATAGTGAGCAAGCAGATAAAACTCTTAAGGGGGAGACTGAAATAAGTGAAGGCAAACAACCTGCCCCAGAAGATGAAATAAGAAGAAGTGAAAGATCGAGAAAGCTCACTGAGAAGGGACAAGAACTCGAAGAGACTAAACTCAAAGGTCTCCAACATCGTTTCTCACGTACCTATGACAAGTGGAAGATTCTTGCTAAGAAATCAAGGAAGGAGATAGAGGGAGCCTCTTCTCAAGAGAACCTACAAACTCTCATCAACAAGATAAAGGGAGCATCAAATGATGTACAGCAGGCGTACGAAGACCTGCGCAAATGCATAATCCCTGATAAAGAGACACGCTGTCGAACAGACACCTGCGACACTGTCTCAAGGCAGATATTAGAGCATGCTTGGAATCATCTCCAAGACAAAGATAACGAGCAAGAAATAGAGTGGTTTGAGACTGGCTCTGTGTTCTCATTAGAAGTATCAGAAGCATGCAGTGCAAGCTCAAGATCATCACTCTCAAGTAAATCCTCATGTAAATCTTCAAAAATAAGTGAAGCTGCAGCAGAATTAGCAGCAAATGAAGCCACTTTGGAAGTCCAAGAGCAAGTGGAGCGTGAGGAACGTGAACTCAGAAACCTAGAAGCTGAGTACAGACAAAGGCTTGTGCGACAAAAAAAGGAACGTGCACAAGAAGAAGAGCAATGTAGACAAAGGCTTGCACAACAAGAAGAAGAATGTGCTGCAAATAAACAGGTCTTGGAAGAAAAGCGCAGAAAGATAGAACGCTTAGAGACCATAAAAAAGATGAATGCCGCCAAGGCCAAACTAGAAGTGTATAAACAAGAACAAGGCTCAACCTCAGACTTGCTGGATCTATTCAAGGATTATAAGCCCAAACGAGAAAGGCTTACATTCGACTCAAAACCTGCTGTCACGCCACAACTAATCACAAGGATGCAATCTTCTATAACTACTCCCAAAGAGGATAGCACAACTGATTTCGCCAAGGTACTAGCAGAGTCCTTCAGTGTAAGCCGTCTCCCAGCACCAGAGCCTGCTGTTTTCAGTGGAGATCCACTAAAGTACAAGGGCTGGAAAATGTCCTTTCAAACGCTGATAGGCAGAAAGAATATACCAGCGAACGAAAAAATCTACTACCTACAAAAATATGTTGGCGGACCAGCAAGGAAAGCCATTGAGGGATACTTCCTTCTGGGAACAGATGCAGCCTATCAGACAGCGCTCGATGTCCTGGAAAAAAGATATGGAAGCTCCTTTATGGTTGCTAAGGCTTTCAGAGATAAGCTGGCCTCATGGCCAAAGATAGGACCCAAGGAAAGCCTTCAGCTACGAGAGTTCTCAGACTTCCTTCAAGGCTGTCAAGCAGCCATGTCGCAAATAAAGAGCCTGGAGGTCCTTAACGACTGTGGTGAAAACCAACGAATGCTCTCCAAGCTCCCCGACTGGCTTACAGCAAGATGGAACCGAAGGGTGACCAGGATGGAAAAGGAAAATGAGACTTTCCCCAGCTTCGATCAGTTCGTGGAATTCGTCACAGAGGAAGCCGATATAGCTTGTAATCCGATTACCTCCCTTCACGCTCTGAAGTCTGGAGATGGTGGAAAGGAGAAGCCACAAAAAACACGAAGTGTTGGTGCTAAGGTGCTAGCAAGTAGCTCTGAAGAGAAAACAGATGCTAAAGGATGTGTATTCTGTGAGAAGTCAAACCATGGCTTACAGACATGTCGAAAGTTCTTGAAAGAGACAACTGCAGAACGAGTCAAGTTTGTGAAAACAAACAAGCTCTGCTTTGGATGTTTGAAATCAGGACATCAGTCCAAGAACTGTGAGAAGAGAAGCATTTGTGAGACATGCAAAGGGAAGCATCCAACATGTCTACATGAAAATCGTCCAAGGGAAGACGATAGGAAAGAACAAGAGGATGGCGAAGGAAAGGAGAGTGGGAGACGCTTTAAGAAAAAGGAGCGCACAAAGGAGAAGGAAGACTTATCAGAGTCTGAAGAGAAAGAAGAGACACCAGTAGAGGCAACAGCTAACAGAGTGGTGCAAGACAAGAGGAGCACCTATTCCTCCACAGTTGTTCCTGTATGGCTGTCCACAGCAAGTAATCCAGAGCAGGAAGTGCTCGTATACGCTCTATTGGACAACCAAAGCGACACCACCTTTATCCTGCAAGAAACGGCAGAAGTGTTAGTTACAAAGAAACAGCCTGTGGAATTAAAGCTCTCCACGATGTCATCCAAAGATACCGTCATCCAGAGTCAGAAGTTAACTGGACTGCAGGTCAGAGGTTATAATGAGACAAGGAAAATATCTCTCCCAGTAACCTACACAAGAGAATTTATTCCTGCAAACCTAAGTCATGTCCCCATACCTGAGACAGCAAGATCATGGCCTCACCTAGAGCACCTTGCTGGAGAGATCACTCCTTTATGTGACTGTGAGATTGGCCTGCTCATAGGCTACAACTGTTCTCAGGCCCTGTTGCCCAGAGAAGTGGTGTCAGGAAAAGATAATGAGCCTTTCGCTCAACGAACAGACTTGGGCTGGAGTATAGTTGGCTGTGCAGATCCCTGCGTCGATTATGGAGATGCAATTGGAAGCAGCCACAGGATCGTTGTGAAACAAGTGACTCCACACATTGAGTCACAGGCTTATCAACCAAGTGAAGTACGATACATATATCGAACACAAATCAAGGAAGTCATCACACCACCAGAAGTCATTAAGGCACTCGAATCAGACTTCAACGAAAGAGTAGCCGAAGATGCTCATATCTCACAGGAAGATCTACGTTTTCTATCCATAATGGAGGAAGGAATCAAAGCGAAGCCAGACGGACGTTGCGAAATGCCTCTCCCATTTAAAGAAGAAAGGCCAAGCCTGCCACAGAACAGAATCTGTGCAGATCACCGTCTCAAGTGTCTCAGAAAGAGATTGGAGAGGGACGAGCAATATCGGAAGGACTACAAGACCTTCATGAGTGAGATGATTGCACGCAGAGATGCAGAGAAATTCACAGAAGAACAACTTGACAAAAGCCCGTCCTGGTACATTCCTCATCACGGGGTGTATCACCCTCATAAACCTGGGAAGATACGGGTCGTGTTCGACTGCTCAGCCAAGTTCCAAGGCATGTCACTGAATGACCACCTGCTTACCGGACCGGAACTGACAAACACCTTGGTAGGCGTGCTCTGTCGCTTTCGCAAGGGTCCAGTAGCGATCATATGTGATGTGGAACGCATGTTCCATCAGTTTCATGTCAGACCAGAGGACAGAGACCATTTGAGGTTTCTGTGGTGGGAAGACGGCGACCTACAGTCAGAACCAGCGGTCTACCGCATGAAAGTACACCTGTTTGGGGCGGCCTCATCACCCGGCTGCGCAAACTATGGCCTCAAACACATCGCTGCACAAGGACAAGGTCACTTCAAAGAAACATCCATTAGATTCATAGAAAGAAACTTCTATGTGGATGATGGACTAACAAGTGTGACAACTGAAGAAGAAGCAATACAGTTAGTCGCTGAAGCAAGAGAAATCTGCAGTAATGGCAAGCTGCGAATTCACAAGTTCATCTCCAATCGCCAGAAAGTACTTGCATCGATTCCCAAAGAAGAGTGTGCTGAAATAGTACTTAATCAAGACTTAGCCAAAGGCGAGCCGCAGATTGAGAGGGCTCTGGGTGTCGAGTGGTGTGTTGCCTCCGACCAGTTCCAATTCAGAGTAGTGGTCAAGGAGCGTCCGCTCTCTAGAAGAGGAGTGTTGTCGATGGTAGCCTCTATTTTTGACCCACTCGGGTTTGTAGCACCTTTCATTCTCGTTGGAAAACAAATACTACAGCAGATGTGCCGTGACAAGATCGGATGGGATGAGCCTTTACCTGATGATTTACGGCCACAATGGGAATCTTGGTTCCTAGACCTACAGAACCTCGCTGACATCAAGATTCAACGATGCTACCTACCAGACAGTTTCAAAGAGGTCCAAAGATATGAACTTCATCATTTCTCAGATGCAAGTGTCACAGGCTACGGAGAGTGTTCTTACCTGAGAGCAATAGACACATCCGGACAAATCCACTGTTCCTTGGTCATGGCCAAGGCAAGAGTTGCCCCCACGAAGGTAACTACAGTGCCAAGACTTGAGCTGTCCGCAGCTGTTGTTGCTGTGCGGACTAGCGACCTGCTGAAAAGGGAGTTGGAAATAGAAGATGCTCAGGAAATCTTTTGGACAGACTCAAAGGTCGTGCTTGGATATATCAACAACGACGCCAGAAGATTTCATGTATTCGTGGCCAACCGCATTCAGCGAATCAAGAACAGTACCAAGCCCAGTCAATGGAGATATGTGGCTTCAGAAGAAAACCCTGCAGACCACGCATCAAGGGGTCTCAGGGCAAAAGAGCTCATCGAGTCTAACTGGTTTACTGGCCCCGAATTTCTCTGGCGTGAAGAACTTCCCAGCGGAGACATCAAGGTGGGAGAGATGTTAGCAGAAGACACTGAAGTTCGAAAGGCCTTCGTGGGCAAGACCTTGACGACGGAAGACTCACTGCTTGATCGCTTCCAGAAGTTCTCCAGCTGGATGATGTTAGTCAAAGCCATCGCTAGACTCAAACGACGTGTCAAAGAGCTCAAGGGTCTGACAGAAAGAATCAATGAAGCCACGAGTCTCGAAGAAAGAAAAGAAGCAGAAATGCAAAGATCAATGACATAGTGATTATAAAGGATGAAAATACACCAAGAAATGAATGGAAGCTGGCTAAGGTCACACAAGTGTACCCAAGTGAAGATGGTCATGTGAGGAAGATACAGTTATTGATCAGCGACTCAGAACTAAATGACACTGGAAAACGAGTCAACAAGCAAACCTACCTGGAGAGACCTATACATAAGACTGTGACCTTGCTTGAAGCAGAATGAGAGCCTCCAGTCTACCCTCTCCAGAGCTCCCCTCCCTAGCGCCAGCTAGCTTATGACCTAATCCTTAGTTATAGTTACCTTAATTATACTTACCTCAGTTATACTTACCCTTTTTCTCTTAGTCCTACTCATCTCAGATAGTTGAAGAAAATCACAAGTGATTTGGTGGGAGTGTAGCTGCCATAAGAAAATGCACTGATATGGTACGTTTTGAGCTAAGCTCTGTTTCCAAGTGGGAACCAATTTTAGTTTTTGTGTTAGCGGTTCCTTTATGAGAGTTACACAAGGGCGAGTGTGTCTGATTTTGAGCCACGGGGTGGCAACGTTTTCCGTTTGCATAAGCAAGTGATGAAGAATGCAAGGAATGCTTATTTTGTTTCTTTTCTGATAGCATTTTTGTTTATTGGTGAAACCAGAGTTTTGAAGACCTGTATTGTCAAGATTTACGTTTTTCTTCGTTTTCTCCCTCGAGCAAATGCGGCAATGAGTTCTCACGGCATGTGTGTGGAGAAGGAGTTGAATAAATGCCCGTTTTGAAGAACTGCTTGTACGCCTGATTGACAAGAGGGAGCTACAATGGTGTAATTAATGATTAAAACTTGAAAGTATCTGTTTATTGTATTCGTTTATATGTTTAATAAAGACAAAGCCATCACAAAGCTGTTGTAATTATTTTGATTTTGATCTAAATTAGCCTTGAATAAAGACTAAGCAGTCACATGAATTAACAGAAAAAAATGGACAGCCGGACTCGGACTCGGTGCAAAAATCCGACCGAGTCCACAGCCCTGCTTGTTTTCGATCGTGCGTACCACTCCATTTGAAAAGACATGCTCCGACGTCCCGTTGTCCGAATCAAACCTTTTTGTCTCGGATCAGAATGGAGCAGGGCGACCAAGTGCAGCTTGGACCAGGGTTATTGGAGGGAACAACTAACAGACTCGGCAGACTGACAAAACTTACTAACAAAACCAACAACAGGACTGACCGACAAAGACGTGAAACAAAAAGACATGAAGTGTGACAACAACAACATTACGACATTAGGAACCAAAAGACAACAACAATGATCCGACAAGGAGTGAGGGGCAGACAGGACTTAAATACACGACAGGTACCAAGAGGCAGGTGAGAATAATCAAACTCATCATGGGCACACAGGAGGGGAGGGGAGGGGCGAGCACACGACAGAAACCATGACAACAGACACATAGTGGAACGGCTGGGGACGAGACATGACACTTTTAACTCCGGAGTTGGTCTTCCTTTACTGATGACCTCCTGCTTCGACCGAAAATCCATTGTTGAAAATCGTTTGGATATGTAATTCTCCATTGTAAAACGAAATGTAAAAACGGGGAAAAAAAAAAAAAAACGAATGTAAAACAAAATAGATGGACGACTGCTCCTCAGTTGTTCACTGTAAATTTGAACTGGAGATCACCTATTCTACAGGTGGGCGCATGAAGCATCCCGGGATCACTCGCACCCCCTGCCATAAGGCTGGAGAACCTTTTTATTGTTTCCTCCGTAAAGTCTCTTTTCATAGCCGTTTTGTTCATCTAAAGTAGGGGTGTCCAAACTACGGCCCGCGGGCCAACTGCAAATTCTGAAAACATAATTGAATGTGGCCCGCACAACAGCTTGAGCACTTCTCAGTTCCCACAGTAGATGGAGCCCGCCACACAAAGCGCTTGACGTCCATCTGCTCCTGGTTCGGCCCCCGGGTCAAAATTTAGAACCCAATTCGGCCCGCCAGTCAAAAGGTTTACCCATCCCTGGTATAGGGATTTGGCTCGGATGGTTATGCTCTTTTCGCCCCCCGGGTGTCGGTCAGAACACAGGAGGGAAGACGTGGTTCAGTTTTGATTGCTTTACTGAATTATTGGCAAAAAAAATAAAAATACATAAATGAAATACTCTCGGCAACACACCAAACATAAGTCATCGATCGTTACAACAAAATACATTTGCTGGCGACCAGAGGCGTAGCCAAGCCGGGGCGAGCCGGGGCGGTGCCCCGGTTAGGACTCCCCGCGCCCCGGTTGAAAAAAATCGAGCTTTTTCGATTCTTCATTTTCATGCCGTTTTTTTCTTTCGGTCTTGCGCGAATGTGCTTGCGCTATTCTATGTGCGCGATGTTATCCATTCACCGTTTGCCTCCCGGACCCGGATGTTGTTTTAGCGATCAGCGAACGGCGTGGGTGATGTTCGATTTTTTTTCCTGTGGGCGTGCGCCCCTACTGGAAAAATTCCTGGCTACGCCTCTGCTGGCGACTGTTAGTCGCTGTGCCGCGATGTAACGGCTACTCGTACGAAGCGAGGCAAACTTAAGGAGCGCGCCGGAGCTGTCAATCAAACGGCGCGCACACGAAGCAAACCGCGATCGGAGAAACGGCACAACAGTGGACAGCAGTAACAATGAAATGTATATACTCACTTTGTGTCAAACACGATTACGAAAATTAGAATATTGTGATAAAGTTCTTTATTTTCTGTAAAGCAATTAAAAAAACAAAAATGTCATACATTCTGGATTCATTACAACTCAATTGAAATATTGCAAGACTTGTATTATTTTAATATTGCTGATTATGGCATACAGCTTAAGAAAACTCAAATATCCTATCTTAAAATATTAGAATATCATGAAAAAATATACTAGTAGGCCTCGAAACACCTGCAAGGGTTTCCTGAGCCTTGAAAAACACTCAGCTGGGTTTCAGTAAACTAAATGACAAGTATGGGGAAGACTGCTGAGCTGATTGCTGTCCAGAGGACCATCATTGACACCCTCCATCAGGAGGGTAAGACACAAAAAGAAATTTCCCAAAGAGCAAGCTGTTCACAGAGTGCAGTTTCAAAGCACATCCACAAAAAGTCTGTTGGAAGGGGGAAATGTGGCAGGAAACGCTGCACAACCAAGAGAGATGACCGCAGCCTTAACAGCATAGTGGAGAAGAGTCGCTTCCAGAATTTGGGGGAGCTTCAAAGACAGTGGACTGAAGCTGGAGTCCGGGTATCAAAAGCCACTGTTCACAGACGTGTCCAGGAAATGGGCTACAATAGCCGTATTTCCATGGTCAAGCCACTTTTGAACTCAAGACAACGGAAGAAGTGTCTGACTTGGGCTATGGAAAAGAAGCACTGGACAGTTCTAGAGTGGTCCAAAGTCCTCTTTTCAGACGAAAGCAAGTTTTGTATTTCATTTGGAAGTCAAGGCACCAGAGTCTGGAGAAAGGCTGGAGAGGAGCAAAATCCAAGTTGCTTGAAATCCAGTGTGAAGTTCCCACAGTCAGCGATGGTTTGGGGAGCCATGTCAGCTGCTGGTGTTGGTCCACTGTGTTTCATCAAGTCCAGAGTAAATGCAGCTGTGTACCAAGAGATTTTAGAGCACTACATGCTTCCGTCTGCTGAAAAGCTCTATTGAGATGATGATTTCATTTTCCAGCATGATCTGGCACCTGCCCACAGTGCCAAAACCACCAGTAAATGGTGTACTGACCATGGCATTACTGTCCTCGATTGGCCTGCCAATTCCCCTGACCTGAACCCCATAGAGAATTTGTGGGGTATTGTGAAGAAGAAGCTGAAAGACACCAGACCCAAAAATGCAAATGAGCTAAAGGCTGCTATTGAAGCATCCCAGGCATCCATAACACCTCAGCAATGCCACAGCCTGATTGCCTCCATTCCACGCCACATTGATGCAGTAATCCGTGCAAAAGGATTCCCAACCAAGTACTGAGTGCATCAATGGACATTTTCAAATGGTTGATTTTGTTTTGCCGTTATAAATCTTTTTTTTTTACATGGTCTGAGGAAATATTCTAATTGTTTGAGATAGGATTTTTAAGTTTTTTTTTAAGCTGTAAGCCATAATCAGCAATATTAAAATAATAAAAGGCTTGCAATATTTCAGTTGATTTGTAATGAATCCAGAATGTATGACATTTTGTTTTTTAATTGCATTACAGAAAATAAAGAACTTTATCACAACATTCTAATTTTAACTTACCGCTGCACACAAGCTCCAACAATCGCGATAAGCTGAGGTAACTCACGCGAGACGTAAGGCGCGGTGACGTAACTTCCCTTTAAAGGTATCTGGCGCCATCTAGTGTTGTGAATGGTTATATTGTCTAGACCCCGAATGTAAAACGATCCCCACTTTTTCAGTCTTATTTCAATGCAAATAACATCGTCTTATATTTGGGCCAATACAGTAATAGTACAACATTGTTGTGATGTTGTAGTAGGCTGACCAGATATGGGTTTCTGAAAAAGAGGACTGCTTTTTTGGGGGGAGGGGGGGGGGCATTTTATTTGGGTATTGTGGGGGGGGGGGGGTCATTTGTGTAATATGTTATGACGCAAATGACATGGTGTCTGTATAGCAATTGCATTTATTGGCCCGAATAACACAAAACAGTATAACAGCAATAGTGGCTGTTAATTTCCCGATGAGGATTATTCAAGTTTCTACCGAACTGCACCGAAAGTGCTTTGCTTTGAAAGACCACCACGGAAGCGTGATGCCGCGTACAATCAGCTGGCTTTGCTGAGATCCGACTGTGACGTCTCGCAAGCTACGGCGGGACTCGGGCACGTTCACGTTCGGTGTCGGTCATCTTCGCACGCGCGCGCCGCCGGCGAGCGTGCGCGCGCGCGCGCGGAAGGTAAGCGGGACCATTTCTGTTCTATCTTTTCTTTTATTTGACATTTGCAAATACCAATTGATCGATCGCTTTATCGGCGGCAGATACCTCTCATAGCTAACTACTTAGCTAGCTAAGGGATGGCTACTAACGACCTGTTACGCGCGTTGCTAGGTGACGTAATCTATTTATTGACAGGTAGTCTTATTTTCTTAGACACGCTGCAAACAGAATCATTGTAATACAGTATTTGTAGATCAGCTGCATGTTACATGTGGAGGATCCATCATCCATCCATCCATCCATCCATCCATCCGTCCATCCATCCATCCATCGCATTTTTAACAAGATTGGATAAATTCAGTGGCGCAGATGGGATTTTGGAACTGTAAATATGTTTCTGTTCATTACAAACATTGGCAATACTTCACTTTAAATGTCAGCCTGTGTTGCATTTGCTCAAGTGGCCTCAAGTCTATGCATCTACAGTGGGGCAAAAAAGTATTTAGTCAGCCACCAATTGTGCAAATTCTCCCACTTGAAAGATGAGAGATGGCTGTAATTTTCATCGTAGGTACACTTCATCTATGAGAGACAAAATAAAAAAAAGATCCAGAAAATCACATTGTCTGCTTTTTAAATAATTTATTTGCAAATTATGGTGGAAAAGAACTATTTGATCAATAATGGCCTCGATCTGGGGCTCCACGCAAGATCTCACCCCGTGGGGACAAAATGATCACAAGAACGGTGAACAAAAATCCCAGAAAAACACGGCGGGCCCGAGTGAATGACCTGCAGAGAGTTGGGACCAACGTAACAAAGACAACCATCAGTAACACACGATGTCACCAGGGACTCAAATCCTGCAGTGCCAGACGTGTCCCCCTGCTTAAACCAGTACACATCCAGGCCCATCTGAAGTTTGCTAGAGAGCATTTGGATGATCCAGAAGAGGATTGGGAGAATGTCTTATGTTATGTCAAACTGACATGTACTGGCTTACGCAGGGGGACACATCTGGCACTGCAGGATTTGAGTCCCTGGCGACGTAGTGCGTTACTGATGGTAGTCTTTGTTACTTTAGTCCTGGCTCTCTCATTCACTCTGTCCCTCTGTGTTTTTCTGGGATTTTTGTTCACCGTTCTTGTGATCAGTTTGATCCCACGGGGTGAGATCTTACGTGGAGCCCCAGATCGAGGCCATTATTGACCAGATACTTATTTTCTACCATAATTTGCAAATAAATTCTTTAAAAAGCAGACAATGTGATTTTCTGGATTTTTAAAAAAAAATTGTGTCTCATAGTTGAAGTATACCGCTGATGAAAATTACAGCCATCTCTCATCTTTCAGGTGGGAGAACTTGCACAATTGGTGGTTGACTAAATACTTTTTTGCCCCACTGTACGTCTTCAATCCTCCAGTGGCCGCCAGCCATGCAGCAAAAGCTTTGCTCTGAAGGTTCCGGTTCTTTTCACGATGGGGAGCGCTCGTCAGGCCTCCACAGCCTGTACGCCCAAAGGGAGTACCCGTATGAGTACCGCGGCTTCAGCATCACCGGAAAGCTCCCGCCGAAGAATGGTGGTCTCACGGCAGCTCGCGGCATGCGGCGCTCACTCAGCGACGGCAGGGACACCTCCCAATTCCTGATCTCCAGGAGGAGGACGAGAAGCGTGGGCACGCGTGCGCACCAGGACGAGCTTAAGCACCAGGACGAGCATGAGGAACTGCTTGCCAGAGACAGCGAGAGAGAGAAGATTGGGACCTCGGACAGGTCGCCAGATCATTACAGGGGTTTTCATTTGGGACAGGATCTCGGCGTGGACGTCGGCCCAGACTGGAATGCAGAGGCGCTCGGTGAGATCATCAAAGACCCGTTCCCACTTTTCTATTACATTCTCTCTGATCATGCGACATCAAAGACTTGCATTTCCAATACGTGCGTAATCATTTGCCACACCACATGGTATCAATGGCCCCTATTACACAAAACATGGCACACTGCAGTGACTGCACATATAATTTAAGATCCCTTTCCAAATACTCATGACGTCAAAGACTGCGTTTTTCACTGCTCAAGACATCAGCAAGGACACATTTTGCACTATCCAGGACACATCAAAGGCCCCTCTCTAAATACTCGAGAACTTGTCCCCTTTTTCCTCAGTTTACGAGATCATCCAAGACCCAATTTCCACTCCCCACGGCACTGTCAAAGAGCCCTTTCTCATGGCCGTCTGTCCTTTCCCCACAGGACAGGGCTGTTGTTCGGGCCCAGACACCACCTGGTGCTTGCTCGCGGCGCCGCACGGAGGCCTGGCCGCCAGCACCATTGATGGCATTGGCACTGGGGGGTCCCCACAGCGGCGGCTGGCTCGCGTCAGGACGGAGCTGGCGCAGGCGCACACGCGGCTGCTGTGCGAGCGCGCCCACACACAGCATCTGTCTCGCGAGAGGCAGGAAGTGGCGGAGAAGGAGCGGTCGCTGAGCCGGCAGGTGGACATGGCAGTCATGGTGATCGCTGCCCTCAAGGAGCAAATCAACGCTTCCGAAAACGAGCTGGAGCGACGTGAAAGGTCGGGGCGGGGATGGAATCCTGAGATAATCACCATTGGGCTCGTAGATTTGTATAACAAATTTCATGACAATTTAGCAATTAATTCAGCAATAATGACCAAATTGTAAAATTGTTAAGTGTATCTGTAAAAAAATCATCACATTGAAAATGGATGAAAGGCTAATTCGCATTTTTCGTTGTATTCTTTCAGTCAATTTAATTGTAATTATTTAACATTAATTAATTTATGTTTATCTTTGATTTTAATTGTTTAATTGAGATACAAGACCCAAAATGTTTGGAAGCCATTTTGCCAAAACGGCCGCACGACATCTGGCGACTGGGCTAACGTGCCGCTGGTGCTGACAGGCAGGTGCTGAGCATCCACGAGTTTCTGGAAACGGCCGCACGCCAGGAGACCAGCGGTAAGGTCCGAATCCAGTCATTCATCGAGAATCTGCTCCGACGCATCGCGCTGGCCGAGACCCTCCTGGAGGACTACCAGGTGCACAACACACGCACGCGTGGCGCAGGCCTAACCCTTTCCTGCCCTCCTTGTCGGTCTCACGTACGTCTTCCCTCTTCAGCGGCGGCAGACACCGGCCACCAAACCGAGACAAACCTTGCAGGATCACCAAGAGCAGGTTGCCACACCACCGCACCAACAAAAACTTAAAAAATAAATAAATAAAAATAAAAACACTTAATTGTTCCCACAGTGGGACTGCACAAACATTCTTTTAAGCAGAGCCACACATTTGTCATAATTACAAAGTCAAAGTCAGCTTTGACAATATGTACATGTCACATTTCATGATAACACATGAACATGTTTCTTTTGCAACAGAGCCCAAATACATCTTGACAGCATCTCTGATAGAGTTTTGCAAGAACCAGTTGGGCTATTTTACGCTTGCATGCGGAGAAAGCCATCAGTACCCTGTGTGGTACAGAGGTGCTTGAAAGCAGTCTGACTTTTGCTTCTTTCAAGAGAATTATTATTGAGAGAAAGCAGGCTGGGGGTGAGAGTGAACACGTTTCGGGGGTC
Organism: Syngnathus acus; assembly: GCF_901709675.1. NCBI lineage: Eukaryota > Metazoa > Chordata > Actinopteri > Syngnathiformes > Syngnathidae > Syngnathus > Syngnathus acus. The sequence continues at coordinate 12,404,220 of NC_051100.1, forward strand.
ACCTCTGCAAACTGGTTAATCAGTGCCGAGGGTCTTAGCGGTTTGTTTTACAAGGTTGTGGAAACAGATACTAGTGGAGCATCTTTACACAACAAGCTAAGCAAGAAGATTTGCACAACCTTGGAAAGTTTCAACAACTCAAGGGAATCTGGAAAGTTTCAAAAACTCAAGAAAAGGTGGAAGGTTTTAACAAAGTTAATGATCCCAGTCAACATTCCAACATCATCATCCGATCACAATAATTTGTCAAACCTAACAATCAGCAGTGTAGGTGTCAGCTATGTAGAGGGAATGTTTTGTTTTGTCTTTTTTAAACCGAAAATGTTTTTGTGCCGAGTTTTTGATCCCTCGTTTTACTGTTGTTCCCCAGGTCAGCTGGATGTCAGCTGTCGTGCGGTGTCCACGGCAACGTGCCCGTGCAGAGGCCGTTGAGCGAGCTGCGCGAGCCGCGCGAGCAGCGCGAGCAGCGCGAGCGTCTGGTGCGTTCATCCCGTCTCTTTTGTCGACCCGAACACCGGGACGACATTTGGAACCAGCGGCGCCGCTCAGCCGGATACGAGGCCTAACGGCGTCAGGAGGGGGCCCTCTTCATCATCGCAACACAAGGTCTTCTTTTTTTATACAGTCGTATGCAAAGGTTTGGGCACCCCTGGTCATTTTCATGATTTATAAAGAAAAATCATTGGTTGTTCGGATCATTGGTTGTTCGGATCAGCAACTTCAGTTAAATATATCGTACAGCAGACAAACACAGTGATATTTGAGAAATGAAATGAAGTTTATAGGATTTACAGAACGTGTACAACCATCACCTAAACAAATGTAGGCAGGTGCATAAATTTGGGCACCCCAAAAGAAAAACCCTCCTTATGCAGAAATAACAGTCTCTAAATACGCTTCCTATAGCTTCCAATGAGAGTCTGGATTCTGGTTGAAGGTATTTTGACCATTCTTCTTTACAAAAACATCTCAGTTACGGGTATTTAAGGTGGCCAGTTGCAAGTTGTTCTCCTCTTTGCATCTTCTCTGAAGAGTGGCAACATAGGAGCCTCAAAACAAATGACCTGAAAACAAAGATTGTTCAACGTCAAAGTTTAGGGGAAGGATACAAAAAGCTAGCGCAGAGATTTTAGCTGTCAGTTTGCACTGTGAGGAACATATAGTGAGGAAATGGAAGACCACAGGCACAGTTATAGTTAAGGCCCGGAGTGGCAGACCAAGAAAAATCTCAGATAAGCAGAGGCGAAGGATGGTGAGAATAGTCAAAGTCAAACCACAGAGCATTTCCAAAGACCTACAACCCAATCTTCATGCAGATGGTGACACTGTGCATTGTTCAACTATTGCTCACTTTGTACAAGGAGATGCTGTATGGGAGAATAATGCGGCAGGAGCCTTTTCTGCGCACATGCCACAAACAGAGTCGCTTGAGGTATGCTAAAGCACATTTGGACAAGCCATCTTCATTTTGGAATAAGGTGGTGTGGACTGATGAAACTAAAATTTTGTTATTTGGACATAGCAAGGGGCGGTATGCATGGAGGAAGAAGAACACAGCATTCCAGGACAGACACTTGCTACCCACAGTCAAATTTGGTGGTGGTTCCATCATGCTGTGGGGCTGTGGGGCCAGTGCAGGTACTGGCAATCTTGTTAAAGTTGAAGGTCGCATTTATTCAGCAGATTTTTGCAAACAATGTTCAAGAATCAGTGACAAAGTGGAAGTTGCGCAGGGGCTGGATACCTCAACAAGACAACGACCCCAAACACTGCTCAAATTCTAGTAAGAGGAACAAGTACAACGTTCTGGGATGGCCATCTCAGTCCCCAGACCTGAATATTATTAAAAATCTGCAGTGTGATTTAAAGCAGGCTGTCCGTGCTCGGAAACCATCAAACCTGACTGAATTGGAGATATTTTGTCAAGAAGAATGGTAAAAAATACCTTTAACCAGAATCCAGACTCTCATTGGAAGCTATAGGAAGTGTTTAGAGGCTGTTATTTCTGCAAAAGGAGGAGCTCCTGAATTTTTGTGTTGGGGTGTCCAAATTTATGCACCTGCCTACATTTGTTTAGGTAATAATAATAATAATAATAATTCATTAAATTTGTATAGCGCTTTTCAAAAACCCAAAGACGCTTAATGATTGCACACTTTCTGTAAATCCTATAAACTTCATTTCACTTCTCAAATATCACTGGTTTTATCTGCTATATGATATATTTAACTGAAATAGCTGATCAGAATAACCAATGATTTATAAAGGAAAATCTTGAAAAAGATCAGGGGTGCCCAAACTTTTGCATGCGACTGTATATACATCTTAAAAACACCCATTGCTTTGTATTACTGCAATGGTTGTTTTTTATTTTTCAAATCTGCTTGTCCCCACGAGGGTCGTGGGCGCGCTGGAGCCTACCTCAGCGGTTTTTGGGCAGATTGGCAGGGAACAGACACCCTGAACCAGTTGCCAGCCAATCGCAGGCACACGTTGACAAGCATTGAGATTGACATTCACGCTTGCAATGACATTTATGGGCAATTTGTGGAGTGCTCAATCGGCCTACCGTGCACATAACAGAATAAAAAATAAATCACAATTAGATAGGGTAAAATATAGTCAATAAGATTCACCACTGTAAAAAAAAAAAAATGTAACATGGTCAAATTGCTTTAAAATGATAATGTATTTTTGTTTCATCATGCGATGGATCAACCAATGGTACAAATGATATAATACAAATTAATACATGTTAATGTGCTATGTATGTAGTTTTATTTACGTTCTAATTGACTAAAAAATATGCTCCATTCACATGTCAAATTTGAATAATTATGAATAGGAATGTCATTGTATTCTTGAAGTGATTGTCATGATGAAACATTGTGAACTACTCTTGGTAGAAATATGAATATTCACAACAATGCATTAATATTCACAAAGCTGTCACGTGTTGTGCATTTAAATAGAAAAGGCGACTTAGAGAGCTAAGAGCCCACGCTGTGTTAGAAAGGCGGAAGAGAAAAGGGCGATAGTTTATGAATTCGGATTTCACATAGTTTAAGATAGTTCAGCCGAGTACAGTTTACCCCACTTCAGAGTGTGTGTAAAGAAAGTAAGTTCCACACGTTTATTGTTGTATAACTACCAGCCTCTTTGACTGCCAGTATAGTGATACAGAATGTCCTTGAGCATGTTTAAGAGAGCTATCATCGTGGTTTTGTGTCCGAGTGTACAACTTTGAGTTGCGCTATCTCATGTATATATTGTGATATTTACATGATTCAGAGATTAACACCCATTATTATTTGTTTTACACACACATATACACACACACACACAGTTGTACTGAGGCTGCCAATCTCATTAAACATAAAAAACCCCAAGACCACCTCTCTTTTTTGGATCTCCTAACCGGACTCACCACAGCGTTCTGCATTACCCCACCAGCGCATAAGCCAACAATATTTTTCAATGGTTCTTCGAGCCGGATGGCAGATACCTGTTGAAGATGCAGAACCCAGAGTTACCAGCAAGTGGGACAAGACCCAGGAAATCATCATCAGTGCCTTCTTACATGTCTGATTATGACCTCAGCGGGCCAGGGTGTTTCAGTAGTTTCCAACGACCAGTTCTTGCAAGGGTAACAAAAGCGGAGCACGCAGCCACAGAGCGCCCAACCAGTAGATCCCCATCACCGCTGATTAGCCAAGGACCTGCCATGGAGACCATGGAGGATGTTGCGCAAGAACAGGAGTCCAGACAAGTCATGACGCAAGCCATCAGGAGACAGGAGATCAACCCTCTTGTTGAGTTCAATGCTGCCCTCAAAGAGCTGCATCAAGAGAATGCTGAACTCCACAAACAGTTCCAGAGCCCAATGACTGCCTTACAGCTTGCTCCTCCACCACCTCCAGGCCCATACAACAGCGGTCATGTTGGAAGCCACCAATACCCAAACACTAGTGGCCCATGATTGGCTAGAATACGAGTTAGAAGTCTAGGAAGACAGCGTCACGCTCCCCAAGAGAGAGGAGTCATCCAACAGGGAGCGCGATAACATGCGTACTAAGTCTTCAAGTAAGTCTGCTACTATCCTCCTGAGCAACAGCCTTGCTGTTGGCAGAAAGCTGCCTCGTGAGCACCACTAACAAAGTCCTCTATGTGGACCGGCCAGTCTACAACTGCAAGGTGCTGTTGAAGATCAGCAAAGTCTTCCTGAGGAACGGTGACAAGTCCTTGGAGACATACTGTATGCTATTTTAGACGACGGTTCTGAGCGGACGATACTGCTCCAGTCTGTTGCCAAACAGTTGTGCCTCAAAGGAAGTAAAGAGGTGTTGCCTCTCTCCACCGTCCGACAAGGAAAGGACAAGGTAGTACATGGGGCGGTCGTGTCCTTCATGATTTATCCAGCTCACAACCCTGACAAGATTCAGAATGCCTTCACTGCAGAGCAACTGGGTTTAGCAGAGCATTCCCATCCGGTTGCTTCGCTTCAGCAGAAGTATAAACATCTGGCAGGTTTAGCCAAAGGAGGAAGCGCTTAGCCAAATCTCCAGAACAAGCAGCTGCCTACCAAGAAGAGATGAAGAAGCTTGTAGATACTGGCTATGTTGTGTGGTTGGATGCCTATCAAGTAGAGAGCAGCGCAGAAGCCTGGTTTGTATATACCGTACCATCTGGTCCAACATAATGGAAAGAATCGGGTGGTGTAAAACTGCTCATTTCAGCACCAGGGTCACAACCTCAACCAGCTCCTACTACCTGGTCCCACTCTCGCTCCACCCCCCCTTGCTAGCTGTGCTACTACGCTTTAGAGAACTTGCCTTTAGCAGTGATATCCGCAGCATGTTTCATCAGGTGAGGCTCATACCAGCAGACCGACCACTACTGCGATTCTTATGGAGGGACATGCCGAGGGACCGACCACCTGATGTGTATGAGTGGCAGGTGCTTCCCTTTGGAGCGACTTGCAGCCCCTGCTGTGCAACGTTCGCGCTACAGAAGCACATCACTGACCACAGCCAAGCAGAAGGTAATCCCAGTGTACGCCATCAACAAATCCTTTTATGTGGATAACTGTCTACAGCAGGGGTGTCAAACTTGTTTGTTTCGCGGGCCGCATTGTAGTCATAGCTTCTTTCGGAGGGCCATTATAACTGTCTATATACAGTAAAAGCTACAAAACAAACTGACAAATAACTCGTTTTCAAATCAGACTAGAAAAAAATGGTGAAGTATTTTTAAAAAAAAAGATATTATTAAAAGTGAAGACAATTTGCCATTCTAGTAATGACACACGAATTTGATGCACAATTTGTCTTCGCGGGCCACATAAAATGATGTGGTAGGCCGTATCTGGCCCCCGGGCCTTGAGTTTGACACCTGTGGTCTACTGAGTCTCACTTGTCCAGGAGTCTTGCTCTGCGCCATCTGCTGGCCGATAGTGGATTCGAGCTGAGGCAGTGGGAAAGCAATATTCCCAGTGTTATTGACCATCTGCCACCCACCCTCAGGTTGGAAACTGTGGCTCAGCCAAGGTCAACCTGATTTACAAGAGCCGGCACTTGGACTACAATGAAACTATAAGTCTGACACACTCACCTATGGACACAGACACGTTGACTGCTCGGTGGTTACAATGAGAAACATCTATGAAGTTTTACCCAGACAATATGGCCCTCTTGGCTACATTGTGCCTTATACCACCCGAGCCAAAGTCATCGTACGCCACCTGTGGGAGAAGAATAGAGAATGGGATGACCCACAGCTTCCACAGGAGCTGATGAAGAGGTGGCATGAATGGGGAGACAGAACCTATTACACCTGTCCAGATAACCCTGCCCAGGTGCTACAGTAGTGGATCAATCCAACTCTAAGAGTCTGTGTTGATGTGTTCTGTGATGCCTCTGAGCAGGCATATGGCTCAGTAACTTATTTGAGAACGGACATTCCGGAGGAGGAAATAGAAGTTGCATTCCTCGCAGCCCGATTACGAGTTGGCCCCAAAAAGCAACAGTTTATTCCCTGGCTCGAGTTGTGTGCTGCCCTGACAGGTGCACAACTCTACAAGGTCATCTGCACAGAGTTACCCCTGCATCCGCAGCTGTACCGTCTGGTCAGACTCCGCTACTGTGCTAACCTGGTTGAGCACAGACTCATGCAGATACGAGGTCTTTGTGGGCACACGTGAAATACGCAGAAATACAAGAGTTAACATATGCTGGCACATGGAGGTACGTGCCATCACAAGACAACGTGGCAGACGATATACTAACCCGTGGCCTCACCCTCCAAGACATCAGGCAGAGAAACAGACCTGCACTTCTAAGACGACCTCCTTACCCCCTCCAATACAAGACCATGGAGGCCATTGCCCATCAGCTTCATGGCGCGGCCGATTCCAAGAGCCCCCTCACTTCCGAGTCTTATGCTACTGCCTATTTCCACCCAACTGTTTGCCCAACGTGCCAGACCGCTTCGCGAGGCCTCTATTCCCTAGCGTAATTTTTTCACAAAGGGGAACGTGTACTGCCAAACATTACGCTTTCTTGGAACGTACAAGCAAACAATCAACTTACCCGACGAGCCAAAACCAACAGTCACGTTGACGTGGTTCCATATGTGCCTCAAAAACCGCAGGTCTGTGCCATGGCATCAAGTCGAGAGCTCTCCGGTCCCTTCTTTATTCATTGCTGCTAACCGGAGTGAAATAACTCAGGCGAAAACTTTAAGCAACTGCCAGCGAGGCCGCAACTGACTGGCCGCGGCTCCTGTCTCGCCACTCTCCGATCGGATCGTTTTGTCTCAATGTGACAATTCAGAAATCTGCATTCAAAAGTCTCCGACTTCAGCCAGAAATAACCCAGAGAGGATTCTGACACGGTCTTAAGTACAGCAGCGTGAGAACTTCCAGGTAACAGTGGATGCTTTGAGAGGCGAAGCATGTTGCAATTACGACACCTGTGATGGGTGCCAACATTCGTTCTGATTCGAGGCAGGCAATTCACTTTTCTACGCCTGCTCAAAGCCGAATTCCAATCACGGCCCCAACATTATTCACAAATGTTCTTTTGTTGGCGGCTTTCCTTTAAGAACTGCGTGTTGTGTCGGGGGATTCCGTGCAACAGCAATGATTGTGCTGGTGGCATTTCTTTGCTTGTTCTCACCTTTATTGGAATGTGCCAAACATAACATTTTTGAAAATACGGGCAAAATTGGGTGCTTTTTTTCTTTTCACCAACCAATGCTTGAGCACTACTTGGGTTGCACATGTCTGGATGCCAAGATCAGGCTTGATGACAAAATGAGGCGGCGATAGCGGCTTGTTGTTCGTCGGTTATTCTAGAAGCTTTATTGGTGGATAATGTTTACATCTCACAACGCATTCCACAAACATTTTCTGGTCACAAAATGAAATATGAATCACACCATTCAAACAAACGCTGGACGTTTAGAAAGTGTTGAGCTCCACATATATTATGCCATTTTATGCCTTGCTTGTTTTTCATGTCATATTGAATGGAAACAATTTCTTCTGAACATGTTCCTTCCATCACTACACAGCCGCCATGACACCAAAACCACAGCTGCCAAACGTTTTCTAGAAAGGTGAGCCTAGCGAGTTACTCAAGCCATGAAGATGACTGTGATGAAATTGATGACGTGTTGGCAAATGCTCGAGGCCCCGCCCACCATTCGCTATCCTTTGCAATGCAAACATCCTCCACCCAGAGGAGAAAGAAGTCAGCTGGAGAGGAAAAAAAAATCTGGCATCTTCATCAACTTTGTTTTAAATAAGTGTCAATCGGCAGCCACAAAAACAACAACCTGGGGAGTGTGTGACATGCCCCAGGGAAGCACGGGGGGGGGGGGGGGGGGGTGGGGGTGGGGGGGGGGGGGGGGGGGGGGGGGCGGGGACTCACACATATCAGGCAGACCTTTTCTCTTCTTCCAGAAACGCCCCAAAAATTTATACGTGGGAAAAAAAAGTTTCATGATTTGACAAAACTTGGAAACGACACCTTCTCCCTAAACCCCACCCCATAGTGGAACTAAGGCCCCCCTTTCCTTCGATTTTCTGTCCTGCCACCCATCCAGCAGCCTCCTCTCCGCACTTTCCTGCTTCTCCTTCCTGTCACTCAGCTTTACGTTTCATCCCAGGAACTTTGGCCTGGATCCTGGAAAACAAGTAAATAAATTCAAATTTCAAACTGTTTCACTGTCATGTTAAGAAAGAAAAGAAATAGTCTGTTTTGCCAATTTTTTTTATTTATGGCATATTTCTTTCAACTTTGGTAAACAGTTCTTTTAGTTTCAGTCACCTTTTTATTATTGTGACTATTCTGTCAATTTGATTTTACTGGATTTTCATATTGCTTTTCTGCATATAACAAAAAATGCCAATCTATTGAGCATTATGTTTATATACACGTTTTCTTTTTTAAAAAGACATTTTCTTCCCCAACAGGAAAGACTTATTTTTCAGAAATTACTAGTATTATTTGTTTTATGTTTGGCAGAACCAAAGTCGACTTACTTTCCAACGATGCCTTTGATTTGGTTGTTGACGAGCGCCAGGTAGTGATCAATCTTAGCCTGTTACAAAAATAAAAATAAGGTTAAAAGAAACACAAAGAAGAAAAGGTGGACAAGCAAAGGTTAGGCGTGTAGGGCTGAACATATGACTATTTTTTCCAAATCAAAGGTAAAACATATTGAGTAGCACGTGAACTGGCTTATGTTCTAGCGTGCTTTTGCAGGCACGCAGGAGACAAAATGCACAAGTGACAAGAATGTCAAGATGATTTTGGGCCGCTGTCAAGACTCTGCTGGCTGACTTTTTCATGCCTGGCCGCTACTTCTTGAAATGATGAAACTGATTTGTTGCGTTGACAGTCTTTGCTGGAGCTGGACGGGCCTTGTACGCAGACTGTCCAAACTGGGACTAAACCTTGATCTAGGCCAGCATTCATTTCTGCAATGTCGATGTTGGAGCTAGCCCACTTTGGTTTTCAGGGGGGTCCCTTACATCAGCTTCGTTACCCCCAAGTCACTTTGGAGAGAGCCAAACTGACGACACACAACCGATGCTCCGTGACATTTTTAGCCACCCATAGCGACATCTTGAGGACAACGCAAGTCATGGCCTACATGCGTTTTGTTGCCCTCAGCTCCGCATAGAGCTTCATGTTTGCTTGTACTATTTACCACTCAGCTACTTTTCTTTTAGCATTTAAAACTCGAGGAACTCAAACCGAAAGCAAAGGGGTAAAAGGTCATTGTCCCTGATTGGCTGTTATCTCGCCTGCATGTGGGCACCTTCTTTTTCTGTATAATAGTGGCTTGCATAATCAGCAGCAAATTAGCACCCTGCACTGGTATTCGTGTATTGCAACTGGGAGCACACTTGATGGTAAAAGACGCACACACCTGTTTAATGACCTGAAATTTATAGTGATGTGTAATTGCAATGGCACGTTGTCGTGTGTTCAGAAGTCTTACCTGGTGTTTTTCGTAGATGATCGGACAGCTGAAGGCTCCAATAACAGCTAAGTAGAAGGAAGACCAACAAAATTGTCAGTCCATAATGTTAGTGTCACAAAATGCCGTAAACAAGTCAGCATACAACGCGAGACTGCACAAAGAACAACACTCATGTACGTGTAGGATAGATTTGTTTTTTTTCAGTTGGAATTTGTTCTTGGAAAAGGCGACTTTGTGCTTGAAAAAGTTGTTGGATTTAAAAAAAACAAAAAAAAACAGAACGGGTTTGCGGGGAATTTGTTAAATTCCGTTCTTTTTCTTTTTGGTAAATGTGAAATTACGGGAAAAGTAGCAATCGAGGAAATGTGAAATTGTTCCCAGGAAGTCCTAAATGACATCCTAAAATAAATTTAGATTCCAAGAAATTGCTATAAAACGTTGTGTGATTTGGTGAGGGGGCGTTTCTTAACAAACTTGTAAATCGATTTCAAAAATCGCAGATGAATCAGGTAAAGGTCCCGGTACGTTTCATAGGACAGGCCCCGAATGCAGACTGTCCAAACTGGGACTAAACCTAGATCCAGGCCAACATTCATTTGTGCAATGCCAATGTTGGAGCTAGTCCCCTCTGGTTCTCAGGGGAGTCCCTTTCATCAGAATCACAGTTGCAGGGCAATATAAATTAAGTACACACAAGGAATTTGTCTCTCACTGAATCGATTTCATCTGTGGACAAATTGTGGCGGCGGGACTCAAAGCTCAGCCAAGTTGCCTTGTGTCAGTCGCCGACGTTCTGCTCACCCAGAATGACCAGCGTGAGTCCGTTGAACAAAGCGCCCACGTAGGTCAGGATCCACATCAGCACAGCAAACTGCAGAGGCGCAAATGCCTTTAAGTGTCGTTGAAAGTGGGAGAAAAGGGACGCAGAGGAGGAACAAGCCGCACCTTGATGGAGTCCACCAGGTCCTCGACCAGGAAGAGACGCCTCAGCTCGCCGACTGTCTGGTTGATTTTCTCCAGGAGGACGTCACCGTACTTGTGCACCGTGTCCTCGGGCAGCGCCACCTCGCGCTCCAGGAACTGCCTGCGGCCCCACGTCAAGACGTTGCTCAAGATGACATTTGTGTGTGTGCGTGTTAACGGACGCGCCCGTAAGCACCACCTTCCGAAAGGGTGGCCAAAGCGGGCCTACGACCCACAAACAGGGTGGCCGGCCGGCTCCGCTCTTTAAGGGGCCCCCATTCGGTGTTGACGTTTGCAATCGTTGACTTCATTTCACTTTTCTCTCCCTCAAAATCATTTTTTGATTCTACACTCTTTGTATTGTTAAAAATAAAATCTTGAACTCAGCGACATTTACGAGAGTAAGGAAAGAAACCCAAACAAGGCAACGCAAGCAGGGAGCCGCACCCGTTTCAGCGTGGACCCTCAAATCAAAAACAAAACCACGTCCGCACATCATCATTTTTCTTTCCTACAGTCTACGAAAGCCCATTGTTTTAAAAACAAGGTAATCGATCAATGCTCGCCCTGGTCTAAGAAAGGGAAGAAAGTTTTTTTTTTTTTTTAACAGATTAAGGGCATTTTAATGGAGACAAATCAACAAATTGAGCAGTCCCAAGCTTGCTCGCGGAACAGAAGTGTTCCAGGGGGCGGCGCGGCGCGGCGGCCAGCACTTACTTGAAGGGGTGTCCCTCGTCGGACTTCTGGATGGCCTGAAGGACACCTTTGTAGATGCGGAAGCAGACTGTGACGGAGAGCAGCGCCAGGCCAATGTAGGAGAACACACTGACGATGCTGCACACGGTCAGTGACAGCAGCAGCAGCAGCGCCGCGCCGAACACCGCACCCGTTGTCTTCACATCGCGCCAGTACACCAGATCCACCACTGGGAAAGATGCCAACCAACCCAAAAACAAAACCAAGCAAAACAGCACAGCGTCAACATTATCATTTGGAGTAACCACCGAAAACTGCAACTAATAATGTGCTCAGTTAGTGGTTTGCTTCTGGCCATGCTCATAAGTCAAAATGCTAGATCATCTTCCCGCGCCGAAATGAAAGGGAATGCTAATGTGTCCCAGCCTTGTCTGAAGGCAATTAATTCATGGAATAATCAATAGAATAATAAGAGTGACAACCTAACGTGTTGTGATGTATATTTTGACAAAGAAAATGCCACTCCAATACTTGAGTGACAACCTAACGTGTTGTGTATTTTGACAAGGAAAAATGTCACTCCGACACTTTATGAAAAGGTTTCTGACATTACATAATTTAAAAAAAATTAAACCATTTTTGTCACGACAACATTTATTTGTGCCAGTGGGGAGTTCAGCAACAGCCGACTGTTCCGGGAGACCTCTCAATGGGCAGCTCATCAATGCGGCACTATTAGTCATTCTATGGAGAGAATGAACACCATGACAGTGAGTACTGTTCCATGTGTTGCCGCATTGTTTCTTTTCAACCTGTCAGCAGTATGCAGCCTCAAGGGTAGTAAGGTTTGAAACACGAGGTGCAGCTATCAGCTTTCTCTTGGATTTTAGTAAACTTCAACTGCGAGTGCCAATAATTGACACCTTGTTGATGCAAATCCACACTTTTTGCAGATTTGTACTTCAATATTAGTACCAAGGCACCTGACTACGAACCACTTCGTTCTAAAGACGCGACAACAATAACGCCATGGAGAGCGCTCCCGGGAACAAGCGGTCGCAAAACTACTTTCCTCTTCCTGTCGGCATCAAAATGCCGACATCACAGAAAAGGATGAGTGAATAATATCCGCAGAGCTGAAAGCGGCTCAAAATGCGGAGGCGGCCCACAAGTGGACAACGATGACGAAAGGGGGAAGAAAAGAGGCGGTACCGCGCGGTCCAAATGTGGCCGCTTATGGTCTCGGGAGGGCTAGCACCGCCGAAGCCCGGGCTAAAAATAGAGCCCGCATAAGCGAGCTCAGCCACGGTCGCTGATCCCGTCGGTGCGCCGCGCCGGGGGTCATTTTGTTACCATCCGTCCGGGTCAAAACCATCGCGAACCACCCACCGCCTTGTGGACCCAATCACCAGGCGGCGGTCGAGTTATCCTAACAAAACGTCTTGCCGTCCTGCCATGACCTCCGCAAGAGAGGGGGGTTGATCGGGGCTCTGACTGACCCGGCCGGCTGCCGCTCTTCATTCGCCTGCACGCACGCCTCGGCGACACAAAGGCAAAGCGACCGCTCTCAGCGACTATACACGAGCCTAAGACTGAATCAAACGTGCCGATTTTACTGACCCTGCTTGGCGTCCATGTTAAACCTCTGCGGAAACACGCAGCTGCCACCCGGAGGCTCCGCCCACTACCTCACGACTGCGCACGCGCGGTTTGGCGCATCTCGCTAAGAGATGCGCGCGCTCGTCTGACGCGAGAACGGGACGCGCACATGCGCCGTTGTGTCTCTCGCGTCTTGAATGAGAAGCTTCGAGAGAGGAGGCGGGAGAGAGCGACAGAGGGTGGGGGGATGGCCAAACGTTTGTGCTCAAGGGTCACGTCGGAGTTAAAAATAATAATAAAAAATGAACACGGCATACCGAGGTCAAGCTTTGAGTTTAAATGCGTTTACGCTATTTAAAAAAAGTTTTATTTTCAATGTTTCCTTAACTGTACAATTAATTATAATGAAAATGCATACATTTGTTTTGTTTTACTCCAATTGTCATCTTGTGTCAGACGAACAAAGCATCTGATTTCAAGTCCATTATAGCACCATCCACTGGATGTTGCCCAAATGTGCAGCTCAGCCAACTGGTTAGCTCACAAGCCATCGAAACATTCTGTGCAAGGCAATACAATTACACTCGATAGTCACTGCAATGAAACATTTGACACATTTTTGTGGACGTTAAACAAGTGGCCTGGCAAAACAAGGGGCAGCAGAATGGAGAAGAGAGGCTCAGATCAAAAACATTAAGTATGGTGTGCCACCTTGTGCTGCTGGAGCCCATCTCAGTTGACTTGGGGCAAGAGCCCAGGTCACAAGCCACAGACTACCATTCACACCAGCTAATGTTGCAGTTTTTTCTTTTTTTTGCCTAACATTTGTTTTTTTCAAATACGGAAGGGTTAGGGTGAAGTACCCAAACAGAATTGCATAGAAATTCTCCCGATCATAGTTGACGCCTTTCAGAGTTATTTTACAGACAAACGTGTAAATGTCTCTTGTTCATGAGAATGCCTCTTGTTCACGAGCATGCCTCTGAAAGGCTCGTACCTCCCCTTCTGCCGTCCACCTTTGGACACAGTGCAAGTGCGGACAAAGGTCCCAGGCTGGATGTTGCAATGGTAACCAACAACTCCCGGCTCTCGCGCGTGCGCACGCACACGCACAAGCGCACAAACGCATGCAAACACGCACAACTGTAGAAGGAAAACTTGCACAAGCAGGACACATTTGTTAGATGCTACTGGCTAACTGGATTGCTTACTACATTGGCGCTATAGTTCACGTTGGATGAAGTCAGACAACTAAATCAGTCATTGAACACTCACAATCCCTTTGACGAAGCATCGCAAAGAAGCATGCTCCATCCAGACGCGAGAAGACGACACGAGTGCAGTAAATCAACGACAGGCGTGTCGACATCATTGTGACAAGAAGTGAAGCAAGATAGATGTCGGCGCACCGAGGACAAGACAAACAAGAAGTAAAGCAACCACAATGTCTGCATACCCTGCTGCCTCCAAGCAGCTTTGCTCGTGTCTGCGTGTGCTGTCTGCATGCCAGATGCTCACAAGCACACATTCCACATGAACTGCCGCTGCCACTGCACTGGCAGCGAGGAAGAGGGAAGAGAAGTCGGGTGGGGAGGGGCAGTGTCAAGTGAGCAGTCAGCTGATCGTCCGCCCCCAGCGCTCTGACGCAGCAACAAAAAGAGCCTCGGCCCTCCGTTCATTCTTTAGCAATGAAAGCAAGCCCCCCCCCCTGCACCCTCAAGATGACTCTTTCTTGAACACACTGGCCCAAAAATAGGCAGACACTTTCTAATGTCTTCACTTGACTACTAATCCTCCTCAGCAATCTCCAACGTTGCGACATTCTTTTGCGCAACACTCTGACAAACAGCACCACAAGCTCACGCTTCTTAAACAGGCTTTCACTTACGGACGTTCTCAAAGCTTTGCACTGACTTGCTCATTCACCTCCCGATGACACAGCAGGAGGAGCAGAGCAACTTGTTACTTGGACACAGCGGCCGGGGATGGAACCCAGATCCAACGGGTTAGGAGACGACCACTCTTACACCGGGCTGCCCATTAGAGCCGGGAGCGCCTTCTTGCGTTTCAACACTCGGCTGTTATGCATTGGGACGCCTTAGGCCCTAACGGGTTAACCGCTTCAAAATTGTGTTTGGAATAAAATAAAACACAACCTTTTTGAGGTGATGCGTAGGCAGTATTGGAGGGCAGGTCTGCTCTCTTTATCACAGGCCTGTGAGCGAGTGTTGACTTTTAGATGAGCATTGTAGCTCATGTAGCTTGTGTAATAACATTTCAATTGTTCTGTTGGAGCAAAAATGCCAAAAATGAATGGGTTCAACAAACAAAAGAAATGCAAAAAGCGTGCATGGTCTAAAGTGAAGGAGACATCATGGAGATTGTGATGGCAATAACATAAAAAGAGGGAGAAAACAAAGAAGAACAAACGAGTGATGATGAAGCAAATGAAAAGTGAACGTGGAAGGGGGCGGGGCATGATGGTGGTGGTGGTGGTCCATGCCCAAAGACATTTTGTTTACCTGCCGAGATGTTCACGCTTGGCATCTTGAAAGGTTTGCTGCCCTCCGCACTCTTCTGTGGCATCGCCTCTTCCGGTTTAACAAGAGCGGAATGGACGGGCTTGGTTTGGGCTGGCAGCTCCTGAACACTGAGTTTGTCCAGCTCGGTCTTGCTCTTCTGAGAAGCGGACTGGGTTAGGAGTCGGTACGAGCTCGGACTCTGAGCTCCTGCGACCGTTTCGGGAAGAACTGGCGCAGATGCACAAAGTGAGCTCACATCCTCATCCATGGGGATCTCTGGGGCATTGGGGACGGCCAACGTGGAAGTCTCAAGAGCCTCAAGAAACTCATCAATGACTCCCTTGGGTGGTCTCTCAATGAACTCAAATTCTTCAGATGACACCTCGTGCTCAGAAACCTCTTCAGCCACCTCGGGCTCCTCCACCTCCATGCCGGTATTGCTCTTCTCCACCTGGAAGCCGGCAGGGTTCTTGGCCATGGCGTCCAGGACTGGAGACAGAGAATCTGCGGTTGGCGACTCCGAATCGGAATCTTCAACGCGGGCTTTCGCGCTTTCAAAGTCGAGACGCTCAAACATTTCCGTCATCTTGGGAGAAACGTGACTTGAGAAGCAATCTTCCTGCTCAACTTTAATAGGTTGTTCTACTTTCACTGGGGATGTTTCCTCAGCCTCTTTGACAAAATCAAACGCACCAAAACCTTTCAGGTCATCATCTTTTGCTTTGTCTGACACTTTCACATCCATCTCATCCGCCATCTCCTTAAGCAGAGACACTTTAGCCTCCAGAGCAAAGGGGTTTTTAGCAGACAGGTTGATTGGGGGATTGGGTGACTCCATCATCCTACGCTCAAGAATGGGGCTCTGTTCCTCTGGGCTTCCCTCAGAGGAGCCAGAGTCCAGTTTGTCAGGGTTGAGTGGGGAAGACTTCAGGATGTCTGGAAGCGACAGCGGCAGAGTGCCATCCTCTTCCTCCTCTTCTTCATCATCTTCCTCTTCCAGACCTGACGAGAAATGGTCCACTGGCCGCATGAGGGAATCAATGGTCTTCATGCCCGTCTCAAATGTTTTCCCCTCATCGAAGAATGACGGCGGTCTATCCTGGAGTTCTTCAGGTTGTCTGTAATGGACAAGATCTGGAGTGGGAATCTCTGACACTTTCGTGGCCTTGGTGTCAGCTTTGGATTCCCTAAAGTTGCAGGAGCCACTGTCTAACAGCGGGGGAAAGCCCTCAAACGGGTTATTCTTCTTCCCTTCCAACATCAAGTCGTCATCTTCATCTGAAGAGTTGCAACGCAGCTCTTGCTCGTATGCGGAGGAGCCAATGGTGGCGGCTTCCTTGGAAAAGGAATCCATAGAGACCTTAGAGTTGTCGTGCGATGCTTGGAATGGTGTATCCCAGTGCTCTGTTGGGTTAGAGGAAGCAATGTGAGACTTGGCAACTGTCTGGGGGGTCACAGGGGAGGCTTGCGAACTAGGATGCTTCTCCTCAGGGGAGAAAGACACGCCGCTGTCTTCACATGGAACGTGAGGCCCCGGCTCTTTACCTAAGCTCAGGTAAGGACCAGTTAACTGACTTTGTTCACCCCTATTCCGACTATGCCCGGGTCCAGGGTCTTTGTCGTCATCATCCTGGGGCATTTTCTTGGCCTGAGCAGACAAGGAGCCTTGGGGTACAGCAGATCCTGGAAGATGGGGTTGCTTGGGGCTCTCGGTCAAAGAGAGCTCTTCCAGGGAATCGGGGGAGTGGAGAGGGGAGATGGGAGCAGGGGAATCACCCTTCTGCCCAAGTTCTTGAGAAGAAAGGGAGGTGGGAGAACGCAATACAGCACATATCAAAAGAAACTCCATTGTCTACAGTAGATCCCAAATTGAAAGATTTTTGGAGCTCAAGACCAGACAAGTGCTGCTGAAAGCTCAACTGTGGTTTGTGGACATGCTCGTGGACGCCATCGTGCCAATTTCTTTTTCATTGGTTTCTTGCTGAGACAACTTAAAACATTGGACTACTTTATAGCTAATATTCAACCTTAGTGGGAAAGTAACCCTAACGACTGATGAGAAATCCTACAGCTTGTGATCTTGCAAGGTTTTTGAGGCCAGTGATGACCGTCCGCAGACGAGACTTTGCAGCATTTGTCTGGGCTCCATCAACACATACGTGTTGGTACACAAGGGTCGCTCAATGTCTGTCCCAGGTCTGGCGCCACTAATCCATGTTAGGTGTGGCTGACAAACATTTGTATAATGATTCTGTTCAAAGCGCAATACATGAAAATTAACAGCTGTAATGTCTTTGAGAGCATTGAAGAGAACCATTGGCTACATACAGACTACATTCACTGCTGACAAATGCTAACAGTCACAAGAACAATGGCACAACATCATGGGTGTCTCATGCTGCAGGAGTAGAAGCCTACTTGTGGCATGCACTAAGGTTTTTTTTTTTTTTGGACGGAAATACAGTGGCAACGACAGTACAGTGACGACAAACACAAAGAGGAGGCGGTGGGAAGACAAAGGAGCAGAAAGAACTTGCCTGTAGGGAATTGCATCAGAGGCTGAGGCTTAGGAGGAGCAGAAGAAGCATCTGCAGGAGAAATGACAGAAAGCGGCAGAGTCCAAAATCAGTCAGCAGAAGTGAACCGAGTGTCAGTCTTTGTCACGTAAGCTTGAGTCAGACCACTTCCTGACTCATCAAGCTCGCAAATGGGACGTCCCCTTACAGCAGTGTCCTCGGCGGAGACGAGAGGGGGACAAACGAATGCGCAACGAGGGAGAAACAAAAATGGCAATATTAAAGCCGCCGGCAGAGATCAAATCTCCTTCATCGCAAAAAAAATTTGGTCAACATCTGACCTTGTGAAGCTCAGTTGCCAGGCCGGGCCAACATTTTGCTGCATAGACAATACATTATCTCTATTGTCAATTCCAATGACTCAGCGCATTATGAGTCAGCAATACGCGGACCGTGACAGTGTTAAAAGTTGGACCCGAAGGCAAGATGTTCTGGTCTCATTTGGTGGTCCGTCTGTTCGTCAGCTCCTGCGTATATCAGCACGGTAACCAACAGGACCCGGGAAATCCCATATGTGACCAGGACACGGCAGACGACAAACAATCCAAGTAATCCAACTGACCCGACGCCTGGGTGACACTCTGATGGCTGCCAGTGACCCAAAACAAGCATGTAGGTCAATTACAGCACCTGTCATTCAAAGTTACTCACAAGAAACAACCAGGAAGCACAGCTTGAGTTGGCAGATCAGACACTAGAGCATTAAGGAGCTTTGAGGAAGTCAGAACCGCACAACCAAAATTTCCTCCCGTAGAGAAAGCCGTACAGGGAACTTCTACGTGTCCAAATGTAGCAACTAAACCCAAACCAAGAATTTGGATTTGTAGTCGTTAGGCCAGAACGTGGGAATAAAGTTTCTGGAAAGGTGCGCTTCTAACTGCTCACCAAGACATCCGAAGGACGATCCACGAATGCTTCGGTTTGCAACACATTGACAGAGGGCGCCAAAAATAAAAACAATTTCATTTTGTCTGAGAGGGACAACAGATTTCAGCGCAACAGGGTCTTACAGAGTAGTTACAGCTTTGATAGCCCTTGATAGACCCTTTCACACTGCCCATCAAAGGCAACATTTTAAGTCTAGACAAGAGCAACACCTATTGAGTCATTGTTATTTGCTAAAGAGAAAAGGGGCACTGGCAATTATAAAATGAAAAGATTTAAACCAACAGTATTTGAGAAAATGAAATGAATTTAAGCTAAAGATGCTAAGTGAAGCCTAGCAGCGTCTTTGTTCAGAAAGGTTGCTGTTTAGTAAATCAGGCGGCCCCGCCCTGACTCGCCCCCACCCTCTCTCTCTCTCTCTCGTACACTGCAGGCAGGCGGGCAGGGCAGGCCAGCAGGCAGACAGGCTTTTTCCATGCCTCCAGGACCTTTTGCCTGCAATTTGCCTAATCTCTTGTACAAAGTCGCCTTGCATCCAACATATTACACAGATTCATTTCTTCATTCATTTTGCCCCCGGACGCTCACACTTATCACAACAGAGCCTCTCTGCTAACTACCAGTTTTCGGTGTGGTCGTTAAAAGGGGTGATTTGTGACACGGGCAGATGATGAACGCTAACACAGCTTGGTTGTAGCCACAAGGCACGAGGGCAGGATCTTGGTGTTATCAGGGAGGGGATGCTGGCAGAAAGAAATGGGTGGCGACGCCTAGAAGATTCTTTTGTTGTGACTAATCTGATCATTGGGCTTCCTTTATCAGACAGCCTCACGTCTGAGCCAACTGACATGACTTGCACGTTGACTCCAAAGTAACAAAATCCTTCAGCACCTGTCAAAAGAGCATAAGGACAAGATGGCAACAAGCAGATATGTGAAGGAACAACCATGAGCTCCCATTTTAATGGCCAAACGTCAACAAGCTCCTTGGGAGTGACCGGCACCTGCGTCAACTTACGCTTTGGGGGATAGGTCACATCTTCACTTATAAACACGAGGAAGATGTTTCTATTCCCGGTACGCAAGTGCTTTAAGCGTTTATATCGCTGTCGTTTTGCTAGGAGTGCCAGAAAAGGGGCGATTCAGCTTGTCCGACAAAGGAACTAGGTTGGCCCTAGCATGGGGGCTGGCAAAAACAGATGGACGCTGCTCATCAGATCAAAAAAATTGTCTTCGGGAACATGGACATGAAGTTTATTCTCTACTACTTAAACGCATCAGATAGAATGGGAGAGTGTGAGAATGGGAGATTTTTGGCCTCAAACTACCCAATGATGCAGCACACGTCCTGCGCATCCAAACAGGCGGGCCGCGTCACAATCCATCAGCCCAGGGCGGACGACGTCCGCAAACACACGTTAAATGCTTCCCTTTCCTTTAACTTGACTTTTCCCCCCCAAAGTCCCTAGCTTACTGTCATTCGCTGTCAACACTCCGGCTTTTTGTCACCGCAAATAGTCGTCAAGCAAGCACGGCGAACCGACGATTACCCGCAAGCTAAGCAGCTAACTGGCTAAAGCAGCAAGCTCAACCGTCGAACCCACTAAATTAGCCTCATTAGAGATGTTTGCGCAAACGTTAATGTTCTCCCAACCAGCCCACCTATGTGACTGAGCCCCGGCCCCAGCGGGCTGTGCGAGACTTGTCCAGACGTCAAAAAGCGGAATCAATTGTCCGAGCTGGCGTCCATTTCGCCCACAAAATAATGTCTCGGGTCGCTCGCCCTCCAAAACACATCAAAACGCACAAAAAAACAACCAAACAAACAACCCCATCAAACCGCCACCTGGTGGATGACGAGACGTCTTTTAACGCGCCTGGATACTCACAAGATGTCGGAGCTGGCTGTGTGTGGGACGCTGGCTGCGCTGCGTGTGCGGGGGATGGCGCTACTGGCTGGGCTGGAGCCGCCGCGGGGTGGGCGTCGCTCTCTGGACAAACCTGTGGCTCCGCTTCACCACTGGCCTCGGGAGCTGAAGGCGTGCGAGGGAAGCTGGAGTCTGGCATTGATTTCTCCCCATCATCATCCTCCTCCTCCTCCTCCCCTTCTTCGTCCCTCACTTGCGGCACCGGTTCCGGCTGCGGGTCCAGTGAGGCGGGCTCCTCTTCAGGGGTTTCCGTGAACCAGTGAGTCTCACCATCTTCAGCCATGTGCCGCTCCAGGGCGACCTGGGCTCCGCCGACTAAGTCCACGATGTCGTCCAGGTTGAAGAGGTCCTGCTTGGGCTGTTGATCCAGCGGCACGCCGGTGTAAAGTTCGGGCTCGGCCCGATAGTGGTGGATCTCGTCGCTGAAGAGAGCCGAGCTGGACGACACTTGCTGCTCCTCGTTGTCTGCCATCTTTCTTTGTCCAACTCGGGTTAACAGTAAAGTTTCAGAGGCGCGCGCCTGACAGAAAAATCCACTTCTTACACAAGAACTGCGAGGTCGATTTTGACGCTCTTGTCGCTCAAGTGTTCCCTGGACGCCAGACGCAGACAAAGTTTGGATTTGGACTCTTTCAGCACACGGACAGACAGTCAAACCCGAGTCTGGACGGGAAGCGCCAAGTTGAAGAGGCAAAGAGGAGGATTTGTTCCGACCAATCAGAGTCCGATTACACCTTGTTGACATGCAGAATGATCAATCAGGCCGGTCCACTGCTGGCCGCGCCCATCGGGGGCGGGGACTCGCCAGTAAATGGAGAAGTTTGAGTTAGTCAAGCGTTACACAACATCATCGGCAGTGAGTTCACCACTCCCCCAGCAACGCTTTGCAATAAGGCAAAGAAGACGTGGCAGGCAGAGAACAAAGCTTAGCTTATGATAAACTTCATAGTTATAACATACCTCAAGTAGCTACAAGAAATGACATGTCTTTTTTCACATGTACACTAAACACTTGAGCCCAGACGCAAACATTGGGGGGGGGGGGGGGGAAAGCAAGTATTTGATGCCAACGTTAATTGCTTTTTAATTGTAAATATGTCACATTTGGATCACAAAACCTTTTACCCTTTCAAATTCATCTTTCAAGATTAGCTTGAAAAATAAGATATAAAGTGGCGGTTACGTCCCCTTTGCAAAGTGTTAAAAAAAATCTCTTCTCATCAATAGCCAGACTGCTTACATTTATTTGCTTTCCTGAGCCATGCCAAACGTGCTGTACATATGTAGCCAAGACTTTGTAACTTCCACTAACAGCCCTGTCTAAACTTAGCTCCTCCCTGTGATACAAAGGTTTTCGAAGAGTTGATTGAAGAGTATATCGTGTCAAATGGTTACTTGACACCATTTACTACTTTATAGCCAGCTAGCTATAAAGCTAGCCAGCTGGCTATAAAGTAGTAAACAAAATTTTAAACACACAATTGTGTTCCTATCATTCATCAAATCACTTGCGGGAATCAAACTCACGGTGTCAGCACACAAGACAGGCAAGTGCACCCCTACACCATCAGCGACTCCCGCCATGACCGATATTTCAAACTTTGCTCTTGCTTTTGGAAAGAAATGTAAATGGTAAAATGACAACGTTCATTCAATTTCAGTTTGAAAGGTAAAGTTAGACGTCATCCGACCTGTCCATACCTATTTCTAGCATGGAAGCACACATGGGTGAAAGCACATACGACTACTCTGAATAACATGAGACGGCGGGAGGACGGGGGCGATAGATACCATTACAGGATGTCTGGGTGTGACTCGCTTTGCTCTCTGTGTGACCTTTTGTTCAGGTTATTCCAATCTTGTCCAAATCCTGATATGGGTAGTTCCCAACATTGCAGAAGAACACAGGTGGGCAATATATATAAATATGGTTGCCCTCGACCTGAAGCCCACGAGTGTTTAGTTCCATGAGTGACAGTTGTTGCAGGCTGACACACAAAGTTATGTTTAGTCTGACTGGATGGAGTCAGATGAAGACAGTTGCTTGGATAGCATCGGTTTCTAGTGACACAAACTCAACTGTTTTGCCATCCAGGTGACCCAAAAGGACAATTGCAACATAGTGCTGCAGCTAACAGACAACACACAGAGTCTTTGTGTCGCCACAGTGGACGAAATGTACACTCCAAGCAAACACACTGACTGACGACAAAAGATATGTCTGTTTACTAGTGACCACTCTCCACCGCCATGCAAAACAAATTAAGGGTGCAAAAATCAAACAAAGGCATGAGAGCAAATTACACAGATTGACTTGAGTGGAAAACATAAACATCTAGCACAAAGGTGTCTTTTTAAGACCCAGACGTAGTAAAACATGTAAAAAAAAACAAAAAAAAACTTTCATATAGTGTGTTGTTAGAGCCCATTGGGCACCATAATGTAGTGTTTGCAAACTTGTCATGTTTTGGGAAGGTTTTATGGACACGTTGTAACGTTACAACGTTGGGTGGGATGGGTAGCAGAATTTCCTGTGGGCCTCATGTGGTCCTACTCATTGTCTAGTCAAGGTAAACTTATTTGCTCCTATGTTAGACAGCTAAGTTCATTAACACAGTATGTAACCTGAATAATGACAACATTTAACAATTTTTTTTGTATTTTTATTTTTTTATAAAGCAAAATAAAACAGGATTACATGCGCAATGCAAGCAGGCTAGATACACTGGCTCGTAAGTAACGCTCAGTATACTAGGTGCATGCAGAATCAAGGCTAACACTACTTTACATATCAAGCCACTTCATCTTCTTCCTCCTTCATTAGCAGTGATAATCCCAGAAACAGTTCCTGTTGTCTTTGACGCAAAGACGGACATCACACGGACAGCTCAGTGGCCTAGCGGTAGAGTGTCCGCCCTGAGACTGGAAGGTTTTGGGTTCAAACCCTGGCCGGGTCATACCAAAGACTATAAAAATGGGACCTATTGCCTCCCTGCTTGGCACTCAGCATTAAGGGTTAGAATTGGGGGATTAGATCACCAAATGATTCCTGAGCGCGGCACCGCTGCTGCTCACTGCTCCCCTCTCCCCCAGAGGATGGATCAAAATCACAGGGGGATGGGTTAAATGCAGAGGACAAATTTCACCACACCCAGATGTGTGTGTGACGATAATTGGGACTTTAACTTTTGTAGCACTGCATGTCGGTGTATCCTGTAGGGCAGTGGTCCCCAACCTTTTTTTGCGCCACGGACCGGTTACGTGTCAGAAATATTTTCGCGGACCGGCCTTTATATAAATAAATAATACATTTATATAAATAAATAATGCATTTATAATAAATATATAAAATACAATGAAATAAAATGATACGACTGGCATAAGAACAAGTATAAACGACATAAAAATAAAACTCACCATTACGTTGAATTAGTGGGAGCACTGAGCTTGTTTCTCAGAAACGAGCCGGTCCCATCTTGGCGTAATCGGAGACAATGACACCCAAAGTGGTTAGAGTTTGTCTTTTAATGCAGGATGCTTGGTCTCCATGTGCAGAAGCAGTTTTGAACGCTTCATTGCCTCGTTAGCTAGCCTGTCGCCACATATTACGCAGAGTGGGCTTGGCGCATCAGTCACCTGTGGCGATAAATCCATATTTTAAGTTGGACTCCAGAAATTTTCTTTTGAATGCAGCTTTCCTTTTCTTAGAAGTCGTGGCCTCTTCTTCTTCCGTCTCCTCATTGGGCTTTTTTCCCTTTCCGAAGAAGCTTTCCAAACATCTCTGTTTATTGCTCATATTTGCTTGCTTCGCAGGCTCGACTGAGGTGACATGTCACGTGACCGAGACGAGCGTCTTGACCTGAACCGACGGATGTAATTGGGAGAGACTCGCCAATTTTTTTATATTTTTCAAAATAAATTTTACTCATTTTTGCTAGCTATGCGGGCTCGACTGGGGAAACATGTTACGTGACCAGGACGAGCGTCTTGACCTGAATTAATTGATTGTCGATAAAAAAAAATGTTGTTTTTTTTTCTCTGTGCGGCTTGGCGGCCCAGTACCAAGTGACCCACGGACCGGTACCGGCCCGCGGACTGGGGGTTGGGGACCCCTGCTGTAGGGCAGTGTCTGCAGCGCCCTCTCTTCTTCGTCTTCATTGGGAAATGACCAAGAAGGTCCTTACGCACATCCGGTGGTGCGTGTGGACATGTTTTCTTGGGTGAGACGCTGGTTGGATTCTCATTACCATTGACTGTGTCCTTCAGAATGAGAGAGGATGCTAGCTGTGCCTGGAACAGTCTCAGGTTCGGTGTCTCTTTCGGAGAGACCCCGAGAGCCTTGCAGTCCCGCTTGTAGATGAGCCAGCCGTTGACCACAGCAAGGGTGATGGCGTGCCAGAAGATGTACATGTACCAGAGGCGAGATTTTACAGAGAACTTGTATTTGGCTGTGAATGAATCCAGCAAATCCACACCTCCCATGTATTTGTTGTAGATGCCCACGATGTGAGGTCTTTCAACTTCTATGTAGGTCTTGTTGACTTTGTCCCAGCGTTGGATCTTCTCCACAGGCTCCGTTCCAGCAAAGGACGACACAAGTGTGACCGCTCGGTTGTCATACCATTTGACGGCAGAGATGTTGTGTTTCACCTCCACTCTGTAGTCAAAGGCTCCTCTCCCCTTCTTCTTCAAACTCTTGTCGCCTTCAAGGTTGCAGTTGGGTAGGCGCACCTGCCTGGCTGTTCCGACGTAATGTATTCCTCGATCAAGGAGCTTCTCTACCAGTGGAACAGAGGTGAAGAAGTTGTCTGTCTGACCTTGTAGTTGTGACCTTCTGGCAGTGTTGAAGCTAGCTTTGTCACAACATCACCAGACAAGCCAAGTTATGATTTGACTTGCAGTTCATTGTTGCTTCCTTGGTAGACATCAAAGTCACACATCACGCCAGAGACTCCAGTTCTCACCCATACTTTGAAGCCCCATGGGTGTGGCTCGCCTCGCATGTACTGTTTGATGCTACTGAATCTCCCCTTGAAAGGAATCATCATCTCATCCACAGAGTTGTGCTCTTCTGGTATCACCTGCAGGCAGTTCTCTCTGAATGAATCAAGCCAAGGTCTGATCTTCCACAGTTTGTCCTTCTTTTCAGTCTCTGGTATGGTCAAGTTGTTGACAAAATGTAAGGCTGTCAACAAAGACTGGAATCTGTTCCGTGGCATCACGTCAGCAACAGGAGGGTGTTGTGTGTCTTCCTCCCAGTACATACGGGTACCAGCCATTTGTACTAGGCCCATCTGCAGGTACATTCCCAACATTTTCTCAATTTCCTTGGAATTGGTGTTCACACGTTCCCTTTGTTTGAAAGCTGTACTCATTTGTGTTTGTCGTCAGAGACTGAATCATTTCTTTAGAAACAAACTGGTTGAAGTACTCCAGTGGTGTGTGGAGAGAAATCACATCTTCAGTGAGAGGTGGACCAGATAATTCAGCATTGGGGCTAGTGAAATACTTTTTCTGCCACCGATATCTGTTCCGGGGCTTGGCCTGTTTGACTGGTTGTGGCTCAATGTCCGTGTCTACTCGGCAGTCAGTGGGTGGGTGGTTCTCTTTCACATCACCACAATGTTCTTCATCTAACTCAGGGGTCACCAACACGGTGCCCGCGGGCACCAGGTCGCCTGTGAGGACCGCATGAGTCGCCCGCAGGACTGTTCTAAAATTAGCTCAAATAGCGGCACTTGTCACTGAGCTGCATCTATTTATTTTACAGTCAAACCTCGGTTTACGAACGTCCCGGTTCTCGAACAAATCGGAATTCGAACAAAAAATTCGAGATTTTTTGCTTTGGTTGTCGAACAAAATTCGGAGGTCGAACCTCGCGAGATGAGCCGAGAAAACCCGACCGCGCGGCCCGGATGCCGACTGACTCCGTTGTTATTGCGTTTTCGTTACTTTGAGGATTGTATTAACCCCTAATCATGCCTCCAAAGAAAGCAAGTAGGAGCAGTAAAGCCATCCTAAAACACAAAGACGCTCCTGAACTCTCTCCCCCCTTCTGCGTAGCGTCCTGTACTTTTGCGCTGTATTCTGACTGTCTGCTGTATGCACACTTGCTCCGTTTTGCTCTTATTTATTGTGTTATTTGTTTATTTATTATTTATTCATCACTCTTATTATTCATTGTTTGTGCCTTCTTGTTTTTATTTTGTGTTGTTTGCTTGTATGTATGTCGTGTACTATGTCTTGTCACCGTGGGATAGTGGAAACATAATTTCGATTTCTTTGTGTGTCTTGGCATGTGGAGAGATTGACAATAAAGTAGACTTTGACTTAAAGCAATGGGACAGAGACAGAGGCGTAGCCAAGCCGGGGCGAGCCGGGGCGGCGCCCCGGTTAGGACTCCCTGCGCCCCGGTTGAAAAAAATCGAGCTTTTTCGATTCTTCATTTTCATGCCGTTTTTTTCTTTCGGTTTTGCGCGAATGTGCTTGCGCTATTCTATGTGCGCGATGTTATCCATTCACCGTTTGCCTCCCGGACCCGGATGTTGTTTTAGCGATCAGCGAACGGCGTGGGTGATGTTCCATTTTCTTTCCTGTGGCCGTGCGCCCCTACTGGAAAAATTCCTGGCTACGCCTCTGGACAGAGAGCGCCCGGCGTGCTGCGTTTGCGCGATCGGACCAAATTAATCTCCCTGCGCACTGAGGTCCACTTAAATTTTGGAAAGTACATCAGGACTTGAAAAAATATTTTCTAAATTTCAGCGACAGCTCTGTCACAATAATGCGACCAGCGCGGTGCAGTTGCGCGGTCGGCGACGCGCTACTGTTGCGCGTTCGGCGGTGCGCTGCAGTTGCGCGATCGGACAAAATCAAGCTCCCTGCGCACTTTGGTCCACATAAATTTTGGAAAGCACATCAGGACTTAAAAAATATTTGCAAAATTTCAGCGACGGCTCTGTCACAATAATGCGACCAGCGCGGTGCATTTGCGCGGTGGGCGACGCGATACGGTTGCGCGTTCGGCGGTGCGCTGCAGTTGCGCGATGGGACAAAATTAAGCTCCCTGCACACTTAGGTCCACTTAAATTTTGGAAAATACATCAGGACTTTAAAAATATTTGCTAAATTTCAGCGACGGCTCTGTCACAATAATGCGACCAGCGCGGTGCAGTTGCGCTGTGGGCGACGCGCTACGGTTGCGCGTTCGGCAGTGTGCTGCAGTTGCGCGATCAGACAAATATGCGCAAATGAAAAAATGCTTTAAAAAAGGCGGGGTTTTTTGTCTTGAAACGAATTAAATTTTTTCCCATTATTTGTTTTGGGAAGAATATATTCGGAATTTGACCGATTCGCTTCTTGAACCGCCTTCTGGAACGGATTGTGCTCGAAAAACAAGGTTTGACTGTATTTTTGCTATTCTTGTTAAAATCACACTCACATGTGAACTGGAAATGACAATCACACATAGTGAAAGCCAAATTGAGCAAATTGGCTATTTCAGAAGTGTGTGTCAAACTGGTAGCCCTTTGCCTTAATCAGTACCCAGGAAGTAGCTCTCGGTTTAAGAAAGGTTGGTGACCCCTGATTCTAGCCAATAGCAGAGAGGGATAATGAACAATAGGACTACCTGACTCATGTTTATGTGAGAAAAAACCCCCAAAAAAACCCCAAAACACTATTTTTAATAGTTTTAAAAAAATGTTACAGATCTGCCACTGTGGGTCTTACTTCAGGACTGCACTGCCGGCGTTTCTATGCCTACATATACACTTTATTGTATGAAATAAATAGTACTTGAACATCAATTTACATATTAATAGAAATATCTGCTCAATGTAAACGTGTCGCAAACTTCAGACGGAGGCGTTTTTTCTTTTAAATCAGGCACCGCAGTGGGCACCCAGCCCGTGTAAAGTGCATTAGAAAACCCCGCGTGAGGAGCTGCAGGACCTCTTTTCTGCTGCTCCGCCATTTGAGGTGAGCCGAGAACTACACGGCGCTCCCAATTTAATGGCATATTCCCCGCAAATTCCAACATTTAACAGCAAGTACTCGAACAAGAATCTCTCTTGTGTTGTTCCCTTTTAGGTGGATTGAGCGCCAGGATGCAGATTTTTGTCAAAACCCTCACGGGGAAGACAATAACGCTCGAGGTAAGCTAGGCGGCATCCACGTTTTAACGTTTAAAGACGTTAAACTCTCTCACTTGGCGTCACCACTATTTGGCCATTGAGTTTTGAGCGCCTCGCGATGTTCAGAAATACCAGGCAGGAGTCGAGTTTCGGAGCATGGTTTCCCGAGACTAAGCGTAACTAGCTGTTAGCCGAGCATTCGAAACACGTGCGACTAATGAAAAGTAATATGATGACAAGTTTGCGCTTTTTAACTTGGCAAAAGCTTGTGACGCGCGTCACGACGATGTATAAATGGTCTCAATGAAGCATATTTTAGATTAACTGTTGTGCTCTCGAACAGGTTGAGCCGTCAGACACGATCGAAAATGTCAAGGCCAAAATCCAAGACAAGGAGGGTAAGTTTGTTCAAGCGTTTTCCGTCTCAACGCCGAGATTGGTGGCTCAAAGATGCTAAACATGACACCTTGGAACAGGAAAGGATAACATGTTGGTACATAGGCGAAGATGCAAGTTCAAGAGATGGAATTTACCACAAAGCAGTTGAAATTAGACAGCATGGGTCCAGATTGTTGTTGTTTTTTAGGGCAAGGTGGATTATTTCAACAAAACGCATATGTTAAAATGAAAACCTGAGTTGCGATTTTAATTGTGAAAAGCCAGTGGGGGGGTGATTAAACTTGACTGCGTGCGAGTTGTCACAATTGCACATGACTAGCATTTCTTTCCATCTCATCCGCTTGTTGGCCTCTTATCAGCTGATAAGAATGTTCAAGAATGGCTTAAAATCCAACCTTTTCACTGTCTTTTGCTCACCCATCGATTTGATTTTGCATGCAGGAATTCCTCCTGACCAACAGAGGCTGATCTTCGCCGGCAAGCAGCTGGAGGACGGACGCACTCTGTCTGACTACAACATCCAGAAGGTGATGCAAACCCCTTTGATTTCCTTATGAGGAAATGTAATGTCCTGTTGAAATTTTCTCCAAATGTTCCACCACGCCCTTGCGTGTCTTGATTAGGGGTCAGCGAAAACATCAAAAATCTGATTACATGTTTATAGGAGTCGACTCTCCACTTGGTGCTGAGGCTGCGAGGCGGTGCCAAGAAGAGGAAGAAGAAGTCATACACCACCCCCAAGAAGAACAAACACAAGAGGAAGAAGGTCAAGCTGGCAGTGCTCAAGTACTACAAGGTAACCAGGCTCAACCGCTGCCGTGTTCCCCGATGATAGCCTGACTCGAGTTTTTGTCTGGCAGGTGGACGAGAACGGCAAAATACACCGTCTTCGGCGTGAGTGCCCTGCGGACGAGTGTGGCGCCGGCGTGTTCATGGCCAGCCACTTCGATCGCCATTACTGCGGAAAGTGTTGCCTCACTTACTGCTTCAATAAGCCTGAGGACAAGTAGGCACACGGACGTTCAATAAAAACTCAACCTCAACCGTCTCTCGCTCTTTTCTCATTAGACGCACAAGTGCGTGCATAAAACATTAGTGCAAACATTTACTGAAAATTCTTGCAGGTTTTCACTGTTTACATTTTTTCCCCCTGTATTACCATCATTTCAAAACCTTATCTTCCTGTAATTCTCATTTCTCGTTCATGAAAGCAGACTGAAAAAAGCTTTTGCAACTATCAGCTTTTACTTTGGAATCAGAGAGGAAATGAAAGAGTGCATTTTGATTAAGTCAAAAGATGAATCAAAGTCAGCAGCCCTAATCTAAAAAAGGTTCAGTAAAATACATTGCTACATAACGATTCTGAGGATTAGTGGGTCAGATGACTGGATTCAGATCTGTTGTGTATACAAGTGTCCTGCAGAAGGCGCTGTGGCCAAATGATTAGGATCAGTTGAACACTGTCAAATTGTTTTAGGAAATTAGAAACACGTATACCATATTCGAATTAAAGTAATTTACAAAGTGTAAAACGTGAGAATTTGCCCGCTGGATTTTTTGATACTGATGAAATGATTTGAGTTAATTTTTAGTTAAACACAGAAAACACATTTGTCTTAAAAATATGGTTATTTAATATTTTTACATTGGACAGACTGTTTACACTTTGTTTCCTTGGTAAACTAACATCTCATAACATCTGTCTTGCAAGGATCCTTACATTAGAAGAGGGGGAAAAAAAAACATTAGAATTGACTGCATTAAAAAAATGTCACTCCGACAACACATTTAGCAAATTTCTAGGGATATGCTGACATTTTACAACAGCAACAATAGGTCCAGCAAAGCCATGCTTAGCGTAGCTTGGCACGTGCAAGCAGATACAAACTCTGTAGATCGACCATCTGCTCAAGTGATGTAATTTTGACAATTTTGCTTAGTCAGGATTTAATCATTCGACCTAAATATCCGCTACGCTAAGAGAGCCTTAAGGAGAACTCTTGATTGAGCTAATAGACTTCACGTTGAGGTTCCTTCTGAAGAAAAGGCTCATGTTCAAGACAATAACAAAAACATGTACAAGAATCTGATTGGACGTATGAAAGCTCAGTGGGAGGAGCCAAAAGCCCCCGCTTGCCTATGCTAGCAAACGAAAACAAGTTAGCCTTTCGCTCCTAATCGTACAGAATTAGGACGATTTACATGACCATTTGGGTAAACTTTGGTTTGTTTTGGGGCTGGGCCATCAATTGAACTTGTCAGGATGATTAACAAACATTTTGGGGCAAATCTTTGTGACAGTTTAACTATCCACATCTTTTAAAATCAAGTAAAAGTATTTAAAACGGAACTACAAGAAACAATAATTTAGCACGGCAAGAAATGACTAATTATGTTGTCAAATGATATAATCCTTGGCCAGCTTTCCAAGGTGTGGGGCTAGCGAGTGAGCCGGACAAACCATGCTGACAGTGCTGGAGTACCTACCGAGCCTTTTTTGACAAACCCAAAGGTGCCGTTTTAGCAGGCACGGACGCGACTGCAGTTGTGACGTCACTCCCAGATAACTACGAAAACGCTCAACATGGCAGCCCCTGAGATTGATGAGCTATTTTTATTCTTATGCCACAAAGGCAGGATTAATCCAAGCACTGTGTTTTCCACTAGTGCTGCTTAACTGTTCTCATCGGTACTGCCTAACACTGTGCACCAATTCGGTTTAACAAGCGTGCGCTCGCTCAGGCAACGCTTTTTGGGGCTTTCTGAATGAGCAAACAGCACATTTCGACAATGCTCTGAGTTTATGAAGGTTTGAAGTGAAGCAGCGCAAGCTCGGGGCATATTTTCAAAGGCAGCTCTCATAAGTTCTTTCTCTTTCTAATATTAACGCTCGCTCTCATAACAGCCGACCACATTTGCTAACGTTGCCTAAAAAATTCTTTGTCTGTCATGTGGGTGTAGCATTTGCTATAAATAGAGTTAAAATGCAGTTGGAGTCTTATCGGCTCCGCCCACTGAGATTTGTCTCCACCAATGAGATGAGGCGAGCAGCTCCGCTTCCCATTTACAAACAAATGAACAACAACAAAAACAGGACGGTCCACATCTCCACGGTGATGACTCCATCGTCTCCCTGCGGCCGAGATACTTTCCCAAGAACAACACAACGAGGAAATTCAAAAAGTACAACGAGGATTTTGGGGGGAAGAGGACAAGTGTATGAACAGGACAGGACGTTGGCGAACAGAGAAAGGAAGTGGTTTGCATTGCTTTCACAGAAAGCGTCACTGGAGGAAGACGAGAAGAGGATGAGCTCCATGACTTGGGCTCGTGTTGTCCTTTTCCCCAAATTGTGTCGGTTACGTTTTATGCCTCAGGTTTTGATGTCCTGCGACTCGCCCATCTTGGCCAGTGTCTTCTTCACTCTCAAGATGGTGAGGCGGGAGGCGGGACTTGCCGACCAGCACTCGCACATCAGCTTCAGCATAGCGCGCAGACACTAAAAGAGCAACACACAGACAGACAGGCACACACACACATATATAGTTAGGTGGCGCAGACTGTTGCCGGGAGGTGGCGCCAGCCAATGGTTGCACCTCGTCGCTGTTCCATCTGTTGGACACGGTGGGGCGCAGGCCCTTGACGCACACCACCTCCAGCATGTCTTCGTAGGACGGGTCCGACGGCACCATGTCGTAATACGGTAGCTGGTACTCCTCCACCATGCCTGCACGCACACAAGGTGAAAACAGGTTGGGCTG
This sequence comes from Syngnathus acus, assembly GCF_901709675.1. Lineage (NCBI taxonomy): Eukaryota > Metazoa > Chordata > Actinopteri > Syngnathiformes > Syngnathidae > Syngnathus > Syngnathus acus. The sequence goes on from NC_051100.1 coordinate 12,437,172, forward strand.
GGTGAAGATCCAGAGCTACTTTCTAGGAACCTTATTGGGGCCTGTTTCTTTTTTGCTTTCTTCCTCCTCCAACTAGTCATTGAAGGCACCTCGCGCAGAACGCAAGTGAGAACTTAAAAGAAGAAAAGAAACCTAGCTTCTAAAGATGGAAATTGACAAACACAAAAGTGTGCTCTGCATGTTTTTCTTGAAAACAAGCTGGTACTGTCTGCCGCACGGCAACAGCTTCCGCCTTTCACTCAATGCGTACGCGCTCCTGCAGCTACTTTGGCTCAACACCGGCCAACCGCCGTCGCGGTTCGACGATACACATGCATTCGCCATGTTTCTTTATGATTTTTGAGTTTCGTATTGAGTCTTTGGAGACATATGCGATGACACTACTTGTTCTTACACTGCTAACACATCGAGACAAACAGGGAGTAGGATAGCAAAGGAGACAAGGCAAGGGTGTGTGTGTGTGTGTGTGTGTGTGTGTGTGTGTGTGTGTGTGGAGGGGGGGTGGCTGATGCGTCGGTTCCGAAGTCGAAAATTGGTTTGTAGTTAGATGCAAAAAAATCACGAGAATCCGGTTCGTTTCTCGAAAAGTTCATAAGGATAGATTGATTGATAGAACTTTATTCATCCCACAGTGGGGAAATTTTAGTATAGGCGTTTGTAAGTAGAGGTACCAATGTAAATGATACTCCTCCAAGCATGGTGTGCCGTCCCAACATGGACTGAGCTCAAACGACTGCATTTAAGGTGAACTTTGAAAGCTTATGCCTGGAATTAATAGACACAGACCACGTGGGGGGTGGTCGTTTCGCTGTCTTTACAGTTTGTTTTCATTCGTTTTAGAAAGGGATAATGTCGTTTTGGTCAGGTATGTTTTTGACTTTTTTTTCCCCACCAGTTTGAGTTGTCCTTTTTTGTCAGTTTATCACAAAGTGCAAGACGTTTGCGCAGACATTGTGTCGTACCTCCGGTGACGCAGCGTCGCGCCATCTCCCACACGACCAATCCGTAGCTGTACATGTCAGCCATGAGGTAGGCCTGGAAATGATTCTTCTTCAGGCTCTCGTCCAGGACTTCAGGTGCCATGTAGCGCCGCGTGCCCATACGTGTACTTGGGGGGATGTCCACTTCATTGGTGTCGCTGGAGTAACGCAAAGTAGCCAGAGAGCGGGTTAGAGAGCAGGCTGGGGCGCGCCGTTAATCAAATTTGAGTCCAACCTGTTGAACTTGACGGCAAGACCGAGGTCGGCGATGCAGCAGGTGCCATTCTTCTTGATGAGGATGTTCTTGCTCTTGAGGTCCCGGTGGGCGATGGCGGGTTTGACCTGCGTGCCGTGGATCTGCGTGTGCAGGTGGCACAGGCCGCAGGCGGCCGAGTACGCCAGCCGCAGAAGCGTGGCCGTGTCCAGCGTAGCCGTCTTCAGGAAATCGTAAAGCGAGCCGTTCTCGTGGTAGTCGCTGATGAGGAAGAGTCGCGTGAAGGCGCCCGTGCCCTCAATGTCTGCTGCGATGAACCCTGAAGAAAAACGGATCAGAGTTGTTGTTTTTTTTTAAATGAGTGAACAGATAGTTGTGAAAAAAAAGAAAATCGTTTAAAATCAAAAAGAATATAAATATTTTTAAAATTAGAGAACAGATATTTCTGAAAGAAAATGAAAATCGTTCAAAATCATCATTGCTTACTTCAGAATCAAGAAAAAGATTTGAATAAAAAAAAAAAACACACAATGGAGATAATTCAGGGTTAGGGTATAAACACGCCATAATCAACCGACCGTGATTCCTGACATTAAATTGCAAAAATCCACAAATGACTGACAGTCTATTTAACGGCCACAAAAACAACACCAACAAAAAAAATCCTGGGACAGGAAACTGGCTAAAAATAAAAAAAGGGACCCCTGCCCAAAACCCATGACTATTTGACCCTGGACTGCAAAAATATAAGCATCCATTGCAAACGGCACTACAAAGTAGGGCTGCGCAAAAACACGGCTCATCAATGCTGGCATGTGTGAATGAATTTTTAAGAAGCCTGACAACAGAGCATTGACATGACATAATCATCATCATCTCGAGTCATGAGATTGCGTCTACCGAGAATGTTGTCGTGTCTCACAAGGACGGTCTGGTAGATTTCGGTCTCCCTGAACCAGCTGGCCTCCTCTCGGGTAAAGAACACTTTGACGGCCACTTTCTCGCCTCGCCATCTGCCCAGCCACACCTTGCCGTAGCGACCTTTGCCGATCTGGCGCACCATCTGGATCTGCTTGGCGATGGTCCGATGAACCTTTTGTTTGAAATGACAGGGAAACAAGAAGTAGGTTTGATTCGATTCTATCGAAGCGATCGCTCACTTGTCGCAAGATGGACCGGCGGTGCAGCGTCGCACTCCTACCAAGAGGGGGAGCCCGGAGCCGCTTCCAGAGCTCTGCGATTGGTGGATGAGGTCTTTGAGAGACTCCCCCACGGGGATGAACCCTTCCTGTTCCACGTCTTTATGGTAGCGCTTACGCTCGCTCTGCCACTTGTACCTGACACGCACGCACACACGCCCAAAAATTTACACAGTAAACCAACAATACAAGCACACAGACACACATCATGGTCATGTGACTGAAAGTGAGAAGTGATTGATATCTAGATTTCTGCTTTTAATCAAAATCGAAGAAGAGCAAAACAAACAACAAGCAGATTCCCATGTTGGAGTGACAAGGGCTGACGATAGCAATGTGAAAAGTGTGAGGCAAGCCGCGTGCATTGTTTGCCTGCGTCGCCGAGTATTTGGTGTACCTGTAGTAGCAAACCACGGTGACACAAATGAGTGTGCAGCAGCAGACCGTCATGGAGATGAGGAAGGCCAACCAGTGGGGGCTGCCCTCTGGAAAGCAGGCAGATGAGGCGGTCGCTCAGAGAAGGCCATCGGACAGCCCTGAAGCCGCGACAACAAACTAGTACCTGAAGGATCCTGCGGGGGCAGCGTGGGCTGCAGGTCTCGGTTGCAGAAGTCGCTCGCGCAGCACTCGATGGTCCTCCTGGTCTGAGCGTTGGGGGAGTCCTGGCAATCCAAAGCACTCTTGCCTTACACACTTTCCAACTGTGCATGTGTACGCGCACGCACGTGTACCTTGCACTGGAAGTGTGAGCCTTCATACTTCATGCACCCCGACGTGAGGATGTGTTCGCCGTGCTCGTCCTCCTCGATGATGGCAAAGCACTGACCGTTGGTTCTGAGGATGGACACTTGTCAGCTCACAAGCAAAAAAAAACTCTCTTTCTCCCCTTCTCGGGTTTTCTTGATTTCTCCTGAGAGCATTTGTTGCCAGCACCAACTTGCATGTGGACCCTCACTCAGTTTTTGTCCTAAATGATGACGGGTTTTGTTGTGGACCCTTTATTTCACGACAATGACAAACTAAACGTGTCAGTAGACAAAAGCGTGTTTTGGTGGGAGGGACGAGAGTGGAAGAAAATGTCAGCTGGCTGAAGATGTACGCTCATGCACTTGCTAAAAGGCTGACCAACACTTTCTTTTTATACAAACATTTTTTGAGCACCACCTATATATTTTTGAGCATCACTTATAGACAGGACAAAAATGTGGGCCAAACGATCAAGCGCTCTCATCCAAAAGACTAAGATGGCTGCCTGTTGACAGTAAAGTACCCAAATCTATTGCTGGCAAGACAGAAGACGCGTTCGTCAGCACCTTTCTGTTGGCGGCCATGTTGTTATGTCAGCGCTGCGAAGCGTCCTGCCGAATGAACCAAGCGATTGTCTACTTACCGACAGGTGTTGTTGGTGGCGTCTTCGGGACAGTAGCCTGAGCAGTAGCAGCTGAGGAAACGAGCTGCGTCCTCGGGGGCCACAGTGGAGTCCTCGCCAGGGCGCCCGGCCTCCGCTTTGGCGCCAGTGCCCTGGAGGACGTGGTCCGGATTCTGACCCGCCGCTGCAAAAGCCAGGACAAAAAGTGTTATTAACAGGAAAACAACTGCAAGTGGGAGCAAAGCCGGCCTGTCCGTTTCCGTCCTCCCCGGGACAGTCAGGAATGTCGACGTAAGAAGAGAGACAAGATCACACTTGGAGAGAGGAAACGTAGAAAGCGTGTCTTGTGACCATGAGAAAAGATGACGGTTGACGGAGTGAAGGAAGAGCAGGTTGGTGGCACCTGCTTTGTTCTCTAAAACTAGTAAGAGTCCAAGCACACGAAAAAAGAGCGTTTTGGGAGTTAGCAAGGGAATGACTGAATGTGGCGCCGTTCTGAATTGTTTACTCATTCCCTGCTGCTGAATCACAAGATCGGGATTTTAAGTGGACTTTGGAGAGAGCCATCAGAGTGACGAAAAAGTCCATTTGACAAAATGTGTCCCCCCCTTTTAAAGCTTCCGTATCACGTTTGTAAATTCTAACATTATACTCATTCAGTTGTGGTCTATATAAAGTGGAACAGCGATGCTTTTGTCTGAATTCCTCGTTTTGATAGCATCACAGGTCCTTCTTTTCTACTTGTTCTGAGGTGTGGCTCAGAGCAAGTCGTTTTGGTGCGGTCTCTTTAAATGCAAATGAGATGCTTCACACTCTTTCCTGTCGACGTATGTGTAGTTCTTTAGCCGAGGTAGAGTTTACTTGTGCCGCAAACTTTTTGATTGATTAAAAGATGTCAACGGCAGAAGACTTGTTCATACATACATAACGTAACAAAATAAATCCCCTCACAATATTCATGAACACGTTTTGTAAACAAGCACTGTAAGGAAGAGCGATCCAGGGCGCTTGCTTGGAGCACACACACGTTGAGCTCTTGTTTTGTGAAATAAAGAGCCGGTTACCAAACCCACGTCTTGGCTGGTACTTTGGTAACGCTACGATATAGTTATATACGTAGATCTGTTGGATGGATTTAATGATTTGGAGTGACACGGATGGTTCGTTAAAATTGTTGTTTATATTACATTGATTTGATATATCTAGTCTGACGTCAGCGGCGCACGTATTTATTTATTTTTATTTTTTTAAGTGACAAGACGAAGATTCCGATGGATTAAATGATTTGGAGTGACACGGATGGTTTGATAAAATTGTTGTTTATATTATTGTTATCTGATATATAGTTTATATATTGTTATATGGGCCTGTGGAATAATTTGAACTGCAACTGACAACAAGTCCGACGTCGCACACGCGGCGTTGTTTACAGAAAGGACGACGAATTCGATTGATTGATTTAATGATTTGGAGTGACACAGATGGGCTGATAAGATAAAAGTGTTATTTATGTTATAGTTATTTGAATAACTGTTAATGTTATGTCAAGCCGGTTCTCAACTCCTCGTTTGTGTTTATGTCACATTAGCATACCGAATCGTTTAGCCCAGTGATCCCCAACCTTTTTTGCGCCACGGACCGGTTACGTGTCAGAAATATTTTCGCGGACCGGCCTTTATATAAATAAATAATACATTTATATAACTAAATAATACATTTATATAAATAAATAATACATTTATAATAAATATATGAATACGATGAAATAAAATGATACGACTGGCATAAAAACAAGTATAAACGACATTAAAATAAAACTCACCATTACATTGAATTAGTGGGAGCACTGAGCTTGTTTCTCAGAAACGAGCCGGTCCCATCTAGGCGTAATCGGAGACAATGACACCCGAAGTGGTTAAGGTTTGTCTTTTAATGCAGGATGCTTGGTCTCCATGTGCCGAAGCAGTTTTGAGGGCTTCATTGCCTCGTTAGCTAGCCTGTCGCCACATATTATGCAGAGTGGGCTTGGCGCGTCATAGTCTTTTAAATGCAGCTTTCCTTTTCTTAGAAGTCGTAGCCTCTTCTTCTTCCGTCTCCTCATTGGGCTTTTTTCCCTTTCCGAAGAAGCTTTCCAAACATCTCTGTTTCTTGCTCATTTTTGCTTGCTTTGCGGGCTCAACTGAGGTGACATGTCACGTGACCGAGACGAGCGTCTTGACCTGAACCGACGGATGTAATTGGGAGAGAATCGCCAATTTGTTTATATTTTTCAAAATAAATACTTACTCATTTTTGCTAGCTTTGCGGGCTCGACTGGGGAAACATGTCACGTGACCGGGACGAGCGTCTTGACCTGAATTAATTGATTGTCGATTAAAACTTTTTTTTTTTTTTTTTTTTTTCGTGTGGCTTGGCGGCCCGGTACCAAGTGACCCACGGCCCGGTACCGGTCCGCGGCCCGGTACCGGTCCACGGACCGGTGGTTGGGGACCACTGATTTAGCCTGTTGTTGCTGGTTTATGTCTGTTCTTGGTGTTGGATATTGTCAAATAAATTCCCCCAAAATGAGACTTAAACTGCGGTGTTTTTTTCCTTTTTATTGTGCATTTTATGGCTGATGCGACTTGTACCGTAATTTTCGGACTATAAGTCGCGGTTTTTTTCATAGTTTGGGTGGGGGGGCGACTTATACTCAGGAGCGACTTATATGTGTTTTTTTTTTTTCAAAAAATTTCAAAAAAAAAAAAAAAAAAAAAAAAAAATGAAACCGCGATAAACGAACCGCAATGTAGCAAGGGATTACTGTAATTTGAATTTCAAGTGACGACAGCAGCGCGAAACCATCTGCGTCACTCCAATTCATTAAATCCATCAATCGTCCTTTGTCAACAATGCGTGCGCGCCGCTGACGGCTTTTGCACTTAAAAATATTCCACAGGCCCATATAACGATATATAAATTATATATCAAATAACTATTATATAAGCAATAATGTTATCAAACCATCTGTGCACTCTAAATCATTAAATCCATCGATCAAATTCCTCGTCCTTTGTCAACATCGCCGCGCGTGCGCCCTGACGTCAGCCTCGTCGTTATTCCACAGATCTACTATATAACTATATTGTAGCGTTAACAAAGTTCAAGGAAAGACGTGGGTTTGGTAAACGGCTCTTTATTTAACAAAACAAACTTACAGGCGTGTGGCGGCGTGGACGTCCAGCCACGAAAGGGGACGAGAGCTCCATACGATAGGACCGGGCGTGCGTAGAAGCCATGACCGAGCCCTATGCACCGTCCTCGGACAGCCAGCCGGCTGAGCGCCGGCCCTCGACTTCCATCCACGGAGCTGAAAGGCAGCTCGGTAGAGTAGGACCGGGCGTGCGTAAAAGCATTGTCCGAGCACCATCCACCGTCCCTGGACAGCCACCCGGCCGAGCGCCGGCGCCCGACTTCAATCCACGAAAGTGAAAGTAAGCTGGACGAGTGACGCGCGACAGCAGCGCGACAGCAGCGCGACAGCAGCGCGACAGCAGCGCGACAGCAGCGCGACGCGACGTCGCGCGTCAGCAGCGCGACGGTTGTTTACATAAAGGACAAAGATCGACTCGTCCAGCTTTCTTTCACTTTCGTGGATTGGTGCATAGGGCTCGGTCATGGCTTCTACGCACGCCCGGTCCTATCGTATGGAGCTCTCGTCCCCTTTCGTGGCTGGACGTCCACGCCGCCACACGCCTGTAAGTTTGTTTTGTTAAATAAAGAGCCGTTTACCAAACCCACGTCTTTCCTTGAACTTTGTTAACGCTACAATATAGTTATATAGTAGATCTGTGGAATAACGACGAGGCTGACGTCAGGGCGCACGCGCGGCGATGTTGACAAAGGACGAGGAATTTGATCGATGGATTTAATGATTTAGAGTGCACAGATGGTTTGATAACATTATTGCTTATATAATAGTTATTTGATATATAATTTATATATCGTTATATGGGCCTGTGGAATATTTTTAAGTGCAAGAGCCGTCAGCGGCGCGCACGCATTGTTGACAAAGGACGATTGATGGATTTAATGAATTGGAGTGACGCAGATGGTTTTATTAACGTGTTATTTATGTAATAGTTTTTTGAATAACTCTGAATTTTACGTCAGGGCCGTTCTCAGCTCTTAGTTTGTGTTTATGTCACGTTAGCATAGCTATCGTTTAGCCTGTTGTTGCTCGTTCATGACTGTTCTTGGTGTTGGATTTTGTCGAATAAATTGCCCCCCAAAATGCGACTTATACTCCGGAGCGACTTATATATGTTTTTTTTCACTTTTTTGGGCATTTTATGGCTGGTGCGACTTATACTCCGGTGCGACTTATAGTCCGAAAATTACGGTACTCCGGAGCGACTTTTAGTACGAAAAGTAGTACGGTAGATAAAAGTAGGTAATAGAGAACGGAGAAAAAGAAATTCTTAGAGACTCCAAGTACACAATAAAATGAACATAAAAGCAGAAAAAGTGGATTTTCTATGATATGTCGGGCTTAGACATTGTAGTGAACAGTAGCTAAAAAAACCAACAACAACAACACAACAAACGTAGAGGGCTGGAAAAAGATCCATGTTTACATTGATTCCCCCCCAAAAAAAACGGAAGAAGAAAAGCGAAAGGAGAGGAGCATCTTGATGTTTTTTATCAGTTGTTGGTCTTCTGCCCGCTTATCTCCTAACTTGTCCAATCTGTTCTTCCCTCCAGCTCCTCCTCCTGCTTGGCGCATTCCAGCCTGTGCCTGGACTTGAAGCGCTTTGAGCGGCCTGGGAACAGTCGCTGGAGTACAAACGCCCCATCCCCCCACCAAACAAAGGTCCAAGGAGCAAGGAGCTGTTTTTGGTGGGTTGGGCTCACATGCATGACAGGGAGGGAGCTTGGAAGCGAGAGGAAAATGGAGTCCTCTGTTCATTTCTTTCTTTTTTGAAAGGGCGACTTGACAGCCGCCGGCGCGGTGGTTTTCCAGCGCCTTGCGATCGGTCATTAGCGCACACACGTCACAGACAGAAAGCGGAGGAACGAGCAGGGGCAAAAAAGAAAGGAAGGTCGATTTGATCGAGGCGTCGGGCAGGTTATGATTTGTATTCCTTTACAGGGACCTGGAAATTTGAAATTTCATTTGGATCAAGTGTTGAAATATCGTCTACGACTGAAGAGATGATGTGTTTTTCCTGTGTAATATGCCAATTAGCAGGTGTACTGCACACGCTGTTGAGTTGTTTTGTCACGACAACAATTTTGAATGCATCAGCCAGGGAAGACATGCAGGACGAAAAAGAAGCTGAGGAAGTGTGTGCGTGTGTGTGTGTGTGTGTGTGTGCAGGGGGGGTCTGTACGTCAGTCAGGGTGGAGAGTGAGGTCTGGCAGAGTGCACGCTGCGTAATCAGACTCTTAAAGACGTGCAACTCTACGATAGAAATGAATATTAAAAAGTTGTTTTTGGATACCAACCGGTTCAGGGTGTCCCCCGCCTACTGCCCGATGACGGCTGGGATAGGCTCCAGCCCTCCCGCGCCCCCCGTGGGGACTAAGCGGTTCAGAAAATGGATGGATGTTTTTTGATACGTTCTATAATATATTTTTTCTATTTTGAAAAGAAAAGAAAATGAATAGTATTGATGAGGAGGTCCATAAAGAACCGACTCAAAAAGGACAGTTGTCCAGAATGTAGTTGGTAAGTTAAAACGGACTCGTCTTTGTTTGCCAATAGGCCGCGCTCTTTTGAATAAAAGCGATTCTTGTTTTGCGCATAAGCACGTGTGTCAATATGGACGCACATTATTTAGTGTTATGTAACTTAGAGGTGCACAAAGCTTGATACGGATGTCAGCCGCCCGAGTGATATAGTGCCCGGCGTGGACATTTGTGGCTTGTTCAGTGCGAAATGAGCTCTCTTCAAGGGAGCAACTGAGGGATATTTCCGGAGAACAATGACTGTTGGGAGCATTCTGTGCCAGCGCTGTGTCATACAGGAAATGGTTCATGTGCAAAGAGGAAGCCGGAGCGCCAACAATCGGTTCAACAGCTTCCTGCGGCGGCGCAAGGCCAGTGAAAGTTTGCCGGAGCCACAATATGTCCGCCGTGGGAACAGTGCTCTCAGTGCTCTCAGTACGTTAGGGAATTTGCCCGGCGATACGTTGAGGTCAGAGAAGAAGGTTTGCTGAAGGCGCAGATTGCATCAGCCACGCATTCAAAGCAGCAGATAGAAAATATCAGACAAATTACAAAACTCCTGGAACGGGACCCATCAGTCCTCGGCAACTTTTGACACCAAATGTCGAAAAAACTTTGCCTCGGAGCTCGAACAAAGCTTCGGAATCTGACGTAACTCGTGCGACTTTTGTAAAGAAAACGCCCGACCCGGTGCGTTGGTCATACCTTCTGCTCCGAGGACCAGCAGCAGCGCGGCGGTGGCCAGATGCAGCAGGAGCACTCCCATCCTGAGGCGCGACTCCACGGACGCTCGAACAGGCCGGGGGACGGACGCTTCCGCCGGTCCCAATGCAACTTTGGGCTCCGGGGGCTTCCTGGCAGATGTTTGCTTGCTCACAAGATGAGAAGAAGCTCCTCTGGTTCGATGTCTCTTTGGGCTCGGAACGCTGGGAACACACAACAGTCCAAGTAAGATGGCGGCGCGTGCACACGCTGCGGCCACTCTCTGTCCCGAACGGTGTTTTGTTTTGTCGTTTAATGTGGGTTTGTCCGCCAGTTTTGTGTGTTCGTCTCGTCGTACCGGGTTGTGCTTCAAGTGCGGCGGGCTGGTTCTGCTCGACATCGGCGAAAGCGAGTTTTGTGGCGATCTGCACTTTGAAGCGGGGACATTAAAGGCGCTCGGTCTGCGCCGTCCTGGAGCGTCGCCGGACTCGCCTGCTATTCTTCCCCCGGTTGGGCGTCCGGGCCTGGCTGGCGGCCACCCCAGCTCGCCCGGCCGTGCCTTCCATTCTTCTGGCGGACGTTCGATCGCTGGACGTCAACATGCCTGCTGAGTTCTGCGGACCGGACAGTGCGTGGCTGCTGTGCGTCTGGAGCGGATGGCGCGCTATCGGGCGGACCGGGCCATTGTACGAGGGGGAACATCGCGTGGAGGTGGACTGTGCGTCTACATCCGTGAAGAATGGTGCCGGGACTTTGTTGTGGGATGCCAGCACTGCTCGCCACTGGCGAAGTTTGTGATCTCCGGGCTGTTGGGGTCCTGAACTCTCTCCCCGTTGTTTTACTTGTGTGTTAATCGTGTGCTGTGTCTCGTCACCGTGGGATAGGGGGAACGGTATTTCGGTTTCTTTGTGTGTCCTAGCATGAAGGAATTGACAATAAAGCTGACTCTGACTCTGACTCTGACTCTGACAGTCACATGTAGATTGCGTGTCAAGAGGTGTGGAAGGAATGGTGACTAAAGACAACCAGCTTGTCAATAGCCGACTTGGAAACGGCACACGTGACCCTAAGAAGGCTGCTTCAACTCAAAATGCTTGACTTCCTGGGTCTTCTAAGGAGTGGTGCACTTTTTCAGGGTCAACTACAGGACTGTCTCAGAAAATTAGAAAATTGTCAAAGTCTGCTTTATTGTCAATTTCTTCACGTCAAGACATGCAAAGGGATCAAAGTTGCGTTTCCTACTATCCCATGGTGGAGACAAGAAATATTACACCCAATTGGTCCACAGACAAACAAAACATTCAAGTAAACAATACAAAAGGTAAAAATAACAAGGCACATACAATGAATAAATAAGAGCAACTTGGTTGAAATGGTGCAATTGTGCATACAGCAGACAGTCAGTATAATAACGCAAAAGTACAAGTGGAGTAGTGCAAGTGGAGTAGTGCAAGGCAGCCATCGTGGCCCAAAAGGCCAGGGCGTTATGCAGCCGAGGGTGGAGAGAGTTCAGGATCCTAACAGCCTGGAGTATGAAGCTGTTGGTGAGTCTGGTGGTGCAGGAGCGCAGGCTTCTGTACCTCTTCCCAGAGGGCAGTAGATCAAACAAAGTGTGAGCGGGGTGACTCACATCACTCACAATCGTGGTCACCTTGCGGGTGAGGTGGGAGTTGTAAATGTCCTTCAGGGAGGGGAGTGAAGCACCAATAATCCTTCCAGCTGTGTTCACTATGCGCTGCAGGGCCTTCCTGTTGTATTCAGTGCAGCTTCCACCCCACACAGCGATACAGCTGGAGAGGATGCTCTCAATGGTGCCTCGGTAGAATGTGGTCATGATGGCTGGTGGAGCACCTGCTCGCCTGAGTTTCCGCAGGAAGTACAGGCAGCGCTGAGCTTTCTTCGCCAGTGATGCAGTGTTGGTGGTCCAGGAGAGGTCTTCACTGGTGCTGCTCACTCTCTCCACCACAGCACTGTCGATGGTCAGTGGCAGGTGTTGGGTGTGACCCTTCCGGAAGTCAACAACAATCTCCTTGGTCTTGCTGACGTTCAGCAGGAGGTTGTTGTCCCTGCACCACGTGGTCAGAAGGTCGACGTCCAACCTGGATTAAGTCTCGTCGCCCTTGGTGATGAGACCCACCAGAGTCGTGTCGTCAGCAAATTTCACGGTGCGGTTGTTGCTGTAGGTTGCAGTGCAGTCATGCGTCAGCAGGGTGAAGAGCGGACTGAGCCCCCGTGCTCAGCGTGATGCTGCTTGAGATATTGTCGCCAACACGTACTACTTGAGGCCTCTGACAGAGGAAGTGATAAAGTTCTTTATTTTCTGTAATGCAATTAAAAAAACAAAAATGCCATACATTGTGGATTCATTACAAATCAACTGAAATATTGCAAGCCTTTTATTTTTTTAATATTGCTGATTATGGCTTACAGCTAAAGAAAACTCAAATATCCTATCAAAATATTAGAATATTGCCTCAGACCAAGTAAAAAAAAAAAAGATTTATAACAGCAAAAAAAAAATCAAACATTTGAACATGTCCATTAATGCACTCAGTACTTGGTTGGGAATCCTTTTACATGGATTACTGCATCAATGCGGAGTGGCATGGAGGCAATCAGCCTGTGGCATTGCTGAGGTGTTATGGATGCCCAGGATGCTTCAATAGCAGCCTTTAGCTCATTTGCATTGTTGGGTCTGGTGTCTTTCAGCTTCTTCTTCACAATACCCCACAAATTCTCTATGGGGTTCAAGTCAGGGAAATTGGCAGGCCAATTGAGGACAGCAATGCCAAGGTCAGTACACCATTTACTGGTGGTTTTGGCACTGTGGGCAGGTGCCTGATCATGCTGGAAAATGAAATCATCTCCATAGAGCTTTTCAGCAGACGGGAAGCATGTAGTGCTCTAAAATCTCTTGGTACACAGCTGCATTTACTCTGGACTTGATGAAACACAGTGGGCCAACACCAGCAGCTGACATGGCTCCCCAAACCATCGCTGACTGTGGGAACTTCACACTGGATTTCAAGCAACTTGGATTTTGCTCCTCTCCAGCCTTTCTCCAGACTCTGGTGCCTTGACTTCCAAATGAAATACAAAACTTGCTTTCGTCTGAAAAGAAGACTTTGGACCACTCTAGAACTGTCCAGTACTTCTTTTCCATAGCCCAAGTCAGACGCTTCTTCCGTTGTCTTGAGTTCAGAAGTGGCTTGACCATGGAAATACGGCTATTGTAGCCCATTTCCTGGACACGTCTGTGAACAGTGGCTTTTGATACCCGGATTCAGTCCACTGTCGTTGAAGCTCCCCCAAATTCTGGAAGCGACTCTTCTTCACAATGCTGTCAAGGCTGCGGTCATCTCTCTTGGTTGTGCAGCGTTTCCTGTTGAACAGCTTGCTCTTTGAGAAATTTCTTTTTGTGTCTTACCCTCCTGATGGCGGGTGTCAATGATGGTCCTCTGGACAGCAGTCAGATCAGCAGTCTTCCCCATACTTGTGATTTAGTTTACTGAACCAAGCTGAGTGTTTTTCAAGGCTCAGGAAACCCTTGCAGGTGTTTCGAGTTAATTAGACCATTCAAGTGATTCGTTGAATACCTTTTCATGATATTCTAATATTTTGAGATAGGATATTTGAGTTTTCTTAAGCAATATTAAAATGATAAAAGGCTTGCAATATTTCAGTTGAGTTGTAATGAATCCAGAATGTATGACATTTTTGTTTTTTTAATTGCATTACAGAAAATAAAGAACTTTATCACAATATTCTAATTTTCTGAGACAGTCCTGTATATTGATTTATTAGTTTAATGGAATATGTGAGAAAGGGGTAGGAATCTAAAAAGCTCTGCTTCCTTCTACTCCTTTTTGAGCATTATTTTAATTTTTGCGACTTAAATATGGCACTTTAAAGTGTTATTTATTGTATTTTATTTTTGTTATTTTCTTCCTCCTTTTATGTTTCAAATATGTTCAAAATAAAGACTCATCATCAGCATCATCAACTCATGATGGACAAATTTCATGTTGTCAAGGCAAACTGGCTTCCTGAAAACCACAAAATCCTTCATCCAAATCAAAATGGCAGACTTCCTGTATCTTATGGCCATGGCTCTTGAGCCGTTTTTTTAAATGGGTCTGTTCAAGACAGACATGGCAACCGTGTTTCATGTTGCCAAGTCAAACTTATTTTGAGTCATCAATGCAGTATGTTAAACGCGGGTGGACTTAATGCTGGTTTTCTTGTTCCTCCATGCTGGTCTGACTGCAGTGAACAGGAAACACATGTTGAGAACCCAGAAAAATCAATGATTTGTCCAAGATGTGCAATTACAGGCGCAGCTTTAATAGCCACGCATGGCAATTGGGGGGGGGGGTCATACGTGTGTGCGTGTTAGAGAATTAGTGGCAATGTCCAGCCAGTGTCTTTCCATTTGCCAGGGCGGGACAAAGCGGTCAGACCTGTGACCCACTTTTCACACATCTTTGGCCGCGGGTGGGGGGTGGGTTGCATGAGTGTGCGCACGTGACAGAGAGAGACTTCCCACTTTAAGGAGAACATTGGACAAGCATCCAAATGCCGCGTGTTTGTTTGGGCTTGTGAATGCACAACAACACGGCCAGATAAGACAGAGTGGCGCAAAAATTACACACACAGGAGTGCAGACAAGACGAGGCAGGTTGAGGAGGGGCCGTGCGGCCAAACAAGAAGCCCGCGACAGCTCCCGTAACTTCGGCTCGACCTTCTCCAGGCACCCGTGCTACGCTCGCTTCCCACGGAAAAGAGCAGCACGACATCACGTGCGCGCGCGGTATCTTCTCCATGAGTATAAGTCAAGCAGGTCATTGAAAGACGCATCCCAAAAATCAGACAAGACGAATGCCGCGGTGGTTGGACTGAAAGCATCCGTTGTTTGGGAGGAACCCGCACAGCCTTACAAGCAGGCAAGCATCAAGCCATGAGCACCACACTCGCACCCGCCAAAGACTCAAAACTGTCCAATTGCTCAAAACCTACTTGCCATCTGACTGATGACTAAACTATATATAGCGCACTATGCCCAAATCTTGCTGTGATCCAATTGGAGAGTAGCGAATGGTGATGGGAGTCTATTGGAAGGCCTCTAAAAGTCAACTTGTGCCTTCTTCCAGGCTTCACAGAGCAGCCAGCATCCACCGGGGTACCTCGTACATCTCGTCGCCCAGAGAAATTCTAAAAGTGTTCGGACGACGAGAAAATACAAAAGTGTTCTGATGACATGGCTCGAGGGACCTGGGGATGTTTTTAATGAGAGTCACCACCATAGTAACAGGTCTGCCCCAGAGTCATACTGTTGCCTTTGTCGTCCGGTGCAGCAGTCAAACAAAGCCGGCGTGCTGTAAGCCAGCGATATGATCATAAACCACGCACGGCGGCAGCACCAGAAAAATATCCCTCCAACATCACCAACAGGTTTTACAACATTTGTGGCTGATCGTGGCCATCCTTTAATTTAAAACATGAAACATACATACGTATGACACATGATATGATTTTAAACACGTTTGTCGAGTTCCTGCGTGTGCCCTCAAAACTCCGACATGAATTCAACAGCCGAACGTGACTTTGCGTCGGCCATTCTTGAAACATTGGACACTGTCTCGGCAAAGCTGCTCTACACCAACAATATGGAGGCCGGATGCGGCAAACTATAACCTTGCTCCAACACCGTGCGCGGAGTAGCCACATGGTTTCCATCCACCGAATCACCTCAGAAGCTGACGCCAAGCCTCTGGGTCAACACGACATACGGTGGTCCATTTGCAAGTGCGACTGGAAAAACGGTCAAAAGTTGTCAAAGTGCCAAGACGAAATTTCTAATTAGCTTCATCTTGAGTTTAGTTCAGTTTGTCATCAGACGGTGTGATTTCATTTCATTAGCACCCACAGCAAATAACATGCAAGTGCTCCTAGGGTCCAATTCTTGCAAGCATCTGATGTTGGACCGCTGCAATTCTTTTTTTCATGAATTGTATTCAGCCCTCTATGGCCTGAAATGGGGCCTGAGATAAAGAAAAGGGATGCACAAGATCATCAAACAGTAAACAGCGACAAAATCTACACCATTGCATTCCATCATTCAGCTCAGGGGTGCCAAACTCATTTTTTTCACGGGCCGCATTGTAGTCATAGCTTCTTTCGGAGGGCCATTAAGACGGTCAACCCAAATAAATGTATGAGCACCTCATGTTATTTCCAGTAAAAGCTACAAAACAAACTGACAAATAACTCATTTTCAAATCAGACGAGTAAAAACTGGTCAAATAAAAAAAAAAAAAAGTCGTTAAAAGTGAAGACAGTTTGCAATTCTAGTAATGAGACACGAATTTGATGCACAATTTGTCTTCGCGGGCCACTTAAAATAATGCGGTGGGCCGTATCTGGCCCCCGGGTCTTGAGTTTGAAACCTGTGATTCAGCTCAATGTTTCTGCTTAAGATCTTTTCGCAAGGAACTCTGACATGCTTTTCTACTGAAATCACCCCTACTTGAAAATGTGAGTGTGTGTGTGCGGGGGGGTGAAGACATATGGGAGTGATTTGGACGGCAGACGGCTGCCTCTGAAGGTCTTTGAGTGCATTTCGAGTCACAACGTCGAAAGTTCCACTCAATGACTTATTTGATTTGCACATAGAACGCAACATTTCTTTCAATAAAAGCTGCCCCACCACAATGGGCATTCATTCACTCAAGACCGATAACCGCTCCCTTCTCTGATAATGTGGAGTAGGTGAATGATATCGTCTGTGATTCCCGCTGGATAGTTATGGATTCGAGCCAACAACGGGCCAATCAAGAGGCCGCAATTAGAAAGGCGGGAAGTGTACCGATTGGCCAGCCCTGCCTCATTGCTGAGTGAAGGGTTCACCTCATCAAAGGCCAGAGAGGTGAGGGTTGGGGGAGGGTGGCGAGGGAGCTGATCTGACACGTTTTTATGTGACCACACCAAATCCTGCCGACGTTAAGTACTATTGTGAAGCCTACTCGAAAACATGACTGTGTGTTTGGATTGTGTATTGCATTTGTGATTTGGCATTTGCAAATTCCTCTTTTCTAACCTACAGCGCGTTATTGGCAAATAGAAAAACTCAGTAAATTTTGGCAACACTTCGTGGTATGTTTATGCTTTAAAGTACAACCATAAGAAATTCTACTGCCAATGAGGAGACAGCCACCAATTTGCAATTTACCTGAGCGCCGTGTCCGTGCGTGAACCACGATGCTGCGAGGCTCCATGGGAGAAGCAGGTCACATCAGAGCAAACTGTCAGGACGAGAGCAACACAAAGACGGAGTCATGCTTTTTTTCCCAAGTTACACATTACATCAAGTTACTTGCTGCTTTCCGTGAAGAAGACGCGGCAGGAGGAGGAAGTGGAGGAGCTGGGTGGCGGCCATCGTTTTGTTTTTATAGAAGAGAATAAAAGGAGCTCACACTCGGGGGTGCATATGAAAGTCAAAACAGAAAGCAGCTGCCTCTCATTTATTTCTGGAGGGATCAACTGCTCCACTACAATTTTTTTCTTCAATGCAAATCGACCAACTGCTTGAACAGCAAACGCAGGCAGACAATGATTGACACTGCAAAGTTCATCAGGCACCCCTGCAAATAAAAGCCAGTCCGATTCTTCCGTTTTGAGCAAGTGCCGATGGAGTGCGCACGCCTCAATCAGGCCGGCCAGCATTTACATGCGTTCAATTCGCCATTTCTTTTCAAAACAAAATTGGGAAATATATGTATGTAGGCAAAAAAAGGTCTGTAAGAAAGCATGATAACGATCAGAAAACATCCTGGAATGGATTTGTGTCCTCTCCCCGGTGGTGAAATGGTTCCATTCTGGTCACAATGAAAGAGAATGACGGAGACAGGTGACGCAAAAAAAAATAAAATGTGACTGACAGCGGTCACACGACTGCCGCCAGCGTGGCGAGCGCGTCTGAATTATTCACCGCATTCGAGTATTTAAAGGCCCAATCGATAAGACTAACAGTCGACATGAAGTACCTGGCCAAACATGCAGGCAGCGTGTCACAAAATGTAGGATTCATGCTAAAAGATGCTCGGCATGACGATTTGACCTTTGAATGAGCATTACGGTCACATTGAAGCGCCTCGGAGAAGAGTCATTGGTTGCTACCATCCGGAATGTGCCGCAGCAGCAAAGCAAGGAGAAGGCACATGAGACACTCAACAAGGAAGGCAAACGCAGCGGCGGGAAGAAAGCGAAGCTAAGAAAAATACTTTTACATAGGATGCCTTTTGAGCACCCTTCAAACATGATAAGTGAATGGAATGACAACAGTGATTTTTACACACACAGGGAAATTTAAATTCAGTATCAGATCAATCTACTGAATACAAAAGCGGAAAAAGCAAGCAGAAAAAAAAGGGGCCAAATTCAAAGAGAACCAAATTGAAGTCACCGTCGTGCTAATAGTCCAAAGGTACGTGTTTCCCCAACTTCTACTAGCACATGACATCTTGGAGCTATCCATCCATACATCCATCTTGGAGTGCTCAATTGGCCTACAAAGCATGTTTTTGGGATGTGGGAGGAAACGAGTGCCTGGAGAAAACCCACGCGGGCATGGGGAGAACATGCAAACTCCACACAGGGAGGTCCGAAGGTCGAATCAAACCTGCACCCTCTGAACTGTGAGGCGGACGTGCTAACCAGTGCCTCACCGTGCCGCATTATTTATTTATCCCCCCCCTCAATGGAACCGAATTGAAGCATGCTGGGAAAATGAGGTGGGTTCATTGCCACCATTGCTGCGATCGCGCTTGCTCATTTCAACTTTGTCTTCATTTTGCTTGCTGCCGTTTACAATTTCCAAACTGTTCCTTCAAATTTCTTTTGGCCACACTCGCTCTCATTTTTGCTCTGCGCTTTCATTGCTACGGTGAACATAGATTGCGTTTTCTCTCTCTGTGGTACAGTGTGAATACTCTAACAAAATCGCGTCCACATTTCCCGTCTGTGGTACGGCCCTCAAAATTTCGTTTGGTCTTTTTCCCCATGGCAAGCAAACTGAGCGTATTGTGGACCCTCAAGCAACACATTGTGGTCCTAAATTCAGAAGCACTTCTTCAAACGTTCAGAAAAAAATGTGATGAAGAAGCTGATGATCACCACCATGACCCTATGCTCCATTTGAGGGAGGAGGAGGAGGGGGGCATGTTTTCCTCCCCAGCCCAGCCACTCTGTCTCCACGCTCCTCTGGGATGGGGGAGGAAATAGGGAAGAAAGCAGACAGAGTGCTGGAGATGTGAAACCCGATCTCCCTTCTCCTCCTCCTCCCTCTGCTACGCCAGCTTGCCGGAGCGCCTCCAGACTGGTGAGTAATGCGATCCTGCAGCCCGCGGCATTGGATGCTCTCCAAGAAAAGGCGGCCCAGAAAAGAAGCAGCAAAAAGAGCAAAGAAAACGGGAAGCAGGAATGACCCCGACAAGGAGTAGAAAAGACAGAAGAGGAGGAGGAGGGCTTAATGCAGGGAAAACTACGGCAATGCACATGGAAAACGTAAAGTGTTGCTTGGCAACAGTGGCCCAGTTTTGGGATCACCCAAACGTAGGCAGCAAAGTAAAACACAACTGGCAAAGCAAAAACTATCCATTAAAGTCAAGAACGAGAGCAAGTGACCACACTGGAACGACGGTGCAACTGTTTATCCGTCTGTCCCAGCCTCCTTTTTATAATGATTCATTAGCTCGAGTCTTGCTTATGGCACAACATAAAAGTCAGCTTGTAGCACCGCACATGCGCTCATGCGCGGAGATTCTTTCCTTTCGGAGTGCGATATAAATACTTATGTATGAACGCTCTGTATGGAATGCGCAGCTGTCTGACACACCGCCGCAACGACAATTCCCTCGCTTAGTCGTGCTCCGAATGAAGCGACCTTAATGGAGCTGTCGCAATCCTTAACTCAAGGTATGTCGCCCTTGAAATACGAGTTATTATGGCAGTCCTTTCTCAAACGGCACTCTTGTTTTAGTCTTTTCTGCCAATGGATGAGATCAAGAATCCAGTCAGTGCATCAGTCATGTTTCAAAATAAATAAAATCATCTTAGACTCTAAAATGTACATGGAACCAACTATGATCATCAAATTAATGGACAACTATTTGGATGATCATTGCATCATTTAGAGATCTTGTTGGACATAAACATGTTGGGCTTTCAGTCACTCAACGGTAAGTGTTGTACAATTTCTGTTTCCCGCCAAGAAAGCAGACTGCAATTTTATGACCAATACTACGGTAACAGAATCATCATCCATTTATGTCAACTTGAAATAATGTCCTGTATGATAAATGAAAATGTGTTTATTTATCCAATCAACAATTTACAGGAGAACTAATTGACGCATTAAATGATTATTAGAATAATGGCTTTCTGCAGACCCACAAAATTTTGAACCTTTGAATCGGAAACCAATGCGCGCAACACTGTTAGCTAATGGTAATCTGTGCCAACATAACTACAACTCCGCTTACCTCTTAGCTTTAACATTGTCTAAGCCTACCTGACCTCATCACTGTCTTAGAATCAAAGTGTGGCTTTTGGTTGTCTAAACTCGCCCCACTGCGTTGTCAGGTGGGCATAATTCCTAATGGCTCGCTCAGACACGTTTCCACAAATGGTCAGATAATTTAAGATTTACTTGGCACAATTTGATATTTGATGGGTGACCAGGCACTCAAGACAGATTAAAAAGGCCCGTTCACATTATTTAACCCCTTACAAGCCTTTTTTAGATTTAAAAATTTCATGATTACAATTTAGTAGTTGAGGGTAAAACAATGACGAAATACACTATCCTGTTTTGAATTCTTGTTTGGGTACATGCTCTTCAATTTTTTTTTCCGTGTAAAAATCAAAGTTAATAATAGGCTTTCGGGTCCAATTTAGCCATTCGATTTGGGACATTTTACCAATAAAAAACGCATCATTTGTCAATTGTCTTCTGTTAGCGCACGAGCTAGCATTGCACAATATTATACTGCCTGAGTTCCGTGGTGAAGATGTTATTAATTATCGCGTCGATGACAAAGACTTTGTGTTTGGAGAAAATGAAGACCAAAAGTTGAGCTAAACGTAAGCTAGCAGAGGAATGCGGGTGAAGAATTAGACAACTGGGGAGTGAGTTAAATGCTGGATTAACATCCAATTTGTTCGTTGACGTGTTCATGATATCTAGTAAAGAGATTTTCGTGAGATTACAATATAAGACAGAAAACCATTTTAGCTGTTCAGAAGAGGAAAGTTTAAGGTAACTTTTTTTCTCCGACGGCAACAGTAGGGATCCGTCTATCACCTGGCAACAACACCCAGGAAACTCTAAGTTGCGCGAGGTTTCGAGTGACTTTGTGGTTTCTTTGCTAAATCAAACGCCCATTAGTCCAGCAAACATTAAGAATGGACAGATACTGTGTTTAACACGCTAACTTGTGGGACTTGAACAGAAGAAACATATTTGGTAACCAGATTGGTTGTAAACACGAAAGCGCGTCTCCCAATTCTGCTCCAACAAATAGACTTCGACAAGTCGAAGCGCAGAAAGGGGGGGGGACTTGACGATTATTGCCTTTACCTTTTTCGTCGCATGTCATCGACGACTGATTCGCTCGCTTTCTCTTTTTGGGGTGATTTTTCTATCAGTGGATCCAAAGTCCAAAATTCCAAAGAGAACCGAAGAAGGACGAGGCGTGAATTTCCTGTCTTTTCTGCGCTATTACAGCAAAAAGCGAGTGACTGAAGCAGCTACTGCTGCTGCTGTTGTTGTTTCTCCTCCTCCTTCTGCTTCTCCTTCTTTTCGTTCGCTCGCTGTCTGGCTGGTTGCGCGTGCGCGCGTGGTTAGGAACCCACCGGCAGCCATCTTGCGTTGCCGCTCGCTCAGCGCACCCAGCTTAAATACGGATGATTTAGGTGACTTGAGCTTGTGTCGCTCTGAGCTTTTTCCTGGCTCTGCATCTTTCCATCCACCTGCATCCTTGCACGAATTTCTAGTTAAAAGCAGTTAAATGCCAGGTCCGCGCATACATTCAAATTAGGAGAGGCATACAAATTCGAGTGGCACTGGAACTTGCCCCCTCTCTCTCCACTGTCAAGGCCGTTTTGTGATTTCGCATCCCTTCCCACTACCGCTGTCCATACACTGTTACTATGACAACATGGCAACCCCAACCACTTAAAAGCTGGACCTGCCAATATCGATCCATGTTAATTCACGGTGGACAGGAGCGTGGGCAGGCGGTGGGGGCTATGAGGGCGTAGGACGTTTAATGGCCGATTATTAAATAAGTGCTCTACAGACCCTCTTCCGTCAGGACAGAGACGAGCAAGAAGCCTTTTAAGTCCTCCTCCTGCAAGATTCGATTTGAGCTGAAAGCAGAGGAACCTTCTGGAAGATGAAGATGAGATGACTTCATCCCCCGTTAGGAGGATTTCCATGGTTACCGTTGGCCTCCAAGTCACGCTTTCATTTTATACTTGAACATGCTGGACGCAAACGGGACACTACATTAGGTACAGCCAAACAAACAATTCTAATTTTACAAGGATAATACTTGTGATGGGCACTGTCAGACAGATAGTCAATGAACAAGTATTACTATAATACCCACTGAGAATTTCCTCATATAATAGAATGCTTTTAGACCGCTTTATGCTGCCAGACGTCTACGCTATAACTCAGCTAAAAAAGGTCTCAAAGTGAAAGTTTCATCTACCCCATAGACGTCTACGGGTTGGACCTCTTTTCGACCGCTATGCTATAGACGCGCCTCATGTGGGCTTTTGATAGCCCCCTCTGCTACTCTAGTTGTCATTTAGTCTTGCATCCTGTTTTTCATTTATTTCCTTGGACATCATGTCAACGGTCTCCAGATCAGTCTTGGGCAACTGTCCACCCTCTGCGTCACATTATGAACAAGAGTTGAGGGTCTCCACCAGAGGCGTAGCCAAGCTGGGGCGAGCCGGGGCGGCGCCCCGGTTAGGACTCCCTGCGCCCCGGTTGAAAAAAAAATCGAGCTTTTTTCGATTCTTCATTTTCATGCCGTTTTTTTCTTTCGGTCTTGCGCGAATGTGCTTGCGCTATTCTATGTGCGCGATGTTATCCATTCACCGTTTGCCTCCCGGATGTTGTTTTAGCGATCAGCGAACGGCGTGGGTGATGTTCGATTTTTTTTCCTGTGGGCGTGCGCCCCTACTGGAAAAATTCCTGGCTACGCCTCTGGTCTCCACGATGACCTTCAGAAACTCTGAGAATAAAGAGAAATAGAAATAAAATACCCACTTAAATTACTGCAGCTACGACCTTTTTAAACAACGAATGCCTACAAAAAAGAAAAACTCTTACTTTTCCCTGTTATGGGCATTTCACACTCACTTTCTAGTTGTTGAAGAATGAAGCAAATGTTAGCTGCAAGATTCAAATGAACCATTTTGCCAACCAACTTTGGCCTGTTTGAAAAAAATGATGGCATTCTGTCTGTGCCTTTGAATGTGGTGCCGTTTAATTTGGCTGTTGTACATATCCATCCATCCATCCATTTTCTGTACCGCTGTATCCCCACGGGGGTCGCGGGCTTGCTGGAGCCAGTCCCAGCTGTCATCGGGCAGTAGGCGGGGGACACCCTGAACCAGTTGCCAGCCAATCGCAGGGCACACAGAGACGAACAACCATCCGTACATGCACTCACACCTAGGGGCAATTTGGAGCGCTCAATCAGCCTACCAAGCATGTTTTTGGGGATGTGGGAGGAAACCGGAGGGCCCGGAGAAAACCCACGCGGACACGGGGAGAACATGCAAACTCCACACAGGGAGGGCCGGAGGTGGAATCGAACCCGCACCCTCCGTACTGTGAGGCGGACGTGCTAGCCAGTGCGCCACCGAGCCGCCTTGTACATATCCAATAACGTTATTTTAAAATAGTGTAGATATGAAATTGCTTGTTCTACAAGTTGTTATCCAAATGATGAAAATGTACAGGGTAAACCCTGGGTTTTATTTTGCACTTTGACATCCGCCCCGGTTTCCGGAGTGTGACAGTCAAGGCAATGACATCCCTGTCAGCCATATACGTCTAGTAGACGTCTGGTCTATGTATAGACCTAATTTAGATGTCTAAAATTGGTCTCGGTATAGACCTAAAATAGACGTCTAAATTAAAAACATCAAATATGATCATATTTCGAAATTTCAAAGTCTCAACCAGTTGTAAGTTGTATAAATAATGTACAGACGTTGTTTGGATTTGTGTTTAACAAGCACATTGATCCACACATGTGAATTGGTTATTTCTGTAACCCAGTCCTTCTCAAATAGTGGGGCGATACCAAGGGGGGCGCGTGTGACACCAGGGAACATGCTTTTCTTTTGGTTGTACTAGATTAAAAGGTAATTAGACATCCACTGCAGTAGGTGGGAGTGGCGGTATCACTGGAAGAGTGTGCGCAAGGAGTACCGTATTTTTGGACTAAAAGTCGCTCCGGAATATACGTCGCATTAGCCATAAAATGCACAATAAAGAAGAAAAAAACATAAGTTGCACCGCAGTTTAAGTCGCATTTTGGGGGAAATTTATTCGACAAAATCCAACACCAAGAACAGACATGAACGAGCAACAACAGGCTAAACGATAGGTATGTTAACATGACATAAACACAAACGAAGAGCTGAGAACGGGCCTGACGTAACATTCAGAGTTATTCAAATAACTATTACATAAATAACACGTTTATCAAACTATCTGTGTCACTCCAATTCATTGAATCCATCCATCGTCCTTTATGGAAACGATGCCGCGTATGCACCGCTGACGTCTAAATATTCAAAATATTCCACAGACCCATATAACGATATATAAAGTATATATCAAATAACTATCATATAAACAACAGTATTATCAAACCATCTGTGTCACTCCAAATCATTAAATCCATCCATCAAATTCCTCGTCCTTTGTCAACAAAGCCGCGCGTGCGCCGCTGACGTCAGCCTCGTCGTTATTCCACAGATTAGTATATAACTATATTGTAGCGTTAACAAAGTACCAGGAAAGACGTGGGTTTGGTAAACGGCTCTTTATCTAACAAAACAAGAGTTCAACGCGCCAACAACTACTGAACTGTAACGATAAAAACATATACAAGTTGCTACACAAAATAAAATATATCAAATAACTATCATATAAACAACAATATCAAACCATCTGTCACTCCAAATCATTAAATCCATCGATCAAATTCCTCGTCCTTTGTCAACAACGCCGTGCGTGCGCCGCTGACGTCAGCCTCGTCGTTATTCCACAGATCTACGTAGTATATAACAATATTGTAGCGTTAACAAAGTACCAGGAAAGACGTGGGTTTGGTAAACGGCTCTTTATTTAACAAAACAAGAGTTCAACAAGCAAACAACTACTGAACTGTAACGATAAAAACATATACAAGTTGCTACACAAAATAAAATATATCAAATAACTATAACATACCGTGATTTTCCATGCATAATGCGCAAAATTTAACTAATTTATTATCCTAAAATCTGGGGTGCGCATTATGCATGGGTACAACACTTTTTGAAGAAAATCTCCCTCGAAATAAAACTTGAAATCACCTTTCTTCTTGTTTGTTGTCAATCGCGCATCGCATTCAGCCATCCTGCCCAACACACTTAGTCAGTAAAATTCATAATTGACGACACATCGTTTGATGCGATGGTGCAATCCTTGATGGTGTGTTATTGTCAAATATTGTTTGTTTTTTAATCTCCATCGCAGACCGGATATCATACGGAGGCCGCCATGACAGTATGCGCTGAACGGATGCGCAAGACACGTCAGCTATATAAAGAGCGAGAGTTCAGTTCTATACCTATTAGTTTCAATTCACAGTTTAATTAGCAGTTTCAATCAGCAAATAACAAAATGCGTATTAAAGGTAATATTTTATTTCACAACACTTTGCCTTGTTCCTTTCCTCTTTGCTGTTCACTTCAAACACGCTCCATACGAATACAATGCTCTCGTATCAGACGCTTGCTCGATCACCTGCTCGTTTGCTGTCACAATGTACCCTACACAAATCCGAAACATTTCTTCGCTATCGAGTTTGCTAGCGCATGCGCAGTGATACTGACCGGCAGAATAACATCCGGTTGTTCCCGAAGATGATCTTTTTTCTGAAATAATTTTACGTTTACGGACTTACGCCCATCGTCATGAAGTGCTTTGAGCGGCTTGTCTTGGAGCACATCCGGTCAGTTCTCCCCCCCACCATTGACCCCTTCCAGTTTGCGTACCGAGCCAAACGGTCCTCTGAGGATGCCATCTGCTCTGCCCTCCACTCGGCCCTCACCCACCTGGAGGGGAAGGACTCGTATGTGAGGTTGCTGTTTGTGGACTTCAGTTCTGCCTTCAACACCATTGTGCCGCAGCGTCTCATCAGCAAACTTGACAAGCTGGGCCTCAGTACCGGCCTCTGCAACTGGCTACTGGACTTCCTCTGTCAGAGGCCACAGGTGGTACGTGTTGGCGACAAGATCTCCGCCAGCATCACGCTGAGCACAGGGGCCCCCCAAGGCTGCGTGCTCAGTCCGCTGCTCTTCACCCTCCTGACGCATGACTGCGCTGCCACCTGCAGCGGCAACCGCATAGTGAAGTTTGCTGACGACACGACTCTGGTGGGTCTCATCACCAAGGGAGACGAGACTCAATACAGGCTGGAGGTTGACCTTCTGACCGCGTGGTGCAGGGACAACAACCTCCTGCTGAACGTCGACAAGACCAAGGAGATTGTCGTTGACTTCCGGAAGGGTCACGCCCAACACCTGCCGCTGACCATCGACGGTGCTGTGGTGGAGAGAGTGAGCAGCGCCAGGTTCCTGGGGGTGCACATCAGTGAGGATCTCTCCTGGTCCACCAACACCGCGTCGCTGGCGAAGAAGGCCCAGCGCCGCCTGTACTTCCTTCGGAAACTCAGGCGAGCGGGGACACCTCCGGCCGTCATGACTACTTTTTACCGCGGCACCATTGAGAGCGTCCTCTCCAGCTGTATTGCTGTCTGGGGTGGCAGCTGCACTGACCAAGACTTGAAGGCCCTGCAGCGCATTGTGAAAACGGCTAGTAAGACTATTGGTGCTTCTCTCCCCTCCTTGAAGGACATTTACACCTCCCATCTCACCCGCAAGGCGACCAAGATTGTGAGTGATGTGAGTCACCCCGCTCACTCTTTGTTTGAACTTCTGCCCTCTGGGAGGCGGTACAGGAGCCTGCGCTCCCGCACCACCAGACTTTCCAACAGCTTCGTACTCCAGGCTGTTAGGATCCTGAACTCGCTCCCCCTTTCAGCGTAGCGTCCTGTTCTTGCTGTATGCTCACTGGCTCGGTTTTGCCCCTCATATTCAATGGGTTATTGGTCTGTTTTTATTCATCGCTCATTTTATTTTATTTATTATTTATTATTTATGGTTTGTGCCTTCTTGTTTTTGTTTTGTGTCGCCTACTTGTATGTCTCGTCACCGTGGGATGGAGGAAACGGAATTTCGGTTTCTTTGTGTGTCTTGACATATGAAGGGATTGACAATAAAGCTGACTTTGACTTTGACTTGACTTGACTTTAAGTAAGAGTCAAAATTTGGGTGCGTATTATACATGGGTACATGCTTTTTTCCAGCATCGACATGCCATTTTTAGGGTGCGTATTATGCACGGGGCGTATTTTACATGGAAAATTACGGTAATACATTTAAATAAATAAATAATGAATTTATAATTTATATAAATCCGATGAAATAAAATGATATGACTGGCATAAAACAAGTATAAACGACATAAAAATAAAACTCAAGCACTGAGCTTGTTTCTCAGAAACTAGCCGGTCCCATGTAGGCGTAATCGGAGACAATGACAGCCGAAGTGGTTAAGGTTTGTCTTTTAATGCAGGATGCTTGGTCTCCATGTGCCGAAGCAGTTTTGAAGGCTTTATTGCCTCGTTAGCTAGCATGTCGCCACATATTATGCAGAGTGGGCTCGGCAGGTCAGAGTCACCTGTGGCGATAAATTCATATTTTAAGGAGGACTCCAGAAATTTTCTTTTAAATGCAGCTTTCCTTTTCTTAGAAGTCGTAGCCTCTTCTTCATTGGGCTTTTTTCCCTTTCAGAAGAAGCTTTGCAAACATCTCTGTTTCTTGCTCATATTTGCTTGCTTCGCGGGCTCGACTGAGGTGACATGTCACGTGATCCAGACGAGCGTTTTGACCTGAACCGACGGATGTAATTGGGAGAGACTCGACAATTTTTTTTATATTTTTCAAAATAAATTTTTACCCATTTTTGCTAGCTTTGCGGGCTCGACTGGGGAAACATGTTACGTGACCAGGACGAGCGTCTTGACCTGAATTAATTGATCGTCGATAAAAAAAAAAAACAATCTCTGTGCGGCTTGGCGGCCCAGTACCAAGTGACCCACGGACCGGTACCGGTCTACGCATAGGCGTCTACGCATAGACGTCTATATTTATTACACTTTTAGACCATTTTTAGACGTGTTTTAGCCGAGACGTCTGGGTAGCATATAGACGTCTAATAGACGTCTATTAGACGTCAAAATGCTCGCAGGGATGTCATAAAGGCAAGTTAGAAATTGAAGATTGCAATTACAACATACGCTTTTTGCATATGCTCGACAGCATACCAGCTCAGTGGCCTAGTGGTAGAGTGTCCGCCCTGAGACTGGAAGGTTGTGGGTTCAAACCCTGGCCGGGTCATACCAAAGACTATAAAAATGGGACCCATTGCCTCCCTGCTTGGCACTCAGCATTAAGGGTTGGAATTGGGGGGTTAGATCAACAAATGATTCCCGAGCGCGGCACTGCTGCTGCTCACTGCTCCCCTCTCCCCCAGGGGATGGATCAAAATCACATGGGGATGGGTTAAATGCAGAGGACAAATTTCACCACACCCAGATGTGTGTGTGATGATCATTGGGACTTTAACTTAACTTTAACAGTAGCTAAGCATACATAAGTACAGCAACCCCTCGTTTATCGCGGATAATTGGTTCCAAAAACCACCCGCGATAAGTGAAATCCGCGAAGAAGGGTCACTCGCTCATCTGTACATTTATTGTGTGTCAATAAATGTATATGAAACCATTTAAGTGCATATTTTATTATTTGAACATTAAATAATTGTTTCAAACATGTAACTCCCAGGTGTCAAACTCAAGGCCCGGGGGGCAGATACGGCACGCCACATCATTTTATGTGGCCCGCGAAGACAAATTGTGCATCACATTCGTGTGTCATTCCTAGAATTGCAAATGGTCTTCACTTTTAATGATATCTTTTTTTAAAATATTTGACCAGTTTTTACTCGTCTGATTTGAAAACGAGTTATTTGTCAGTTTGTTTTGTAGCTTTTACTGTATATAATATGAGGTGTTTGACACCCATTAATAGTATAAATAACATACAGATTTCTTTGTATAAATATTGAAAATGTAAATATTGTACGTGTGTGCGTGTAACAGTAGAAGTACTGGGCAGGCTAACGAGTTAGCGGAAAGATGCTAATTCGCGATCGTGCTAACACTCGAAAACCAACATTTGGAGCAATACTACATTGTCCTTAAGGTTAGACATATGTGATCGTTCATTTCTCTTGTTAGGAGACCCATTTACATCGTCAATGACTGCTGTACCACTGTAACATGTATGTACATGAACGTGAAACAGGAAGTGGTATCGCCTGAAAACGGCCTTCAAAATAACGCACTGAAGATTCAAGAGTTTTTATTCATCATGTTTGAGCGTGCCAAACAAAGAATTTGACTTCAGTACATCACAGCCTCTGTTCAACATGTAGAGCGAAGAGAGAGCAACAGCTATGTGTACATATTTTGTTAGGTTAGACCAGTGCTTCTCAATTATGTTTGAGCTGGAATGTTTAGCTGGGACCTGTACTTGCTCTTTAGAGCAGCAACAGCAGAGAAGCCAGTCTCACAAAGATAAGATGTTGCAAAAGGAAGAAGAATGCCCATAGCCCTCTGGCCTAAGAGTGGATACTGCCTCTCTACATTCAGCCAGAATTCACTCAGTGTCTGTGATGTGAACCTCAGTCTCAATGTGGAGTCAGACGTCATATCAATGAACTGGTCCTCTTCTGCCGAGCTGAAACCAGTTGGAGCTGATGCGTTGAATGGATCTCTCACCCAATCATATTGGGAACTGTTTTCGGGAAATACTTTTTAAAGAATCCCATCAGTGAAGAAATATGCTCCTTAATATGTATGGAGAATCACTGAGGTGGCATCATAGTCAGTCGTGCCAATAGATTCATGCAGGTTCTTGAATGAATCAGTATCTTCCTCATCAAGTCGCCTGCCCCACATTGCTAGGTTTCGAGTGAAAGAGCTGATCTTGTCTGTGACCTTAGGGAGGTGTTTATCTTTCCCTTGAAGCTGTAGATTTAGTTCATTTAGCTTTCCAAATATGTCACTCAGGTAGGCCAGTTTTGCAAGGAAGTTCTCATCACTAAATTTTTCTGCGACTTCATGCTTGTGCTCTGTTGTGTATTTTGGGCTAACTTAAGTTCCGTAGTAGAAAAACCCCGGAAGTGGGATGGGACTTCGAGTGGCATTCTGTGTTGTGGAAGTACGCCCTGTGAACGCACTGTGATTGAAGAATAAAGCAGTTATCCTTCACGTCGTTGTCCGACCTATTCTTGCTATCTAAGAACCTGGAGAATAGTAAGGATATAACATGCTCCTGTTCCAAAAACATTCTTATCTGCTCTCTGAGCTCAAAAACTCTGGACAAGACTTTTCCCCGTGACAGCCACCTTGCTTCACTGTGAAACAGCACAGCTTGATGTTCAGATCCCATCTCACAGATAGCAGAGAAGACTCTCGTTTTTAGTGGTCTAGTCTTTATAAAATTGGCAACACCTACAATGTCACTCATGACCTCACTTAATTCAGAGGAAAGTTTCCTTGATGCCAGAGCTTCTCTGTGTCTAACACAGTATGTCCACTCAACATTAGGTGATGCCTTCTTGATGAGTGCCCGAAGTCCTTTTTTCATCCCTGCCATGGTCTGTGCACCATCACTGCAAACACCAATGCAGTTCTCCCACTTAAGCCCATTCTCAGCCAGAAAGCAGTCCAGCATTTTGAATAGCTCTTCAGCTGTGGCTCTGTCCCTGACATATTTACAAAAAAGTAGATCCTCGCCAGGGAGTTTGTCATGTCAAAACGTACATAAGCAATGAATAAACAGTCTTTGTTGCTGTCACTTGCTTCATGAAACTGTAAGGCAAAACGTTTGTCTTTGAGTTTCTCTCCCAGCTGTTCTTTGAGATCGTTGGCAACGTCATTTATACGTCTGGCGACTGTATCATTGGACAGAGGGACAGTTTTTAATTTTGCAGGGCTTACGTCGTCCAGCATGACAGAGACCATGTCTAATGCTGCAGGCAATATGAGCTCCTCTGCTATGGTGTGGGTTTTTTTGCACTGAGCAATTTGGTATGCCACTTTATACGATGCTAACAGTCCTCGCAGGTTTACTCAAGTAGCACTGATAAAGCGGGACGATTGTTGGAAAGATTCGGCACGTTTTCACTGAAAAAACTCAAGCGGCTTATCAGCGTGATTGGGGTGTAATGTCTGTAAGTGCCGCCTTAATTTTCTCTCCTTCATGCTGTCTGCTGCCAACATTTCTAGACACAGTAAACATACCGGTCTTTCCTCGTCTCCCACCGTAGTAACAGTGAAGCCAAGCGCTACATACGCTTCGTCATATTTCCTCGTTTTGGCTTTCGGGAGACTTACGTTTGTCTCATTATCTGCGTCCCTCTCCGCCTTTCTTTTCATTCCTGTCAAATATTTTTCCATTGTGTTGCTGAAGAGTTTGTTCGTTGAACTTTTACATCTCCTGCTCT
Source organism: Syngnathus acus (assembly GCF_901709675.1). Lineage (NCBI taxonomy): Eukaryota > Metazoa > Chordata > Actinopteri > Syngnathiformes > Syngnathidae > Syngnathus > Syngnathus acus. The sequence goes on from NC_051100.1 coordinate 12,469,336, forward strand.
GTGCTGTGTGCTCTTGTTTGGTGCAAAAATACCGTAGCTCCCTGCGAGTGGATGTGCAATTACACAAAGTATGTTCCCCGAGGTCACACGCCCCCCCTGGCATCGCTCGGGGGCGCGCCCCACTATTTGAGAAGTACTGGGTTCGACAATATCATATACGTTTTAATGTTCATATGTGTGCAAATCTTCTAATTATTTTATATAAACATAACTGCTCAATCAGAACACGAATACAACACAGAGAACTGTATAAACACATACACCCACGCACCCAGTCCCGCCTTTTCTGGACAGTATAAAACAAGCTGACCTGTAGAAGGAAATTGTTGTTTCATCTGCTGTTGTGCCCTGTGTACTGACCGCCATTAAACAACCCAAGATCTTGCCAATAAAGAACCAACTCCATACTCCACATTTTGGTTTTTCCTGGCTCATCAACGGACATCGCGCACAACACGCAACAGCACCCTAAGTCGCGGATCGGAATTGAGCAGGGCGACCAAATGCAGCTTGGACCAGGGTTTATTGAGGGAAAAGGGAATTGGAATGAAGCGTGAAAGGAAACAGACAGGAACTGGCAAACTAATTTAACAGCATCACAAAACACCAACAGGACTGACTGACCCACAGGGATGGCAAACAGAAAACAACCGAGGCAAAAACCGAAGGACAGGAACGACAAGAGACAAGAAATAATCCGACAAGGTTGTGACACTCGGACAGGACTTAAATACGCGACAGGTAACAAGAGGCAGGTGAGGAAGATCACACTGATCATGGGCACACAGGAGAGGAGGGGCGAGCACACAGACACACGGACAGAAACTATGACAATATGGAAACGATCGGGGACGAGTCGTGACACCCTACCTCAAATCAAAGCACGACTGAATAACATAACATGGAGAATTCTTAACACATAGTGTAAATACGTTTTTAGAACAGCTTTTATTATTATAATTTCTTTTTATAACAAGGTGATGATGATGATGATGATGATTGATGATGATAGAACTTTATTCATCCCACAGCAGGGAAATTCACTTGTCACAGCAGCGCATATGAGTGCAAGAATAATACGAGTGCAAGAATAAAACAAGTGCCAACATTTCAAAAAAGGGTAAATAACAGACAAGGACAAACACAAGTGCCGCGAGTAGAGACGAAACACATTCATTTTATCAGGTGCCACGCATGTTGTAAAGTCTGACAGCAGAGGGAATGAAGGACCTGCGGAACCGTTCCTTCCTACACCAAGGGTGCAAAAGTCTGCCGCTAAAGGAGCTGCTCAGGGACCGCACAATCTCACGGAGGGAGTGAGAGGTGTTGTCCATGACGGATTTAAGCTTAATCAACATCCTCCTCTCACCCACAACCTCAATGGAGTCCAGGGGACAGCCCAGGACAGAGCTCGCTCTTCTGACCATTTTATTCAGTCTCACGGGTCAGTACTGCCCCCACCCCAGCAGACCACTGCGTAGAGGATGGCTGAGGCCACCACAGAGTCATAGAAGGTCCGGAGGAGAGCCCTGCACACACACCGAAGGACCTCAGTCTCCTCAGCAGGTGGAGGCGACTCTGGCCCTTTTTGTATAGGGCGTGGGTGTGATCAGTCCAGTCCAGTTTGTTGTTAAGGCGAACAACCAGGAATTTGTAGTTCTCCACTACCTCAATGTCCAATCCCTGGATGTTCACCGGAGTGAAGATGGGTGCTGTACATATGTTTTTAAAACTCTTATTATTATAACAATTTTTTTTATAAAACGGTACAAGTGTACGCACTGCAATTGTGTGGGCACTCCCTGGCTTCTGATGGCGTGTGGGCAACTTTCGTGCCATAATTCCCCAAATTAGAAGTTTTATTTTGAATTATAATTTTTTTTAATTTGGAAAAAAAATCTGCGATGTAGTGAAACCGCAATAAACGTACCGCGATGTAGCGAGGGATTACTGTATCTTCAAACCACCAATTACCAAATATAACGCAAGACAGTTGTGATTACTTCAACAATCAAGAATAAGTCTAGAATCAATCTGTACCTTGTGGAGTTCAGTCAGTTTTTTATACAGATGCTCCTCTATTCTCCAGGCTTGGAGTCTTTGTTGTTAAAGGGGAAAAAGAACATGTCTTATTTGACAACTCACCCATTAACCGCTGTTAATCACATGACACAACACAATTTTAATAAATTAGATGCACATTTTAATGACATCAGAAGATAAAAGCCGACCTTTTCACGTGCCACTCCTAGAGCTAAATCTGGAGTCACAAATCACTACATGGACTTAGTGGCGAAAAATAGAATTGCATGTAGACTTCGGCAGTTACACCGAGTTTGAAACCTATATTGTGTGGCGTCACCCATAGCATTGTAGTTCATATTTCTAACCGCTAGAGAGCAGACTATGTCCAGTAAATAAAGAGGCTGGCTCCCTGTGAACTCAAAGCAGCAGACTTTATTTGTAAAAGAACCCAACACAACACATTAAGCTTCCATGTAGGGCAAGGGTGTTCAAACATTTTACAAAGCGGGCCAGATTTGGTTAGACGAAAATGTATACCCAACACAACACATTGCGCTTCCGTGTAGTGTTTTCCCCCTTTTCATGACATTTACTTTGATACAGCAAAATGCAGGTCGCAACGACAAATTCGTGCTACCGCATAAAAAAACGTCAATAACTTTTCATGACAGCCATGTTTCCATGAAACACCAAAAGTCTTGGAAGAAAGCCTGTTTCGGACCTGGTTGTGACATGGATGGGAGACCGTCAGGGAATACCAGGTGCTGAAAGCTTTACAACAGCCATCAAGTACCGTTGAAGCTTGGCATGGGTTTCAGGGGGGATTGTGTCTATAAAATGCAAAATTTTGAGACCAATTATGGCTATACTACCCTGTGAACGCCCGATCTCGGAAGCTGAGCTGGAGACCCCCTGGGAAAACCAGGTGCTGTAAGCATTTTTTTTTTTTTTTTTTTGCACTTCAATCATTAAAGCAGATTTTCACAACACTCATCACGTATGGCATTCGGAAACTGCAAGCTAGTTGTACTGATCTCCCTGTGCGTTATGTACTTCGTGTACGTTATCACAGTTCATCAGCAAGCCAAACTCATGTATCAAGCACCTGAGCCATAATTCAGAGCGTCTTGCTCCCTTTATTTCCGCATTCCAGTGTAAAACACAACGAGTGAAACTGCAAATGAAAACAACAAAAACACTTAGTTTCCTCCACAGTATTCTTCTTATAAACAGTAATAAAGTTATCCTACAAAACGATGATAATTTACAGCCATTGCTTCCGTGAGCATGAGAGGAGAAAGATTCACCTGGATGACGCGAGTTATGACGTCTCTCAAGCTCATTAGTTGTCTAGTCACTTTAACGAAGATATGCACAACCTCCGGTGCATTTCAAAATAAAGTTCCAGTTCGCTTCTGAAGGACAAATAACTGCTTGTGTATGTTTCTTTACATAGAAAACGTTTCTTAGCATAACGTATACATTCAATAAATTAGTTTAAGTACACTTACCTTTCTAACATTAAGAAAACAATTCTAACATCAAGAAAACGATTCTGAATGCAGAACACTAGTTTCAACTCCGACCTTGAAATAATGACCCGAGTTTAAAACCTATATTGTGTGGTGTCACCCAAAGCATTGTAGATCACATTTATTACCGCTAGAGGGCAGGCTATGTACAGTGAATAAAGAGCCTGGCTCCCCGTGAACTCAAAGCGGCAGTCTTTATTTGTAAAAGAACCCAACACAACACATTGCGCTTCCATGTAGGGCAAGGGTGTTCAAACTTTTTGCAAAGCGGGCCAGATTTGGTTAGACGAAAATGTATAGGGGCCGACCATTCGCACCGACATTCCTCGACCCATTACCATTGTAAATGAACTTGTAAATATGTAACTATATTCTTTCCTGTCTGCAGATTGCAAATGAGAATCTATTGTCAATAGCACTACCAGAAAGGTTAAAGATTAAAATAATAATACATTAAATACAAATGAACAATTATATGAAAGCTGAATGATTTTCTTATTAGCTGTATTAAGTTTGTTTTATTATTGTTATTGTTGTATTAATGAGAAGGGTGATATTGGTGTTTCGACTGCAGTAAACAGGCCAGGTTGCATCATGTCAGATGTTTAATCCAAAATAAATCATTCTCCATTTAATCTTTTTTATTTCAACTTCATACGCAACAAATTACTTCGTAATCACAAAATAATAATCCATAGTTTTGTTGTTGTTTGCGATCACTGTAATCTGTAATAAATGGATTGTTGTTCAGGCAGACAGGGGCCGTGTCACCCCATCCGTGTCCCCGACAGTTGGGGTCTGGTTCCTGTCTCGTTCCTCCTCCGCAGGTTGACATCTCCTAAGCCGCGGTTAGTGAGATATCGCGAAGCTGCTGAGTGCCGTTTTCCTGTGGAACAATCAGGGCCGGTTCTAGGAATGCACATGAGAGGGGGCAGTCAGAAATGTGAAGGGGGCCTGTTCTTTTTTTTTTTTTTTTTTTTACACATTTTTAACACTGTTAGTGTTTTCTTCACGGCAGTTGTTAGCTGTGTGTCCAGATCTCAACCTGGAGAAGTGGATTGCACTCTGTCAGGCCTCTACACTAAGACCTGTCCAGCTTGGGTGTCCCACTTGAAGATTAAAGCTTCTGCTGGTATTGCTCTTAGGGTCACTGAGGCACGCAAACCCCCTGACCACAATAAGGTGGCAATCTCTCAGGGGGGGGGGGGAACATATAATATGAATGTTATATTAACTATTATTTGAGTTGTCGTTAATCATTAGTTATATCACGGGTCATTACGACGAGTTTGGTGGAGTTTTTACTGCTTCTTCCAACTCCTACCGCGCTGACTGTAACTTGACACTCTCTGGCTGCGTCTTGCCTTATTTGCATACTCACAGTGATTGGATGTTTACGGAGGGGCGCGGAGTCCTGACAGCAGGCTGTGTGAGGGAGGACACACACTGCACCGACATGAGAGAAGAGAGGGGGCTGATTAACGTGTGTTTCTATCAGCGGATTTTTCACTTCTAAAAGTTTGATTCGAGGGGGCAGGACATCTGTTTGAGGGAGGGGGCGTTGCCCCCTCTTGCCCCTGCGTAGAGCCGGCACTGGGAACAATGCAACTAGACTTTCTATTGCGAAGTTTCTTTTCTTATCAAACTAACACAACACACAGTAATATTATTATATAATATAAATAATATTAATATATTTAATATTTAATATATTTATAATAAATATTATGTATTATTTATTCAACACTCTTATTTATTCATTGTTTTGCCTTCTTGTATTTATCTTTTTGTGTTGTTTACTTGTATGTATATTGTGTACTATGTCTTGTCACCGTGGGATAGTGGGAACGCAATTTCGGTTTCTTTGTGTGTCTTGGCATGTGAAGAAATTGACAATACTTTGACTTTTGACTTTGACTATTGAGTAAAAATGGGATAACTCATACAATTACTTCAACAGATAGGTTTTGCTATACTACTCGCATATAATAAAGAAAGATAGGCCTTGTCAACAATAATCTATGAGAGGAAGGGAGGTATCGGATAAGAGCCACAGGTGTGGCAACTGGGAGTTAATGGAATTCTCTGAAGCTAGACAGAGAATTTTGCCGGAACAAGGGGTTTCTGCTTGTAAATTATGAGGGTATCTGCCAAGGGTGGCCAGTGCTCCACTATACAATTATTCCAACACTAGCATACTTCAATAACTTGTTATCAACATAATTTAAGTTAAATAGTTTTATAAACAAAATAATTTTTGTCCGATCGCGCAACTGCAGCGCACCGCCGAACGCGCAACCGTAGCGCGCCGCCCACCGCGCAACTGCACCGCGCTGGTCGAATTATTGTGACAGAGCCGCTGAAATTTAGAAAATATTAATTAATTTGGTCCGATCGCGCAACTGCAGCGCGCCGGGCGCTCACTGTTGTATTGCTTTAAGAGCGTCTTTGTGTTTTCGGATGGCTTTACTGCTCCCACTTGCTTTCTTTGGAGGCATGATTAGGGGTTAATACAATCCTCAAAGTAGCGAAAATACAATAACAACAAACGGAATCAGTCGGCATCCGGGTCGCGCGGTCGGGTTTTCTCGGGTCCTCTCGGCTCATCTCACGAGGTTCGACCTCCGAATATTTGTTCGGCAATTGAAGCAAAAAATCTCGAATTTTTTGTTCGAATTCCGATTTGTTCGAGAACCGGGACGTTCGTAAACCGAGGTTTGACAGTACTGAAGTTGATAGAAAACGTAACATGATCAAAGACTGTTACATTTCTTTATTATTTTCTGGGACACTCACAATATGTTAAATAATTGTTTTTATAAACTGCTTTCTCCCAGAATACAGTGAGGTCCTGAATGTTGTGAATTTAAAATGGAAACTTTTCAGAAATTCTTATTTTATTTCGTCACTCATGTCTTCGACTCAAAGTCTTATATATTGCTGAATTGTCTCTCGCCTCTTTCTCCTCCCCCATGCAAAGAACATTGGGCAGGTCCACTTTGGCAGAGAAGAGGATCTTGTTTGCCTCAACCCACTCTGCTGCATGTCTGCAATCACACAGACCACGCTCTCCATCCGGGTCTTATACAAAAGAGAGAATTGTATAAAGAAAAAAAGTAAAAGAAAAAAGGTTTTCTCAGTTCTGAAAGCATCCCGGTTTCTTTGAAACAAACACCATTTCCCTTTTTTTGTTTTTTTTTGTGTGCACATCCTTGCTTTGGACCAAGGGCAATGCCATTTGATTGCTATGGAATTATACAACACAAATAACCTTCCAAGGCGACTGTAGTAATGTAAATCTGGGTCATGGACTGAAAAACAGATGTACTTCGCATGTGCCTGAAATGAGAGTTGGACATGCCTGAGCATTACTTTGCCTTTTAAAGCAGGTTGCAATGCCGTCTTTGACTCGCCAAAGTATTTTAACTGCACCATTTCAGACAACACTTCTTTTAGTTTTTCTTCTTTAGCAGTAGTATCAGTACCAATCAGTAAAGAGCGCAAGTGTTTGCACTGCGTGTATGCTAACCTACTTCGTGATCCAATTTTTCTGTACTAAATGCATTCCTCCAACTCAGTGGTACCCAACCAATGTGATAACCGTGGTGCGTTTATGGACTGACGGAAATCCCAATACATAGTTTGACCAAAGAACCTGGATTGTGCATTTTTCACCAGCACTAAGCACACAGTCAAGTCGTAACACCTTCACTGTCATAACCACTCAGCTGCTGCCAGAACAGCAGGGCATCTTTAAACGTGACTTTGTTCTTTGCCGCAACATTTATATATAGTGGTCGTCCTCAGACGAGCTTCCATAGTGGAAGCTAAACATTTTAGTATATTAGTAACGATATTTTAGTAATGACTCTCAGCATCCCCAATCCAACCCTTAATGCTGAGTGTCAAGCAGGGAGGCATCGGGTTCCATTTTTTATAGTCTTTTTGGTATGACTTGGCCGGGGATCGAACCCACGACCTCCCAGTTTCAGGGCGGACACTCATACCACAAGGCCACTGAGCTGGTAAAGATAGGTATAGAGCTAGTCTAAAACAGTAAACACAGTCATGTTCATTCTGGATTTTAATCACAGTCACTTTCAATAGTTTATTACTTACACTGTCTATAGCTGTCACTTTTATTAAAAAAAGAAATACAATAAAAAAAATGTTTTATTTAATTATTCTACTCTTTCTCTCTACATATAGGACTTTATTTACATATACAGTGCCTTGCGAAAGTATTCGGCCCCCTTGAACCTTTCAACATTTCGCCACATTTCAGGCTTCAAACATAAAGATATATAAAATTTAAATTTTTTGTCAAGAATCAACAAGTGGGACACAATCGTGAAGTGGAACGAAATTTATTGGATAATTTAAACTTTTTTAACAAATAAAAAACTGAAAAGTGGGGCGTGCAATATTATTCGGCCCCTTTACTTTCAGTGCAGCAAACTCACTCCAGAAGTTCAGTGAGGATCTTTGAATGATCCAATGTTGTCCTAAATGACTGATGATAAATAGAATGCACCTGTGTGTAATCAAGTCTCCGTATAAATGCACCTGCTCTTTGATAGTCTCAGGGTTCTGTTTAAAGCGCAGAGAGAACCATGAAGACAAAGGAACACACCAGGCAGGTCCGAGATACTGTTGTGGAGAAGTTTAAAGCCGGATTTGGATACAAAAAGATTTCCCAAGCTTTAAACATCTCAAGGAGCACTGTGCAAGCAATTATATTGAAATGGAAGGAGTATCAGACCACTGCAAATCTACCAAGACCCGGCCGTCCCTCCAAACTTTCATCTCAAACAAGGAGAAGACTGATCAGAGATGCAGCCAAGAGGCCCATGATCACTCTGGATGAACTGCAGATAACTACAGCTGAGGTGGGAGAGTCTGTCCATAGGACAACAATCAGTCGTGCACTGCACAAATCTGGCCTTCATGGAAGAGTGGCAAGAAGAAAGCCATTTCTCAAAGATATCCATAAAAGGTCTCGTTTAAAGTTTGCCACAAGCCACCTGGGAGACACACCAAACATGTGGAAGAAGGTGCTCTGGTCAGACGAAACCAAAATCGAACTTTTTGGCCACAATGCAAAACGATATGTTTGGCGTAAAAGCAACACAGCTCATCACCCTGAACACACCATCCCCACTGTCAAACATGGTGGTGGCAGCATCATGGTTTGGGCCTGCTTTTCTTCAGCAGGGACAGGGAAGATGGCTAAAATTGATGGGAAGATGGATAGAGCCAAATACAGGACCATTCTGGAAGAAAACCTGTTGGAGTCTGCAAAAGACCTGAGACTGGGACGGAGATTTATCTTTCAACAGGACAATGATCCAAAACATAAAGCCAAATCTACAATGGAATGGTTCACAAATAGACTTATCCAGGTGTTAGAATGGCCAAGTCAAAGTCCAGACCTGAATCCAATCGAGAATCTGTGGAAAGAGCTGAAGACTGCTGTTCACAAACGCTCTTCATCCAACCTCACTGAGCTCGAGCTGTTTTGCAAGGAAGAATGGGCAAGAATTCCAGTCTCTCGATGTGCAAAACTGATAGAGACATACCCCAAGCGACTTGCAGCTGTAATTGCAGCAAAAGGTGGCGCTACAAAGTATTAGCGCAAGGGGGCCGAATAATATTGCACGCCCCACTTTTCAGTTTTTTATTTGTTAAAAAAGTTTAAATTATCCAATAAATTTCGTTCCATTTCACGATTGTGTCCCACTTGTTGATTCTTGACAAAAAATTTAAATTTTATATCTTTATGTTTGAAGCCTGAAATGTGGCGAAATGTTGAAAGGTTCAAGGGGGCCGAATACTTTCGCAAGGCACTGTATAGCACGTTCACAACGTCTTTCATCATAACGTAACTAATTTTAATACAGAAGCTGGTGTAACACTTAAAACATTTTTGGTGGTGGTGTGCCTCGAGATTTTTTCCAAAGAAAAGGTGTGCCGTGGATGAGAAAATGTTGGGAAACACTGCTCCAACTCACATTGAACATCTTGCACTTCACCCCAGTTTTTGTTTTGGACATGTACGGTAATTGAAAAGCCATGTCTTCCTTTTTGGACAGCAGAAATTCCATTTGTGGGGTCTACAGTGATAAGTTTTAAATAATCACTTTCTGTTAGTTCCTTTGATTTGGTGGAGTGGATGTGTCTGGCCAAGTTTCTCTTCCAACAAGTAACAACACAGAGGATGTTACTTTTTGACCTTTATTCTCTTGGGCAGTATCAGAATAAAACTCCATCGGAAACAGTATGTGTGAGTCTCCAGAGGATTGGCAGGTAGGTGTTTGAATTCACAGAGTTGTTGCACAAGAACAGTCAGGGCTGAAGATGGGGATATTGTAATTTGCTGCAGAGTCATTGCGGGCTTCGCAGTAGATGAGGTGGGTGTTGTTTTTTTTTGCATGGAACAAGCCTTCAAGTGACCATCCATGTGTCTTTCTAATAATGGTTTTGTCACAGAACGGATGGAGCAGGGCAACCAAGTGCAGCTTAGACCAGGGTTTATTCAGCAAAACAAACTAACAGACTCGGCAAACTGACATGACTTAACAAAACAACAAGAGGACTAACCGAGAGGGACTTGAAACAAAGGACGTGAAGACATTAATGATCCGACGGGGAGTAAGGGGCAGACAGGACTTAAATACACGACAGGTAACAAGAGGCAGGTGAGAATGATCACACTAATCATGGGCACACAGGAGGGGAGGGGCGAGCACACAGACAGAAACCATGACAACAGACACATAGTAAAACGGCTGGGGACGAGACGTGACAGGTTTTGTCACATAGGACAATGAAAATGTCCTTCACGTCTAAAATTCTAGTTGCAGTGGCAGATCTTTTTCTCTAAACGGAAGCCAAGAAACGTTTTGGATTCGAGGACAAATTAGTTATATGACACAATTAAATGCATGTGCTTGAATCTTTAAAATTTGATGACATTACCTCCAAATGCGATGTGCATTTTATGTGCACATCCAAATGCTGCTGAAGTCTTGATGGCAGGCTTGGTTTATAGATGTCTTTGGGACAGAGGGGGCAGTGAAACAAACTGCAGCATGCTGTGCAGCGTTTCACCGCAGGCTTTCCAACAGAAGGAAAAATTGAATAGTGCATCTGAGAAGAACAGAGAATGTATTGCATGTTTAAATTACAGTACAATTACTTTATTTTATTTCTGTACAGTATGTTTGTATGTATGTACGAGACGTCTGGTTAGCATATAGACGTCTATTAGACGTCAAAATGCTCGCAGGGTATGTATGTATGTATGTATTGTATGTATGTATGTATGTATGTATGTATGTAAATATAGGACCCACAGCATTCGGATGAGGACCCACAGCATTCGGATGAGGACCCACAGCTTTCGGATGAGTCATTTTCATCAAATTTGATTAAAAATGGTCAAGACACGAACTGGAAAACGAAAGGGGAAAAAACGGTTTTGCGTGTTGACCCAATTGTAGCTTTCCAGTTCATCTGAGAAGACAGCAAAAATGTTAACATGGAGCAAAAACCGAGCATCTGGCAACAACACGTCAAATGTCATATTTGTGCCCTCTTGGCACTTATTAGCGGAAGCATCAACATGAGCGAAGAGGACACAACAAGTAGGCGAGTGTCCTTCAAAGAGCCATAACACCACTTAATATAGCAGCAGCGGGCCTTCCTTTATCTTCAGCGGCAATGTGCACTGGGACTGTTGGGCGGAGCAGCGTAAGGCCTGGCATGTTGTCTCCTACACGATCGCACCACATGCCCTATGTGCTGTCACCAAGATCGAGGGGAGGGGCGTGAGTATGTTTGCACGTGCATGTGTGTGCGTGTGTTTCTCTGGGAGGTCTTGCAACAGGTGTCGCATGCCTGAGGCCCCTAGACAACTGGTTATTTTGGATTTCCTTATCAAAGACGTGCCGGGAACAATGGATGGAGCCGCTTGTCTTTATTTAGACTGTGTTGACTACAAGAGCGAGAGAGACAGAGAGACAGAGAGAGAGATGTGGTAGTCGATTAGAAATGGTAATCACGATTAATTGCATGATTTCCATAGTTAACTGATGATTAATCGCAAATTCATGACGCCATATAATGGTGTTCTAAACGCTTAACTAACTCCAAGTGAGCCTTTCTTTTTCCTGTAATTGCTTCAGTATCCATCCATCTGCCGTCCGTCCATCCATCCATCCATCCATCCATCCATCCATCCATCCATCCATCCATCCATCCATCCATCCATCCATCCATCCATCCATCCATCGATTTAAATTAATACTGACCTTGTTTAATAGCGTGAGTCCATTTAAAATAATAAGATTAAAATCAAAGTGAGGTGCAATTACAGCCTAGCTAAACATGCCTTACCTTTTTGACTAATGTTTTATTTTGAGCTGCTTCCAAGTAATTTCTTTCTCTTGTTGAATTGCACCTAAATGAAAATAAGATTTAATTCCTATATTACTTATATTCATACTATAGGCTATGCTATGATTTTATGGTTAGATGTTAATCAATGAAATAGTACATTCAAACTTGCGCATTGAGCAGCAACTTCCTCCCATGACGTCTCTTTCTTCTTCGCTGCTGCAGCTGTATTAGATTTGCGGCAAAATATACGTTCGTGCTCGCCGTAGGCCTGCATAAGGACCAATAAAGTAAAATATGGTGATCTGTTTTTCCGCAGTTGTCATGGTGACTCGTGTTATCGGGGCTCGATTGATAATGGCTTTTTATAGGTGTTGTGCACGAGCGTAACTCCAGGTGAACATACTCAGAGTTGAGTGAACTAACTCAGATCAGCTTTTCTGGAACCGAAAACTCAGTCTCCCATCTCAGAATTAGTCAATTGAGAGTCCAGTGATAGACCGAGAGCTACTTCCTGGGTACTGATTAAGGCAAAGGGCTACCAGTTTGACCCAGACTTCTGAAATAGCCAATTTGCTCAATTTGGCTTTCACTGTTATTATTGTCATTTCTAGTTCACATGTAAGTGTGATTTTAACAAGAATAGCAAAAATACAGTCAAACCGTCGACGACCGCGCAACTGCACTGCGCTGGTCGCATTATTGTGACAGAGCCGTCGCTAAAATTTAGAAAATACTTTTAAAGTCCTGATGTACTTTCCAAGATTTAAGTGGACCTCAGTGCGCAGGGAGCTTAATTTGGTCCAATCGCGCAACCGCAGGGCGCTCACTGTCGTATTGCTTTAAGAGCGTCTTTCTGTTTTAGGATGGCTTTACTGCTCCCACTTGCTTTCTTTGGAGGCATGATTAGGGGTTTATACAATCCTCAAAGTAACGAAAATACAATAACAACGGAGTCAGTCGGCATCCGGGCCGCGCGGTCGGGTTTTCTCGGGTCCTCCCGGCTCATTTCGCGAGGTTCGACCTCCGAATTTTGTTCGACAACCGAAGCAAAAAATCTCGAATTTTCTGTTCGAATTCCGATTTGTTCGAGAACCAGGACGTTCGAAAACCGAGGTTCGACTGTAAAATAAATAGATGCAGCTCACTGACAAGTGCCGCTATTTGAGCTAATTTTCGAACAGTCCTGCGGGCGACTCATGCGGTACTCACGGGCGACCTGGTGCCCGCGGGCAACGTGTTGGTGACCCCTCGACTAGAGTATGTTGAACCTGCTTTCTGGAATACCCCCCAAGTCTTACCCCAAAACTGTTTTGTTTGATTAAGAAGTAAATTTTTGTTTAGGGTTAAAGTTGAAGAAAGATGAAAATGCAAATCAAAATGTATTACTATTATTTATTATTTTTTGCTTTGGTAAAGATTCAGATGATTGATTACTTTGTCTCAATAAACCAGCTCTTGCCTTAATGACGACACACCTCGTCAAAGAGGGCTAACAAAGGGTTTAATGACAAACCATTCACACTTGGTTGCATAGGCAGGCAGATCTTTTGTTATTTTTGTACAATTAAGTGCTCGTGCTTGAGAGCCCTTCTCACTCAGTCACGATACAATCAGCTGTTAACAATCACCTACTTGTCTAAGAAGCTAAAATACAATAAAAGGAAAGAAAGAAAACAAAACATTTCCAGCATTTTGTTTTTACTGGCAAATGTTTTGAAATCGGCTGGTGGCAAAGTCGCTTGACCCTGAACACATTCACGTCCATTTTGGAAACAGTGCCTCTCTGTCCGTGCCTGGAAGTGTCAATGCTGCATAAAATTGCAGAAGATGCATAGCTCTTAAAACAGAGAGCATAGCTGTAGTTTTTTCCCTGTGTACACCGTTCAGTATACACGCTAAAAAAAAAAAAAAAAAAAATACAGTTATCCCCCTTATATTCGTGGTTCATTACATGGAATTACCTGTTTGCATTTTCTTCCTTTTACATGTTGTGAAATATTGCCACAAGACGCTGCATAAACCCTGTCTACATAGGAATTAGAGTCAAAGAAGTATGTTGATGTGTTCTATCTGGACTGGCAAACAGTTTAGAGAGGCCAGTGGGCTATTTTTCCCCAAATTAAATGTTTTGGTATTTTAAGACCAAATTGGACAGCGGGCCATTTTTGTCCCCAAAAACATTTTTTTGGTATTGTGAAACCAACTTGGACCACCACGATTGAAGGGTGGGGTGGGAGACTGTTGACGCACACCAGCACGTTGAGCAATTTCATCTACGGGTGCGCTGCAATAGAGAACTGCCAAAGATTTACACTGTGCTGCTTTCACAAAACCATAAAAACGATTGTCAAGGAAGAGGCAGGTTGTGCGAGAGTAACTCGGCGAGTATAGAGTGAGAGTGGGGTTATTTTGAACCAACGCTTCAGCCACTTCCTCGTGATTGGATCTGCTGTGCAATGTACACCACTCGCAAGCATTTTGGCGAGAGAGGTGGGCAAGCTAGGCTATTTTTTGAAAGACACTTGAAGGTAAAGCTGGAATAAGAACGTAGCCGAGTTCATCATCTGAGGTTAAGCTTTGCTGTTTGACTATTGAGCGCTTGCGCAACGTCACGTGATCAAACCTGGACTAACGGCTGCCATAACTGTTGTAAGAACGGGTCAACTCCTTCTTTTGCGGGGACTAGAGCGGCCCTCGGGACGGCAACTTGTCTCCGGGCTGGCGAGCAAGACCCTTAAGAAACAACGTTTCTTTTTCATTTGCGGCTTTTCGATTGGAAAGAAGGAAGGCTTGACAACTTGGTGCTCTCAGTGGGCCACGAATAGCGGGGAATGACTGTATCCTACGACTAATCCTGCATACGATCAGGTACGGTGGCGTTTGGACCTGAGTCGCGCTTTCTAGAAAGTGGATTCCAGCATGGGTTCGCACACTTCCTTGCTTTCATTTTGTTCCTTTACATCGTCGTCGTCGTCTTTGATGTCGTACTTGGATCCGTCGGGCGTCTCGGCCGAGTCCCGCGTCAGCACTTGGAAAAAGTCCCACCTCTTGGGGATCACGCCTTTGTGGAAAAGCAGTGAGGCCAGGAAGGAGAAGGACAAAATGGACGCCACCGCCGCCAGCATGCAGATGGTGCGGATGGGCCAGCTCTGCACATAGACGCCGTCCACCAGTGCGCCGCCAGGGAAGCGCAGCGCTGGCGGGAGGCCCAGCACGGGCTCACCGCACAGGACCCGGAGGAGAGTCCCGCTCAGGCAACCCAGGACAGCCCCATAGCCGTTGGACACGGCAAAGAAGAGGACGCACACCAGCTGCGGCAACATGAGCGTGTAGGTCAGGTCCGAACGCAGCATCCAGATCATCAGCACGCTGTTGTCCAGGAAGGTCAGCGACGTCCCCGCCAGGCCCACCACCACCACAGACGCGCGGATCACCCATTGGAGCTCTTGCTCGGAAGCCTGGCGGATCCACCAAAGGCAAAGTGTCATTCAGCCACTTCTTACTTTTGTGTTTGCAAAGCCAGTGGCATCCATTTGGACAAATGTGAATTTTTTCTTTTTTCTTGGGGGGGCAGATGAGCAACAAATTCAAGGTTGTGGCAAGGCAAGATTTTTTCTGGACTAACACACCAACATCAAATTTTTGGATGAAGAGCAATCATATCATTGACGCTCAAGCTGGTTTTTGTTTGTTTCAATGAACCAACTTTGGAAAAGGAATGCTAGGTGTGGCGCAGATTATTGCTAAAGAAAGGTCTGGCCTAGAAGGAAGCCCCCTTTGCTTCTCACCTGAGTCCTGAGGATGTTCTTGTAGATGTTGGAGGTGAAGATGGAGGCGGCGGAAAGCAGGGCCGAGTCGGTGGATGACATGACGGCGGCTGCCACGGCTCCGATGCCCACGATGGAGATGTATTGAGGGGTGAGGTGCTGCAACACAATGGGCAGCACCAGGCCTGTCTGACCTCGCTCGAACGGGGACGGAGAACCGTAAGTGGTCATGTTCCAGTCTGGGGGGAAAAAAAACCCGAAAGATTGTTTTCAAAATCACTTAGTCACATTTCGGTGATGACGGGTCGGCCACATTCTCTTTTTTGCTTTTATTCAACACGCCTGGCCTGGGCACCTTTTGTCCATACTTCTGGGACGCTCACCATGCACAAGCTGGAACCGTGCACACATTTGGCTGGGAACCGCCCAGATTTGGCAGGAATCGCCCACATTTGACAGGGAACGGCCACATTTGACAGGGAACGCCTACATTACCTACCCTGTGGCTGCGTGTGGCAAACCTTTCTAATTCACACATATGGGAGAACACGGCCCTAACTTCCTTGAAACGGGCTTTCTGCTTTCGTACCTGTGGAGGCGGCGGCTGCGCCCAGCAAGATGGGAGGAATCCCCAGAGTGGGGACGATGAAGGCAGCGGCAAAACAGGTAATCTTGGCCGTGGTGGACGAGGCAGCAGACAAAGTCCTCTGGTGGAAGTTCTGAAGGCCCAGGTTGCCCAAACCCTTGACAGGAAGACACAAGAACAAGTCAAGGCACGCACATATGGAATAGATGAACACCGCGGTGCCTTGAGATAGAAGTCATAGTATGACTGTCATACCACAAGAATTTTTCTAGGTCAAATTTTATTTTCCTTGTGAGCAAAAAGTCAAGGTTCAAGCTGTAATGGTGACCGTAAACTCAACTCAAGCATCAGTTTGGCAAATAACATTTGACAATATTGTTCAAAAACACACTATAGCTCTTTAATTGCACTCTTTCAAAGGTAAGCACCCAAAACACAATTCGGAAAGCTTGCTTAGCTGAATGCTAAAAGACAATGTCACCAGTCACAGACGAGCTAACAACCTGGATCTACGCGGTGGCGTCTCAATGCTTTCAGCAATTGAGATTTGTACACAAATGCCATCGCAACACACAAATACAGACAATATCACATAGAAAACAACTATTATGGCATCTTACTGCCGATTTAGGGTACTTGTGCAACTCTTCTTGCAACTTGTGAGGATACTGCCCCCTGATGGCCAATGTACATCTGCTATCCACACATACAGTGGGGCAAAAAAGTATTTAGTCAGCTACCAATTTGGCAAGTTCGCCCACTTACAAGATGAGAGATGGCTGTAATTTTCATCATACGTACACTTCAACTATGAGACATGAATTTAAAAAAATCCAGAAAATCGCATTGTCTGGTTTTTAAATAATCTCTTTGCAAATTATGGTGGAAAATAAGTATTTGGTCAGTAATGGCGTCGATCTGGGGCTCCACGCAAGATCTCATCCAGTGGGGACAAAATGATCACAAGAACAGTGAACAAAAATCCCAGGAAAACACGGAGAGACCGAGTGAATGACCTGCAGAGAGCTGGGACCAAAGTAACAGACTACCATCAGTAATACACTACGCCACCAGGGACTCAAATCCTGGAGTGCCAGATGAGTCCCCCTGCTTAAGCCAGTACATGTCCAGGCCCATCTGAAGTTTGCTAGAGAGCATTTGGATGATCCAGGAGAGGATTGGGTGAATATGGAATATCAAACTTCAGATGGGCCTGGACATGTACTGGCTTAAGCATGTCTCTCAAGTGTACCTATGATGAAAATAACAGGCATCTCTCATCTTTCAAATGGGAGAATTTGCACAATTGGTGGCTGACTAAATACTTTTTTACCCCACTCTAAGCACCCGTTTCAATAATATATAAAGGTGAACATTCTTTCTCTCTTTTCTCACCAGGATTAAGAAGTTGTCGATCCAGCGCCACACTCGGTCTTCCTCCAGCGTCCCCACCCACGGCGGCTGGAAGGTGTAGTTGTACGCTGTCTGGGTGATGTCCGTTACAGCGGGGCTCATCAGCGCGAACGGAACGCACATCCACTGCGGGGGGGTTCAACAACAACTGCACGTTGGGCATACTGCTGCTCAACGTTGCGCGGGAGGCTGCGAGCTTGCAACTACAGGTACAGCTTTCACCAAATGTTGGACACCTTCAGGGATCTCGGGATTAGATCGACAGCTCGAGCGAGAGTAGTGACTACTCGACCGGCACGAATATCAGCAAGCGGACACAAAACCAAAAGAGTGCCAGTTGCGGGAAAAAGAAGAAGCAGCACTGACCAGGCTGATGAAGATGAGCACCAGCTGGATGATGTCGGTGTAGGCCACTGAGTAGAGTCCACCCAGCAGCGTGTAGGTGATGGCCACGGCGGCCGAGATCCAGATGCTGACCGTGTACGACAGATCCAGGATCACGCTCATGGTCACGCCTGGTGCACACACATTTGACCACACCTTAGCTCATTTGTGGCCATTTTCTGGCCATGTACCATACTTCCCGGACTATAAGTTGCAGTTTTTTTTCATAGTTTGGCCGGGGGGTGCGATTTATACTCAGGAGCGACTTATGTGTGAAATTATTCTGACGATGAGTGTGACGTAAATGACATAGAAGAGGAAGCGCTGCATCTTCTACTTCCGGAATTAGCGGAGTTGTTTAAAAGTGACACCAAGGATGAAGATTTTATTGGATTTAGTGATTTGGAGTGACACGGATGGTTTGGTAAACTTGTTAGCACGTTATTTACGCTATAGTTCTCTGAATAACTCTTAATATGTTACGTCAGGCACGTTCTCAGTTCATTGTTTATGTGCATACCGTGCTGTTCAGCCTGTTGCCTATTCTATTTTTATTTTAAATTGCCTTTCAAGATGACGTGTCAGTTCTTGGTGTTGGATTTTATCAAGTAAATTTCCCCCAAAAATGCGACTTATACTCCAGTGTGACTTATATATGTCATTTTATGGCAATATATACATTTTATGGCTGGTGCGACTCGTACTCTGGAGCGATTTATAGTCCTGAAAATACGGTACACACACGCACGCACGCACGCACGCACGCACGCACGCACGCACGCACGCACGCACGCACGCACACACACACACACACACACACAGGCTGAGAAAAAAGCAAAGCAAAGAGTGTTGAGTCTTGGGTTGGATTCATTTTAGTCAAGGGGATTCAATCCTGTTCATCATGACGAGTACAAAGACGTAGCTTGCACGACTTTCAAACCAAAGGGGAGGATTTGATGCAAGCAGGAGGATACTGCCAATACGTTGCAAGAGCTTTCATCGGAAGTGACAAAAGCAGACAAAGTTAGGGTTGACAGATTATTTTGATCGTATGATTATGTTGGAATGTTGACTAGAATCATTAACTTTGTTAAAACCTTCCACCTTCCCTTGACACGTTGAAACTTTCCACATTCCCTTGAGTTGTTGAAACTTTCCAAGGTTGTGCAAATGTTCTTGCTTAGCTTGTTGTCTAAAGATGCTCCATTAGTATCTGTTTCCACATCCTTGTAAAACAAACCGCTAAGACCCTCGGCACTGATTAACCAGTTTGCAGAGGTGACCCCCGAAACCTGTTCACTCTCATCCCCACCCTGCTTTCTCTCAATAAATAGTCTCCAGAAAGAGGCGAAATTCCGACTGCTTTCAAGCACCTCTGTACCACACAGGGTGCTGATGGCTTTCTCCGCTTGCAAGTGTAAAATGGCCAAACTGTCTCACGTGTGGTTCTTGCAAAGAAGTTAGAGTGGGCAAAACTCTATCATCTCCAATTTGGGATTTCTTTGCATTAGCTCAGCTATAATGGATGAAAACAAATACGTAGGGAACTTGATGACCACAAACGGGCGGCGCTCGGGCTGAAGCAACAACAGCGGCGAGCGGGCGGTGTTCTCACGTTCCTGACAATGAATGAATGGTGAGAAGACAGCAAGCATAACAAGGAGTTGCGGTGTCACAGTCGGCTAGCTGAGCACAATAACAGATCCCATGTCCTCCTCCACAGGATGTTGATGGTTGTGTTGCAAAGTAAGCGCAAATGTCCTATTTTGGCAAAACACAAAGCTTTCACAGAAGACTAGACAAATGGACGATTGATTAGTGTAAGGCTGAAAATACAAGGATTTGGGCATTTTGAAGTTCAAAGGGACTCTCAACGATGAATTGATTGATTCCATAATCAACTCAAGTCAAACCTCTACATATGATTGCTTAAACATACGAGTCTTTCAACATACGATGTGAAATATGATCAAATATTTGAATCAACATCCAAACTAATTCCCAACATAGGACGTCATCATGGTTAGCCCGCTTGACGGCGGCACGTTGGGATTACGACAGTTAGCGTCCGGTAGTCGTGGTGAAAAAAGAAAGAAGGTGATGATTTTCTTACAATTGAAAGAAGAAATCATAAGAAAACATGAGCGCGGTTTGCGTGAGTGATATTGCAAAACAATATGGCCGGAAGATGTCAACAATTTCAACGATCAAGCGACGGCGATTAAGCAGAAGGAAGCCCTCAAGCCATCCAAGGGGCTCATCTCTAAACGTCGCAGGCCTACCCTGGAAGAGATGGCATGGCTTTCTTTAAAAAATCTGCAAAGCGGTTGCGTGATGGCGAGGAGGAAAGAAAAGAAAGCCTAAATTGAATGGAAGTGAAGGTGAAGATAGAGTTAAAAAGAAAATGTAAAAAAATATATAAAGAACAAATAAGCTAAGTAAATTTTAAGTTAACGTTATGCAAGTTGGATAAAAAAAAAATTGATTGAATTGTTGGGCTTGGAGATTGACTCTTTTTTGTTTGTTTTAAACAAAAGGAAAAGTGCACATTGGACAACCAGAGTCACCGCCGCAATCCGTCTGGTTTGATGCGGCTGCCCACGGGAAAACCCGGCGCGAGCTAAAAGTGGCCGTTCCTTTCACTCGACGGCCAGCTGCGGCGTGCGGTGGCATCCTTACCTAATCCTATGAGAGTGCCGGTCACCCACATAATCTCAGAGACCAGCGCAGCCATAGAGAGGGCGGCCGTGGCCACTTTGCCGTACTTGATGTGGAAGGGGTCCATCATGGTCACGTACTTGCTGTTGCGCATAGGCTCGGCAAAGAACAGGCCACCTGCGGCGCACATGGGGCAAAAAAGAGAAAGATGACAAAAAACAACCACCTTGACGTCATTCGGCGTCAAGACGGTCACGGGCGGTTGTGTTTGCACCACAGCATGTTAGCGCAAACAGACAAATGCTGACACTCGCGGGCGGTTGTGTTTGTTCCAAAGGCGCAAACAGACATATGCGGACGCTCGCTGGGAAGGATGCGAGCTTGCACTAACGCAGGCCAGCCATTCTCCTACACTTACTTAAGGCAGGCTGTCCTGCCTGTTTTTCTGCAGGGCTCCCTCCCCGCTGCAAACGGTGAGCTCCTCGGCAACTCCGGAGAAGTTCCAATCGGCTGCCTTGCAGCAGGGAAGGGGAGTCGCGCCGGACGACAGTCCGGGCAAGAGTAAGAGGATCAACCATGTGACTTTCACGTGGCCAAGGAATGCGGGCCAATCTGCACATACTCTCGCAGGCTGCTGTCCGAGTGCCTGCTCCGTGTTTGTCCGCCGACGACAAAAGGACGCGCCAGCACGAACGCGCTAGCAAGAGAATCCATGCCAGCGGCACATGCCTCCATTTGAGACCTCAAACTTTATACGACACTTGGCGCCTTATTTTCTTTGACAATATTAACGGCTAGGTGGCTGCTCATCGATTGACGAGACACAAGACAATTGTGCCGGCGAGCTGAGCTCAAAGCGAGTGTCTCATTTTTGTTTTTTGCGCAATGGTGACGTCAAACTTCCCGCGTTTAAAAATACTAAGTTGTCAGGTTGTAATGTTGCCATTGAACTTTTTGAACTTTGCCTGTCACGGCATTTTTGCCGTGTCCTAGTTCTGACACTGCGCTATTGCTGTAAGAGCTTTCCAGCGTGACCTCGAACGTTATCAGTGGAGCACTTGAAGGTCACAAACAATGAAGAGCTCGCTCACGACAGGGGCGGCGAGCGGGTTTCACTTTGTACTCTTATTTAGGGGCTCTTATTCAAGTCAACCGCCAAATCTCCTCCACAAAATTGTCGAGTGTGCGCCCACGTATCGGAGCACGGCATTCTGGGGAACACTGCGAACACACGAAATCCATCTCTGAGGGGCCGGCCATTTTGCCACTTCCTGTCGACTGAACATCACATTACAGTCATTCAGCTCTCAGGTCGCAACCAACCACGGCTCAGCTTTCAAGACCGGTGAGCCGTGACCGGTTGTGACGGATAGCATTTGCCATATTCGCCAAATTGACACATCTCCGGCATAACAAATTTAAAAAATATTTTTGGCTTCGTTCGGGACTTCTTGGGAAGGACTTTCCACATTTCAAAACCGGCTCTTCAGCCTTCACCGGATTTCAACACGAGTGGCAATCTCAAGTTCTATTATTGTGATCACATGCTACTTGCACTCGAGCGTTCTTGGCCCACTTGTGATTTTTCTGAACCCAGGAGGGGTCAGCTTCTGACCTCGTAAACCCTATTTGGACTCCAGCGCCGACGCGAATTAAGTGTTCTTAAGGACTCAAATCCGCCTGTTGTGAGGGCTCGAGGAGACTCTCCTTGTTTGGACGTTAGCGCTTTTGTTTTTTGGGGACTAATTTTCACCAGGCTGGGACAAAAGGTGGGCCCGGCACCGAGCGAGAGGCGCTGAGGCGCTGCGGCCTGCCCTAAAAAGGAGCGCTGCTCACCGAAGATGAAGCACATGGTGGCCGTGACGGGCATGACGGCCCAGATGAGCCCCATGGACGGGTTGTAGACGGCCTCCGCCGTGCCCACGATGAACCCGCCGCCGACCCACGTGGCTGTCGACAAAAGACACGCGCGTCACATTTCAGCTGAACGCAGCATTTTTATCTTTCGGCGTACGCAATTCTTGACGGGCTCAACGGTTTCGTCGCAGCATGCAAACCCAAGCGGGGCCTTTGCGGATGTGCCCCGCCTCGTAAATGTCAACGTCAAAATACACGCAGCACAAGTTGGTGCAGTGCTTGAAAAACGCTCACAGGGTCATAAAAACAAAAAACAACAAGCTATTACTTAGAGCCACAGAGCGCAAAACGACGTCAATGCGTGCCGAAGCCATTCAAGATGCTACATTAGAGGTGCACACAACATGTCTTGGCTATGGTGCATTCACGGTGGATGGAACATAAATGCGTGACACAGCGACGCTAAATTGATGTCAACTAGAATTTATTCTTTCTTTTGGCATAAAACAACCAACTGAGGTCATTCAGTTGTTATACTTTTGCTGAGATGTCAAATGGATGCTCCGACTCAATAAATGTGCACGTTTCAATCATATTTGATATTTTATATAGCTCTAGAGTACCATAGTTATTCAACTGAATGAATAGAAACTGTGTGTGTGTGTCTTGTTGACATCAATGACTCTGCTTTACTCTGAGTGTGTGTGCGTATGCTGCAGGAATGGACAGATGGTGTGAAACGGGTCGAAGGCTTGATGGTGTACGGAAGCCAAAGAGTGACAACCTGTGTGCAGTACTCGCCATCCAACAGCGAACGCCGCCGCCGCCTGCCGAAGCCCGCCAGAATTGTCGGCTGCAGTCCAGTTTGTAAGAGGGGCCGAGGAGAAAGTCGAGCTCGTCGTGCACACGGCCAATTTGTCCTGCTAATTTTAGGCAACAATTTTGCAAGACGAAGCGAACAAGGTATTTCCGAGTGCTGACCTTTCAACTTTGATCTTGAGTGTCACCGGCCGGGCATGCACCTAAATGCAAATGATTGCAAACTTGTGTTTCTGCGCAATCTTCTCCACGCTTCGAACAGAACCTATTTATGTCCGGTGCTCCTCAACTGGCTTTGAGGCCTGCTCTTTCCCATACTGACTTTTAAACTTCTGTTAACGTCAACCTGAAGGATGTGAAGGAATCATACGCAGATTGAAAGGATTGCTTTTGTGTTTTATGACACAAGTCATTGAACAATTGTGTTTAGCTTTTTTTCAACAAACCTACTCTGTGAGTCAGGTCATAAGAATCTCTTTTCATGTTTTGCACCAAAACTCAACTTAAATTGAACACAAACTTTTTATGCAAATTGATCTTAGCTCAACGCAAGAAAATAATAATAATGGATCTTTCCTGAGATTTGCGTGCCGAACTTCCCAAAAGAAGCAAATGCGTGAGCTCAGTCTCTCTGCTGGAAACAAAAGAGCGTTGGCGTCTTATAAAATAGAGCGGAAGGAAGTCAATGGGATGACCGAATCCAGTTTTGTTCACGGCAGACGTCTCAGCCCGTCACTTTGTTCTGTGCTATTTCCTTGGACTTGTGGCTATTTCAGCGGTAGCTTGTCTCGCCTCCGCAAGCGTTTGCTCCTGTGGCTTTGCAGCGTTGCGCTTGTGAATCTCAAATTTGTCCCGATAATGCTGTTGTAAGCGACAAATGAAATTGGTCGTATTCAAGTGAGCTTTGTTGGTTCCTCCGTAGCAAACACTGAATATGCGCTCAGGACATGTCTGGCCCATACGCCTCCGATGTGCAATTTGACATCTTCTTCTTTGTCTCTACACTTGCCATTCAAGACGCGTAATATGTTTTTTCTTCAAAGCATTACTTTCAAACATTATACCGTTTTTTTCCATGTATAATGCGCAAAATTTAACTAATTTATTGTCCTAAAATCTGGGGTGCGCATTATACATGGGTAAAAATTTTTTTTTTTTTTGACACGTCAGCTATATAAAGAGCGAGAGTTCAATTCTCTACCTGAATGCGTATTACAGGTAATATTTTATTTCACAACACTTTGGCTTGTTCCTTTCTTCTCTGCTGTTCACTTCAAACACGCTCCATACGAACACAATGCTCTCGTATCAGACGCTTGCTCGATCACCTGCTCGTTTGCTGTCACAATGTACCCTACACAAATCCGAAACATTTCTTCGCTATCGAGTTTGCTAGCGCATGCGCAGTGATACTGACCGGCAGAATAACAACCGGTTGTTCCCAAAGATGATCTTTTTTCTGAAATAATATTACGTTTACGGACTTAAGTAGGAGTCAAAATTTGGGTGCGTATTATACATGGGTACATGCTTTTTTCCAGCATCGACATGCCATTTTTAGGGTGCGTATTATACATGGGGGCGCATTATAAATTGGAAAAAAAAGGTAATTAACGCTTTTTAATTGGAAATTTTCATCATGTCATATGCATCATATATAGTAATGTTCTATCGTTTGACATCATATTTAAAGGGACAGTGTTTTTTCTTGCCATCTCGTGGTAGACTTTAGAAGCACGCACACACGGCAAGCCGAGACAGCAACATCTTCAGCAGAGCTTAAGGCAAAATGTCACCACAAACAACTTTGAGTCTTCCCTCAAGTGACAAAGCAAGCGCATTGCATTTGTTACCCACTCTGCCGACATCAATCCAGCAAATTCGTCTACTTCGGCGAGCCGTAACGGAACGATGGCGGCGAGACGTGGCACCATCCACTACAGCGAGGCGCGACACGGGAATATAATTTGCCATTACAAGACCTACGGGAGTGGCTGATGGTGTAGGGGTACACTTGCTTGTCTTGTGTGCCGACACCGTGAGTTCGATTCCCACATATGACAGTGTGAATGTGTGTGACAAAAAAATAAATACTAGATGTACATATGTGATAGCACTTCTTTTGCACATTATTAAATTTAATAAAGTTTTTTCTAAAATGAATGACTTGAAAAATCAAACCATTCCACACTGTCACTTTAATGTGTGCACCATATGTAGCACGATTACGTCCTATCTCAAATACTTTCTACTTGTACGCGAAATATTCTATGCACTTCTAATGTAGCTCAATTACGTCATATGTACCATTTGAACATACAAGCGCTTGTAACTGTAATGCATCTTATTCTGGACGCACCTGTGTGCATCGTCCGACGATATGCAGACCTCGAACGGCACAAGAAGGGTTGAGTCATCACGTGCGCGAGGTGAAACGGAGGTCGAATTCCGATTCATTTCGTTTTCCAGGCCTAAATAAGGCGTCGGGAAGCGCGACGTACGCGTGTGCCACTCGGTCGTAGCCAGTACTCGCCCGTCATGGTGAAGATGCCGACCGCCAGGTTGATGCCGCGGTTGCCGAGCAGCGCCATCTCCGTCTGGTCTCCGCGGCCCTTCTTGGCCTCCCGCTTGGACTTGAAGGAGGCCCACACGCCGATGGCCAGCACCAAAAGGTAGAAGAACATCATGACGCTCACGCCGGGGATGTTGAGAGCCATGATGGTCGAGCGGAGCAAGTGGGACGACGAGGAGGAGGAGAGAAGAAGAAGGAAAGGAGAAGGACGCACCGAGCGAGAGACCGGGCGACAGTGACGGCGGTTGGGCGAACATCCCCTACATCCACCCCTCCCCTCCCCTCCGCCGCCGTGCCCGCTGCCTCACGCCGGGCTCCGAGGAGGGAGGGAGGAGCGACGGAGGGGACGGGGTGTGGGCAAGAGTCTACCCTCCCCCGGCCTCCGCACGGCCAATCGGTAGCCGGGCCGGGCTGGCTGGGTCGAGTACGTCACGACTGGATTTCGGTTCGTTGACTTTGTCCTGTGCGAGCCGCCCCGAGGTGACGATTTGATGCAATGTGCTGACGCAGAGCCCAGACGCCATACTGAAATACACCAGGGAGGACAAGGGAAGGGGGGGGTGAAGACTCCAGGGACAGAGAAGGGGCGCTGCCCCCTCCCTCCCTGGATGCAACGTACATTAGCTAATCAATATAGCACATGCATAGGCAGCTTCATGACTTAATGGGGCTTCTTCCTTGATGAAAAGACTCCATCACATATTGCCATGAACTCAAGTGTAGTGGGCACTCGCGAGAGGGAACCACAGAATCAAATCAAACATACGCCTCATTCGGGAAATGGTTTTACAACTGGTCTTTTTGTTCATGCCACCTGAACAGCGTGTTGGGGGACAGTTGCTCTAGTTGAGAACCAAAGGCACAAGAAAGATTCATGTGGCTAAGAAAAAAACAGAACATTCATTGGGTGGGGTTGCAGCAGGGGTGTGCAAAGAGGGGGGTTGAGCAGGTAGCGGCCCCCTGGCATCCCCTCCCACCACTAGTCAACAACCAATTTGTAAAGGGCAGCAAAATGTCTTGAGCCGTGCAGAGCAACAGACGGCCGTTCATCAAACACTGAAATTTTCCGTCCGACGTCGGTGGTGGTGGGGGGGAAAAAGACACCCCAAAAAGCGCAACTGGATGGTGCATTAGCCAATCGATATGCGGGAAGCTTTCTGACTCACGGGGGTTCTTACTGGATGAGCAAATTGCAATGTCATCCAGTGAAACAGTCGACAAACGAGGAAGAACGCAACACAAATAAAACACGAGGGGGTGGGGGCTTGAATAATGAGTTTCATTCGTTTTGTGACAGTGTTGGCGTCATGGAGGGTCATGAAGGTTATTGTTACTTGTCAAGCGCTGCAAACATGCGTGTGACAGCAAAGTGGGAAGGAAATTGCTTTTGAGCAAACTCATACGTTTAACTGAGTGTAGTTTTCTTTTTAAACTTGGTCGAAAGTGTCTTTTTTTCATTGTAGGTGAAATGTCTTCTGGGTATCGAGTCTTCGTCGCCGCCCCCTCGCCGCCGCCGGTTAGCCTGTGCAGCCTTAGAGCGCTCCCATGGTGTTTCCACTAACAACAGTAAAAAAAGCCGTCGTGCTCGCGGTGGCCTCCAGCATCCCTGCAGAGACTCGGACAATGTCTGCCAGCTCGCGGGAAATATAGCGGTGAAGCGCTGGGGATGGGGTAGGGGGAGAAGGTATGTAAGGTTGCGGGGGGGGTGGGGGGTTAAAGAGGCTTGAACACTCCAGCAAGAGGATGAGCTCTTCATGAAAGCTACGCAAGCTGTCGGCGACAACTAACATCGGCACATGGGGGGAAAAACGTTGTTGGGGCTCTGCTGAGACATTTTTTCAAAATGGCACAATAAAGCTGACACAATATGGATTTTTTGTTGTTTTGCTTGACCCCTGTGCTATAAGAGCGAGCACCTGTGCTCCCTTTTTCACTGAAATGGAATTTGGAGTTTCTCCTTGCCGGTTTAGTAATGAGTGCATGAACGCTTTTGTGAAGCCCTTTCAAACAGAGCCTTCATTGACCTCAGGCCGACTCTTGCAAGTGCTGAAGGTTGAGCTCCGCTTTACTTTTATGCACAGTCGTTATAATCGCTTTGAGTTCAGGGCCACATTTATGACAGTTTGAGCTCGAGTGGGCTGCACCGGGCGACTCGTTGGGGCCCCGAAGCCACAAATTACAACATTTCTGAATTATTTGCCCATTTGGAAAATATTCACATTTATTGATTATCCTGCGGCATCATATCAATCATTCCAGTGAAAGTGGCACTTTGACAATACCACCTCAGCCGAGTGGACGTAACAACAGCTATCAACTTGCGAGTTGTGCCTCGCTCGCCGCCATCTTTGTTTTGGTTTAAGCCCTGGGAGGCTATTTTTAGAGAGCAGGGCGGCGGCGAGGAGCAGCCGGGATTAGCATTTGAAAAAGGATACAACTAATTGATCTGCCCATGCTAACAGCACTAGCGCCTGGCTGGCCTCGCGAGCACCAAGCAAGACACTCGGCCAGCTTGGAACGCTTTGCTGGGGAGGGTCGTGGGCGCAGTTTGCCATGAGTCATCTCTTGAATGTAAAAAATAGGAAGGCGGAGGCTATATTGAAGCCCGATGACATAATCATTTGTGGAGAAGGCAGCCTGAGGGCCCGCATCGCAAAGAGGCTGCATTGGAAGGCACTCACCAGGGTTTCAGCACAGCCCACCATATAGAATGACCCCATTTAGATATTTCCCAGGCTTCTTTTTAGATCATTTACGGCACGTCATTTTTTAAAGGTCTTTAAACACACTTTAGAAACACATTTCAAAAGAAATCCCGTTTCCCCGGCAAACTAATCATCTCAGCAACAATCACACCCAAAGATTTGCTTCATAAAATGTACTTACTGGCATTGCTTTCCATAGGTGCAAAAGAGGATTGAAGAGGATAAGATCCATTCACCTGCAGCAGCAATTAGGCTGAGCTGAAATACTTCCTGTTTTCATTGTTCAAATTCAAAGCGTGAAACAAGGTGTGTTGCCACTCAGAGGTCGGCAGTTGATTTACGGGTCTCGCGAACTACTTTCGAGTGTTTGCGTGAAGTGAACAAATCCAGAAAAGAGGTCGGCCGGTGGGCTCTGTCCGAAGCTGGCACAACTACAGCTTAACGGCTGCTTAATGGTCAAATTCTTTTTAAAAGTCCACTTTGTTTTTAGATGAAAATGGCCCCAGACGACTGTGTAGCGACGTTGACGTCTGCTCGCTTATAATCACTATACAGCTGTCCCTCGCTTCAAATTCCTACGGAAAAGCTTGAACCTTGAGCACAAAAATAATGGCCAGTGTTGATATGGCTCAAGTGCTAGGAACATTTTGGAAATTTTTGGGCTGGGTTGGGCTCGGTGGCTGGCAGTCTGCGGTGTAGGTGCCACATCTACTCGGGTGACCTCCGCTGGGCGCATGACCCGGCCGGACGTTCCATTCTAAGCTTTCTTGGGCCGCAATGCCTATGGCAGCAGCTGCGCACAGAAATAGATTCTTTACTGCTCACATCACATGGAGGCAGCGTCAACGGCCGTCAGCCGCTGGAAACGGCACCTTGCGCACCTCCGGCCAGGTGGAGCCAAACTTTGACGTGAGTCTCTGATAACGTAGGGGTGCCGTCGGCTGTTTTGGGTGCCGACACCGTGAGTTCCATTCTCGCATGTGACGGTGTGAATGTTTTCGTGCCACACACACACACACACACGCACGCACGCACGCACGCACGCACACGCACACACACACAAGCCAACTTTTAACATTGACAATATCGACAATAAATGGAACATTATTACGACATTAACGTTGCAGTTTTAAAAAGGTTAATAATATTGCGAGATTTAACAAAAAAATGTAATACGCTATGTAGTGCCCCCTGGTGGTGAACACACGCACACCAGTGTGCCACGTGACTCATGACTGACGCTTAACCGGTTTTATTTTTTTTTATATTTGAATGGCGTTATCGCTAACGTTTTTACAAAGAAACTGCTTTTCCAAGAGTGCTACACTGGCTCCCTCTAGTGGTATGTAAAAAAATCACTGCACACTTGAGCTGCGTTTATATTTCTTTAGTGCAATACATTTTCAGTTCATCTCTAAGTGCCGTTTGCTTTTACATTTTTCTTCAGAAAGACGTTAGAATTAACTTTGAATATTAGACATTACAGTTGTTTATTTATTGAAAAACATTTCTAGATTACCTGATTAAATATGTATAAAAAAAGATACAAGGTTAAACTATTAAGAAAGTGATATTACGTTCAATAACAAATGACAACATTACAAGTTGATTTTTGCAAAAAGGGCATAAACCTCTTTAGATTCTTTTGAACAACAAATCGGAAATAATGAGTTTTATTTTTCTCAAGATACAAGTCTGAATTTTGTACAATTATAGTTTTACTTCTTTGAACTGTTTTTAACAAAGGTTTTGTCCCAATATTGAGTTGTATTTTGTGGCCAAAATTGCAGATATCATAATCTTCATTTTGAACAAACTGGACTTTCAAGTACGCACATGCACAAAATTCTCATGAGAAAGTCAAAGGCAGGCCTCCCCGAAAGCCTCTTGCATTTGTCTCCAAAACAAGCCGAGAGCGTCATCGCTGAAGAGGAATCGGGAGGGCTCGAGGGTGTCTAACCATAAACGTGAGTCTCCTTGCAGCTGCGTAAGGCGCCGGGCCCCGGGGAAAGCAAATTGCTGGACACGCCAATGGAAAATCATCCTCATTGCTGGGACAAAACGTCCGAGAGGGATTTGCATCAAATCATCAAACTCAAGAAATGATGGAGCAATTTTTGCGCTTGTTGCAAAACAAACATGGAGAGCTCTGGTCGTGGGAAAACGACCCGGTTGCCGTTATTGCGTTGCTGTCGGGGTCGGGGAGCCATCCCAGCGGGCCGAGCTCCAGATCAGAGCGCAGACGGGGAGCCATCCCAGCGGGCTGAGCTCCAGATCAGAGCGGAACACAAACACAAACAAACGAGACGTGGGCTAAAGTTTGAGCCCAGCTTACGAACTGGACCCCTCCAGAGGTAGGGAGAGGGCCAAGGTCAATGACGCACATTTTGTAGGATGCCAAAGACATCAGAAGATGAATATGAGAGCAAAGTGGAGAATTCCAGCTTTTCTTGGTGGTGGAGTTTCCATGTTTGCCGACAGAGCACCTTTTGCTTGAAGCCAGCCACTGTTCAAGCGAGCAAAACAATCGCAACGCGCCAGCGATTTTCAGTTGCTCAGGTGCTAATTCCAGACCACGTTGAGGAAAGCAATGTGCAGGCCACGCCACAAGACGCAAAAGCAAGGCCAGACTGGAATTTGTAAACTCCAGAGCTGTGCCAAGAAGACCCTCCAGCAAAGCGATGGCAAGGCCGACGTATGTGAAAGAACAGAGGGCTCAGTTTCTGAAGCAAAACACACACACGAGCTTCTGCGTGATGACCGCTCATCGTGTCGCGGCTCGGTCGGTCACGCTTCCACTGATGAATTCTGAAGTCTACAAAAGCATCTTCCCTGTAAGGACTCAGTATTGATCCACTGATAGAATTCCTCTTCTGAAAAAGAAAAAAAGACTACTACTGGCAGGATCAGCCCACTTCAGATGAGAACAAAACCAGGCCAGTCAGGTCAAGAATATGCTTTAATAATGAGATCACGTATCAGTGCAGAAAAGTAACTTTTGAGCGGGTTCCATTCGCCGTAATAACAATGACGAGATGCTGCGAGTACAATGTCATGTGTAGCATGATAGCATTTCTAGCAAAAAGCAGAATGGGCTCAGTCAACTAAATAAAAGTTGAAAGCGGATCCCAAAGTGAAAAACTAAAACCCTGTTTCTCGACACATAAATGCACAACATGCTGATATCGTCTTCCCACGCCCAAACATTCAGGGACCTCCTACTTCACAATGGAACCAATGTGGAACGGCGCTGCCACGTTCAATGCTAACGCTGGTGACAACGTGAGCGTTGCTTCCGCCGGCCTAAGCGTCCCCAGAGGGACACTTCTTTCCTTTACTTTTTTCAAAGCGGCCGAACCAAGTCTTACGCTACGGCCGCTTACATTCACCAACCACATACGTTTATACAGTTCGGCTGACGCCGACTAGCGTAATGTCAAATCATTACAGAAACGTTGTTTACCAATCCCAATTTTCGAATACAAAATCCCCCGTTGACACCTTTGAGCATTTTGCCTACAATACAATAAAGTTCTACTTCAAACCTGCGAGGAGCTTCACTTGGATTGACAGACCGTCAGGGCTTTGATTGGCAAACAAAAACAAACTAAACAATAACTACCTTAACTACCTAGTCTGAGCCATCAACACCTGGTGCTTCTAATCAGTCTTTTGAGTCAATGTTGGTTCTCGTGGCAACTGCCCGCTTTTTACAAAGGTGGGTTCTCAAAAGAACTCTGTCGTGTGCTCACAAGAGTCAAAATGGGTCAGCATGGCCCCATGAAGGGCTCTGAGGTCTTTTGATAGGTGGCATGCGCGACACTTCCGGTGGCGTTCGTAATCGGGGGTTGAGTGGAGTCCGATTAGAATGCACGGGACGAGTTCCAGTCGGGATTACCCCATGTGGGCGAGAATGTCTTCTCGATAGAAGGCACAAAATGAAGGGCTGGATGAGGCTAAGGCACATTTGGGCAGAAACCAAACGAAGCTTTGGCAAAATATCAGCATGACGACGCAACGAGCACTAAATGCTCATTGCTACAAATTCAAATCAAACGCAGCGTGTCGCATTCTACACTCGTGCCGGCCTTAAAACACTCGGCGGGAAACCACGATGGCTGCTGTACAATATCAAAAATGCTACATATCGCAGACGTGAAAACAACTTTTAATCTTTCTCTGTAAAGCCCAAACAGGAAGGAAGTATGTAAGTAAGGTAGGAAGGCAGAAAGGCAGAAAGGCAGGGAAGGAAGGAAAGACGGAGGGAAGGAAGGAAAGAAGGAAGGAAGGAAGGAAGGAAGGACGGACAGCTACTGGCCAGCCAAGCGCAGCAGTGGTGGCGAGGACCACGTACCGGGAGACATGGACACTACGAGTCCACTGTCAACATTCCAAATGTACGCCGGGCACGCGTGCATAGCTCGAGTTGTGACATCATTTGGCCAGAGGTGTTTACGGAGCATTCTGCAGATGCATACATAAATTGACTGGGAATGAGAAACTTTTGATCAACATGTCTGGGGCAGGGTTGACTTTAACCCCTTTTAAAAAGAGCAGAGGAAAAAGGAAGTATCTCGTTGTCCAGCGGCGCCGGTCGGAATGACACTTCCCCACCCACCCCCACCCTTACCAAGGAGGATTAGGGCCACATCGAACGGCAAACAACAACAAAAACATTATCAGTACAAACGGCACAATAATAAAGCTGAAACAAAACAAAAAACATTTCAAAGTCTCAGAATCACAAATAAAAGAACTCAACCGGGTCAAAATACTGACATCATGAACATAAAGTTGCAGTCACCAGATAAAAGGTCAGATTTTAACCGATCAAAATCAGAATAATTTGGTCACTTTCCAAATTGGCACTCCAAGGCAAAATACGATCAAGTTGGAATTTGACAAGGGGAAAACACAATAAACGGGGAAGAGGGAGAAAAAAAAAATTCACGAGTCTTGCACATGAAATAACTTGCCATATTACTCTCATAAAGTCAAAATATTTCAATCGTAACGTTGCCATTTTACGAGAAAACACACTCTGATTTATCGAGAATAAACTCATCGTGGCAGTTTCCAGTTTACCGAAATCAAGATCCAATTTCAGGACAATGGAGGAAACAAAAAAATGTTTATGAAAAAATGATATTTCTGAATTTTACAAGAATCAAATATGACAAAAATCAATTATTTGTTTTACGAGACCAAAGTGGGAATCACACAAGAATTAAATCAAAATATATTACTATTATGTGCAATTTTAAGCGCAACACTTTCATATTAAGAGCATTAAGTTTGGAATAGAATTAAAAAAAAGTTATTGTCCTTAAAAAGTGGCAAGTCTTCAACAGTTTACTGAAAGGTCAAACTTGACATCACTTGAGCTGTAATTTTGAAATAAATACCGGCTAGTCATTTGAAGATGTCATTTTAAAGGAAAGAAGGACCTTCATTTCATCTTGAATTTGTACTACTGGAGAATAAAAGATATGAGGGGGGAAAGTTAACAAATGAAATTATAATAGGATGATTATAGAGTGAGAATAAATTGTTAACTTATACAGACAAAAATATTAGAATAATATAGCATTATTTTTATAAGAATAAAGAGAGAAAACTGTTACATGGTGCAAATGTGCTCTTTGAACAATACATGCATTTTGGCAACAAAGAAGACCTTTTTTCTTCCGAAAGAGTAATGATGCTGTTACATGCAATTGTATGATTTTTTTTGTCCCCCAATGTGGCTGTGATCCTCCTGTGGCAATTAGCTACGCCAGGCCAGGCCGGGCCGGGCCGGGCCAAGCCAAGCCAAGCCAAGCCAAGCCAAGCCAAGCCAAGCCAAGCCAAGCCAAGCCTTCGCATCGTGACATGACCAGCGCACGACAAAGACTGTTACAAGAAAAAGTCCAAACCTTGTGGTTGGTTACGCAAAAACAATACAAGTGGAGCATATCAAAGTTCGAGTACTGCGTGACACTTGAAAAAACAATTAAACGAGTGGATTCTTTGTCGGACTAAAACTTTTTTTTGAAATTTACAGCAAAAAAAAAAAAAAAACTGTTTGCGATGCAAAATTGGAATCATCATCAATTTTGCTAATTGGGGGAAATTGTTGAAAAAAAGAAATTCTGGAAGCGTCAGTAAATATTCTCCAATTTGGGTAGTCTAGCATGAAGTAAGGCCGCTTCTCTTTGTTGAATCAAAACCGCACATTTGCGCCCATTTTCTCATGTTACAGAGCAGCTGCAACCCTAGTGTGAAAAAGGCGGTCAGATCCTGGCTGGCCGGCTGGCTAGCTAGCTGGATGGCCGGCTCCTGCAGACCAAGCCAGCAAGTGATTGCCAATCCATTGTTGTCTGCATTTCCTGTTTTCAATGTTTTCAAAATTCCAATTACTGAATTGAGAGAAGCTCCCAACGCATTCATCAATTATTAAAGTAATCTTTAGTTGCAGCTCGAGAATAAAGCCTTTTCTTTTTATCACGTTGACATTTTGGCTCAATTTGCGTTGAGATTGATTGAGACCTGAAATGTTTTGAGCAAGTATTTTCCAGACTTGGCTTTGCTTGCCATCTTTTTTTTTTCATCGCAATTCTGGCTCAAGTTTTTTACAAAGTGGTCCTAAAAATGCGAGTAGGCTTGTGCGGCATCTCTCGCGTAAGGACGATGGGCTTTAAGTCCAGCAAGGACAGACGGATGGACGGAATGGCCACGGGTCGCGTTTTACAGCGTCCCAACTGGACAACTATAAAGATGGCCGAATGCTCTGATGAGTTAGCCTAGCACGAAGGCGGCGGTCGGGCCGGGCCAAGAGTCCCCGCGGAGCTCCACCGGCCGACTTCTAGGTGGCCTGGTCCAAGGCTCGCAGCAGGTCGCAGCCTTGGAGGAGGTGCAGGTTGCCCGGCAGTGGCACGTTGACCTCGCAGTCAAAGCGGGTCAACTCGGGTAGGAAGGTGCGCTCGGCTGACGGGCACAGCAGGCGACCGGCCGCACCTGCCGTGCAACACCACAAGGTCACATGGCGCTTTTCAAAACAAATTGCTCAGCAAAACATCTTGTAATGATTCGTTTGGTTTCAAAGTACACAAACTTGGTTAATTTTGTGATTTTTTTGGGGGGGTTGTTCTAAACTACATTTGATTATTCCTAAAACACCGTTCAGATAATGGCTGGACACTGTGGAAACTCGCACTTCTTCTGAAGGTTCCAGTTTAGGATTCTTTCACAGTATTTTCATCCAATGTTATGTATAAAAACAGCTCGTATGAACTTTTACATGTCATGAAATATTAAATGAAAGATGAAATATTAGATATAAAATTAAATGTTGATTTTTGTATACTTTAATGAGCAATTATTTTTTCATTTATGATTTGTTTTTGTGTGTGCCACCATTTGAAGACTTGAATAAACGACTATGCTCGAGTCAACTGTGGCTTTTGTCATGGCGTGAGACATCTTTTCCAAATATTTTTGTCCCTTTGTGGCCACCGTATCCTTCCTGCCTCACCCCGCGTGGTGCGGCAAGTGAGCCGTATGCCACCTCACCTGTCATGTTTCCCGGGAAGTCAGACTTCCAGCTCTGCTGCGAAATGTTGCAGTGCGGAGTCCTGTTGCCAGGCAACATCTTGCCCAGCCCAAGCTCTAGCGGGGAAAGAATGTTCAAAGTTAAAGTTTTCTTCAAATGGCACCAGACGGCAGATTCGTACCAGGCACAGACGGCGCTCCACTTCCCAGCTCGCCTCTCATCTTTTTCCAGATGCTTTCTGATGTCTTGATATCGCCCTGCTCAACACACACGCCAATGGCAAAAGTATTGGGTCATAAACAGGTCGCTCCTGCTTTTTGCGCATCTTCTCAGTCTTTGTACCCCAAAAATGGAAATTCATTTCCCCCACCTTTTGGATGTCCAGCTATTTTTTTTCTCTTTAACTCACCGACATTTGACTGAAGGAGCGCTTGATGCTGCTGGCTGGACTCATGTCTCTGTTATTGCGGACAAAGTCCTTAGAGCACCTACACACATACGCATACACACAACTTTTTAATTTCTCTACGATGATGCTAAACAACACGCAAAATCATTAAATACTGTCTGGACAAAATTTTTACCAGTCGGTTACAAAACAAGGAAAAGGAGACTAAGAAAGTACACTCAGATCCAGAAATCCAGGCAAGGTTTTGGCTCATTTTCTGGTCTTTGCCTAATTTGAAACTACAGTATTTCCGCTCGAATGTGACAAGACCAGTTTGGATTTCTAAACAATGCGACGGCTGACAAAATAGCAGCGGGCTGAGTCGTTCGGTGTTTCAGGCAATATGAGAAGCTGCTTGATGCTTCAGGACTCACTGGACGGACAGCGCTTCACAGTGCAGGTATGAAAAACGACAAACAAGCTAGTCACCTTTCTTTGCTCATGACGCTGCGCAGCAGGTCCTGCGGGCAAGGCGGCCACCGCCGCTCGACTGTCGCGTAGGCCTCACCGGCAGCCTGTTGCCCGTATGTCAACAGCGGGTCCGGGGGCCACTGCAGGTTCTGAATGCCCCCCATCGAGGACAGAGGGGTGCTAGCGGGGGCTCGGTAGGGCGGGTTCTGCACGCGGCCCATCATGTACGACCTCCCGGCCCTTGGGTCCAGAGCCCCCAGCCCGGGGGTGCGCCCCTCGCCCGGAGCCCAGGCAGTGGCGGGCGGCGGACGGTAGCGGCCTTGCCGATGGGGGGGCGGGGAGAGGGGCTGGAAGAGGCTGGCAATGTTGCTGAAACTCTGCTGCTGGGAGGGGGGGAAAGTGGCGTCGCCCTTCTCCAGGGGCTCGGCCTCAGGGATGATGGGACTAAGCTCGAAGTCCTCTCCGTCCATGGGGATGTACGGAGCCAACGTCTCCAGGTCAAAGTCGCTCAAATCCCTCTGAAGGAACAAAAAGCCAGCCAGTCAAATGAAGGTCGCCTTGTCAGGAAAAGTAAGGCGCTGCCGTGACATTTTCATACGAGGAAAATATTCAGCAACAATGTTTTACAAACGGCTCAAAAGGAACCTTAGGGCCTTGTGATTTTGCGCAATATTAGGACAAAGTAAAATGATGATGACTGATAATAATAATAATAATTGTACTAACTAGAATAATAATACTTCCTGGAGGCTTCTTTGTCTTTTGTTTGTTACGGGAGAACAATGTCCATCCACCTTACCTCAGCGTTTGTGGCACCGTCACACTCGGCGGTGTCCAAAGCGAAGAGCCTCTCCGTGAGCTCTACCTTCAGGTCTCCGTCGGTAGTGCTGTAGTAGTCGCCGGGGCTGCTGGGCTGAGGCCCGGCACAAAGCCGAACCACAAGTTGGTTAGGTTGGTTAGTCCTGCCGGCACTGGGTCGGCTCCCCTGGCACGCCCCCCTCACCGTGGAGCAGCTGCTCAGGCTCGGAGTGGCGCTGCAGGGAGGTGGCGTCTGCTGGACCGTGAACGTGGTGCCCACCTTGGACGCGTCGCTAGCCGGTGGAAGCGGGGTTAGGGTCTCGGCGGCCCAGGATGAAGGCCCCGGGATGGGCGCAGAGGCTGGGGGGAGCTTGCTGTACGCCACTGATGTACGCTGGGACGGCTCCTCGAATTGAGGGTGGCCTATCACACGCAATTGGCAGTTTGACAACAAAAACCGCTGGGCCGATATTCGGTCTTCCCGTTCGGTCTTTATGCAAGACAACCTTGGGATTTAAATTCAGAATTTTAAAGACCATTTCCGGAAATTTCCACTCCTTAGCTAGATTTGACAACACAGTCATTATCAAGTTAGCGGATCATATTTTGGTCTGCTATCATCCACAGGCTGCAATTATAAAGCGGCTCTGTCGCCAACTTCGACCGCCTTGACATGGGACATGAGATGGGCTATCGTGAGCGGGGCTATCTGCCGGTTTCCTACTTGAGGTATAGAAGGTACAAGTCGCACCGAAATCGAGGCTGATGATGGTGTCTCCGGGCGTGGGCGCCAGCTGGGTCAGGTCCTCGGGTTCCTCTTTGAGCTTGCCGAAGAGCGCCTCGCCCGCCTCGCCGCCGGTCTCCCCCGTGAAGAAGCCGCCGGCCTGTCGGGGCTTGAACAGGGACTCTGTCTGCTCCAGGGAGAAGATGGTGCTCTTTTCCTCAATGTCACTGGCCACGTGGAGAGAGACACAATTGTTATATGGCCGGCCCGGATTGTTCCCGAAACCAGCTGGCAAATTTCCCTCAGCAGTGGTTTGGGTCCGTCATCTCATTGCTGGGTTTTTACAAAATGGACTGCATCGGTAAATAACTGTCAGAGAGCTAGGCAAAAGAGAGCTATAAAAATCTGTCCGCTTTGGCAGAAGACGATAAACGTCGGAGGATATTGAACGGTGAGCACGTTGACAATTTGACGTTCAACACATTTTCCAACGGGCGGTCATTCGCCGGCGTCTCACCTGAGCACGTAGTTGATGCAGACGATACACTGGGGTTGCGTGTTTCGGCCGTTGTAGATGACGGTGCCCTGCGTCTCCACCCACACAAAGCCGCCGCTCTTGGCCAGCATGCGGTACCGGCTGCTCACAGCCTGCCCTTTGCTGCATACTAACAAAAACAAACACAATCACACCAAAGCCGGCTCGAATTAGACACCGTCCAAGTCCTTATTTCCTGTTGCAGCCCTGCACGTTGCACAGTTTTTGGCAGGAAGTGAATCGGGTCGTTTTGACAGGCTGCTTACTCGCTGGGATGGCCTCCCGCGTGGGAAAGGAGAGCCACCGTCGCCAATGTACACAAGCAAGCTCACTCACTTGTGGGGAGCTTTCAGGCAGTCAACAATTGACTTTGTTTTGGTAAGTGCATTGATCAGGGATATTTTACAGTTTCAACTCTTTGACGATGGAAATTTGGGCAGTTGCGTTGATCTCGGGCGTTCTGGCTAAAGTGCAAGCTCGGTCTGGTGACAAATAAAGAGCGGGACATTCCTTGCAGTATTTGCTTGAGGTGTGGGAAGGAAGCAGCCTTGAGAGGTACTGAGTCGTTGACCGACCATGAGGGGCATGGGGAGGACCACGACAACAATGAGGATGGGGAGGAGGGAGTTCAACAGAACCCACAACATAGCTTAGCCCAGGGGTCGGGAACCTATGGCTTGTGAGCCAGGTCTGGCTCATTTGATGATTGTATCTGGCACGTAGATTTCGGCTTTTCAGATAAGCTAACCCTTCGACGAAGAAGATGGTGAAAAGAAATAAAGATGATGAGTATCATAGATTTCAGGACGAATGGACTGAAGAATTCGCCTTTGTGGAGAGAGCAGGTTCTGCGGTGCACCTAATTTGCAATGACAAAATTGCATCGACGAACCGGTCAAATGTAAAGCCGCACATCGACACACGCCATGCTACCTTTCCATCAAAATACCCTGCGGGAGACAGCAGGAAGAAAGCCTGCCAAGAGCTACTGAGCAGGGTGCAAGTTAGCCAGCAGCAACTCCGCGTATGGACACGGCAAGGTGACTATAATTCCGCTAGTTTTGATGGATCTTTAGCAATAGCCAGGAACAGAAAACCATTCACAGATGGCGAGTATGCTAAAGTCATTTTCACATCTTAAAAACATCAAGTCCAACCCACGATCACGTTTAACGGATGAAAGCCTCAGCCCTTGCATGAAGCTTAGCCGCACCAAGTACCAACCAGACTACAAAAGAATCAGCAAATCCATGCAGCACCAGAAGTCACATTAATGGTGAGTATTATAACATTATTTAAAAGAATAAATCCAGAGGCTTATTATACTCACACATAAATATAAATAAATATATATACACATAAATATATGGCTATTACTGAAATAAATTTCTAAATATTTTGCTTTCATGGCTCTATGAGTCAAAAAGCCCCTGGCTTAGCCTCTAAGTTAGCATGCACTCAACAAGGAACACAAAGCTCGGAGAATGTGTGTGCATGTGTACGTCTTACAGTTGTGGTGGCTCTTGCTGACGCTGTCTGAGTCCAGAGCGTGATAGAAGTCGTAGACGGAGCGACCCAGCAGATCATTGGGGGAGTACCCCATTAACTCGGTTACCCTGTAAAACATGCGCGCGCGCACACGCACGCACACACACACACACAAACACACACAAACGCTTGCTGATGACGCACATCTTTTTGTCAGGAAGCACTTTTCATCCAGCGAGACCTTGTGTTTGTGTGTGTGTGTGTGTGCGTGCATGTGTGTGTGTCCTGTAAAGAGCGCCGGAACCTTCAATAACCTCATTCACGTAATTGGATCCAGGATTTGGGCTACTATCAACCTCCCCAAAAATGATCTGAAAAGAAAAATGGGCCCTTGTTTGTAGCGGAGTCACGCAAACACACGCACACACACATTCTCGCCCAGAAGAAACCTTTGTCCTGCATGAGCAACTTGAAAAGATTAGAAGACGGCATGCACAAGCTTGTGTAACTCCAATCAGAGTGTGTGTGTGTGTGTGTGTGTGTGTGCCAGCAATGAGGGGAAAAAATCCCGTCCACTGTTGCCACAGAGATTCAACATCAAGGTGGATGACAAAAAATAAACACCTCTTCCCAAATAAATGAGAAAGGCTTCCACAATGTCTTTTCCGTTATGCTTTACTCTGCCCAATCGGCCTTGCTTTGGACACCCACTGTCACTTTCGAAGCGCCGCACCTCAAGCGGATGCCTCCCTCCATCAAAGAAACAAACACCCTCCCTCCGTTTGAGTCAGCGGGAGCCACCGACCGACGTGACATCCACAAAAAACAAATGCCAAATAAATGCCTCCATGCGCGCACCAGGGGGAAGAAAGAAAGAAAACGGAGTCTTAATCGGAGTTTGTCAACAAACTTGTGGACATTGAAGCAATAAAGTCGCCAGCAGCGCGCACCTGTCGTCGCAGTAGGTGAACTTCATGTCCATGCCGTGTCGGCTCAGGAAGGTCCTGCTGTCGAGCGGTGCCTCCATGTTGGCCGGATGCGGGACGGGTCGGCACATGAGAAGAGTGCAGGTGAGTGCCGGCTCCTTGAATGCGCACGCCGGACGCTGCGGGGCGCCCGTGTACATCTTCAGCTGGCCTGTGCAGTGCAGCACCTGCCGACAACAACAAAAAGATGGAGTCACTCGCAAAGTGCTTTGATTTGGCCGGCCGTGACTTCCGCTTCTTTCCTCGAGGGGGGGGGGGGGACGTCGCACGTGAGGCCGTGCTTAGCGCTTAATGTTGCAAGTTCGCTATTTCCCATTCGTGCCGGCTTGACGCCAGACTCAGCCGGCACCTTGCTATGCTGTCTATCGGACACTCTCACCTTCCAGCTGGCCGACTTGAGGTTGACGGTGCGCCCCCTGTTGGTCACTGTGCATTTCATCCGCATAAAGAAATCTCGCTCGGTGCTTTGCTCTTTGCTCTGCTTCCCGAAGACGCTGCCGCCTGGAAACAAACAAATGAATTCAACAAAATTGAAGAAAGCGGAAAAAGGCATCACATGACGAACACGTCTCTCTTGTTTGTTCACACATCCTCCATTTTTGTTTGTTAATAACAGATCTTGTTTCGAGTCAGTCTGTCAATGAACAACTTTGTTGAGGGCTACTTGCTATGGCCTTCAAATGAAATTAGAAGTTAAGTCCACTTATTATAAAAGATAAGGAAAACAACTCCTAATCCAGTTGCCTAAAACAAACTCCACACACAAATCATGACCACCAAATGTTGACATTTTCTTGGTGTACAGAACAAAAAGAAGGCAACAAATGAGAAAACAAGTCGTAAGCCGAGGCACTCGTAGTGACAGCGCACCAATCAAACATAAAAAGCTTCATTTTCATCTTAGACTTTTAGTAATTTATTGTCTGAAGAGCATTGTTCCTCTGCAAGTGTGTGAAAGTTTTGAGTGCGAGCGAGAGAAGGAAAAGAACCAGATTGCTCCACTTGCGCTGCTGATAAGTCCCATTGACTGCGTGTGCAGTGTCGTGTGTGTGTGTGTGTGTGTGTGTGTGCACGCACGCACACACACACACGCTCTGCTGTCGACATGACCTCTGAGCCCGCATTGGCACGACGCTCTCGTGAGATAGCTTACGTAACTCGTGTGGTTTTTTCCTTTTGACCCATGGGCACATTTTAAGTTGCTCGGGTGAGTTGCCATGCAATATGCTGATGTCGATATATATGATGAGGTGGAGTGTGTGTGTTGCATGCATGCGTGGGTGGGTGCGTGCGTGAGGTCTGACTTGTCTTCAGGCTGAGGTTCTCCCTGATCTCCTCGTGGTCACACGGGTGCGTAAAGTCAAAGATGCTTTGGCCAGTCAACTCCACCTGACAACCACCACAAGAGAAACACATCACCGTCAGAGAGCGTGACAGAGCTTGCCGCGAGAGGGCACCTCCGTTGTTGCAATACACCAGAGGGAACTGCGATCTCAAGGTGATGGGCAGGATGCGGCAGACATTTTGGATCCTCAACAGCTGACGGCAAAAAAAGTGTCACAACAATGGCATGTCTTGACTGTTGCGAGCAGCTAAAAGCCGGTGTCATGAGGTTGACCGTGGCGCACCGTTCGGCAACGAGTGCATTTCCAGTGCTTATCATTTATGACCTGGCCTTTGTGTTGGACTGCCCAAAAATGAGTGGATTGTGCTCTTTTGACTGTCTACTATGATGGCCTCATTGGCATTTGGACCTCAAGCACGGCTCTGTCTGGAGAAGAGACACCCAAACAAAGATAACCAAGATGGCATAAAACATTAATGATGTGAAACGACATTTACAAAACAAACAAACAAATGAACAAACAAACCCAAACGGGAATTGTTTGTCACAGCCACTTTGAAAGAGCAGCAAGCAGTGAGAAAAAAACGGTTGGGCCATGACGATGATGCTTGCTCAGCTCTTAAAAGTATAAAGGCGCTAATCTGTCTGCTGTTAAGACGAAATCGGATTATTTACTCAACTAGACTTTTAAGATACACGTAAACGCGTTAGGATACGAGCCAAATTAAATTTTGTTGGCCTAACACAGGCGCAATTTTTCATTTTGGGGGGTAAACAGATCACTGAGGGAGGAGACATTCTGCATGTGTTCACTGGGAGTCTTTGCAAAATGGATGGAATCCTTACTGACAAGTATTACATTAGCCATACATGCATTCAACAGATACTCTTAATTTTCGATTACCGTCAGTCTCGAGGTTTTGTCAAAAGAAAAAATAATCGTACTGCCCAAGTAATAACAGAAAAGAATCCTTTTATTGCTTATTAAAATACAAAATATGATTCGAACGTATAATACTTCCTAGTTAGCAGGAATAAAAGTACAGATTTAGGAAAATAAATGGACGGCACTGAATTAAGCATTTTGTAGTTTGAGGATTCATGAGATCGATGGAAGCACGCTGAGGTGCTTCAATAAAG
Source organism: Syngnathus acus (assembly GCF_901709675.1). Classification (NCBI taxonomy): domain Eukaryota; kingdom Metazoa; phylum Chordata; class Actinopteri; order Syngnathiformes; family Syngnathidae; genus Syngnathus; species Syngnathus acus. The sequence continues at coordinate 12,513,460 of NC_051100.1, forward strand.
TGGCATTTCCACCTGACGGCGGCGCGTGTCTGCGCGCACGTACCTGCGTGAGGCCCACAAACTTGTTGATGTTCTCCGACAGGAAGATCATGTCGCCGTCCGACGTTACCACGGTGATGAAGCCCTCCAGAGACTTGAGGTACAAGCTGCTCATCTGTTCGTCATCGCTGCCATTGCAGCCTGAGGGCAGACACACGCGCGTGGGTTAGAAACGAGCTGCAGTCGTCCTCCTCGCTTCAGATTTAAAAAAACGCCTGCGCCGTTCCAATGTTCACGTGGGAACATTTGAAATCACAACCAGCCTGTGAGGAGGAGCAACATATTAGCTACAATTTGTCAAAGTGGCTCTTATTGCTCAGGGCCACTTGCTATAATAATATATAATAATATGCTTAGGTGACTGTATGCCCTGACAAAGTTGGCTACTTCTCAGAATTTGTTGTCTGGTGTGGATGTGCCCGTGAAGACTGACGTTCGGTTTGAAGAGAACGCAAATATCGCATGTTGAAGTTGCCACTTGCAAATCCAAAACGGACAGGGAAGCTAACTTTTCTGCCGCCAACGCTCAGTCTGCATCCCACTGGCTGGCGTAGAATGCATTTCCCATGCCGGGAAAGAAACAGGAAGTCTTATTTTGTTTATCAAATTGCATATTTAGATCAGTTCAAATAATATCCATTTCGTAATTATGTTGTGCTTCAAGTTGTCTCCCTGGAAACGCCAAAAGGAAATTTGATGTACAACGGATGAGGGTGGGGGCATTTGTTCGAGGGGAAGATCGCAGTTCCTCCAGTGCTTCCCTCCGATAAGACTTTTGGCTTCTCAAAGCTTCCAGCATAGCCAGTGGGGACTCGGACAGACTCGGATGGTGTTTGACGTCCCCCCCCCTCATGGCGGGGGCGTCCAAGAGCTTTCCCACAGGGGAGACTCTGGGTCCGGTCCGGCCGGCGGGCAGGCACCTTTAGCCTACATTCTTTGCCGTGATTAGTGGACATTTGGAGCCTGCTTTCACATTTCCTCTCTGTTGCTCTTGGGTTGCGTAAGTGTCTCGCTTGGACCACAATGGTTGGCAGGAGCACATCACGTGATCACTTAGCACTTCCTTGTCCAATCCGAGATGGGACACGCTTGACGACATCTTGACGGAGTTTAAGACAAGTCTTTTTCCACCAACATTGACCAGTGAGACCAGTGTGCTGCTGTCTGTCATCTTTTGAGGCACGCGGCAATGGCCTAGCCTAGCCTAGCCTAGTCGTGCTTCATAATGAATATGTAGTTCCACATTTGACATTCAAGTTATATTTTTTTCAGTGCGATACGTTACAGCAAAAGCAAAAAGATGAGCAAATGGTCTGGAGATATGGGAGTGAATGATAACAACTACAAGTCCAGTATGCAGTGTGCGCGTGCGTGTTAGCATGTTGGCGCCACGTCGCGGGGCTGTTATGGCTAAGTGCAGTAATGCCAGCAGTTGTCTGCCGTTGGGCAGAGTCCTCCACTTCCTCGCCAATCTCTCGTTGGATCTCGCTCACTTTTTAATCGCAACACTCATCTGGCAGTGTCCTCGCCTGCACTTTCTGCCCGCCCTGCCCTCTCTTATTCCCCCTTCCAGCCACCACATTCCCCCTGATCACCTGATTTGAGGGGAAATCCCTTCAAAATCAAATTTCAGGTCTGCAGTTGAAGCACCAAAACAGTGACAACAGCATTTATGCACCTGACTGAAAGCAGCGCAATCAGCAGACAAAACAAGAAAGTCCACTTGCCACATGGTCCAATTGATCTAAGAAAACCCCCAGCAAAGACGCAGGACAATATATTCGAACAAGAATGCATTCATTTAGCAAAATCTACATTTAAGACCACTTGTAACTCGAAATAATTTAATTTCCGTTTGTGGAGGCCAAGGCAAAGACTGAATCCACACAGGTGAAGCGGCCAACGCATACATTTAATTGGTTAGGCATCAAAACTATCACCACGTAAAATGAAACGAAGCAGACAACTCAAAATAAAGCTCCGCTGGACGTCCACGCTGACGCTTTCAGGAATGTGAGAACAATAGCGCTCGTTTTGATCCAGTTTAGGACTTAAAATAACACACAGGAGGAAGAAGTGGCGACTTGGTGGCTGACAAATTGCGTGCGTGTGCGCGTGTCCGTCCCACGGGCAAGCGTAAGCCCCACGTGTACGAGTCCTAAGCATGGCTCCGTTGACATTTCTTCCGATCTTTTGAACGTCACTCCTTTCACAACTTGTGCTGTGAATTCAATGCAAATGGGTGATGCACAAAACGTGACGGGGCACTTAAAGCATGTTTGTAAATTCTTCTGTTTTAGGTTTTACTCATTCAGTTGTGGTCTATATAAAGTGGACCAGCGATGCTTGTGTCTGAATTCCTCGTTTTGATAGCATCACAGGTCCCTCTTTTATACTTCTGAAGTGCAGCTCAGAGCAAGCCGTTTTGGTGCGGCCTCTTTAAATGCAAATGAGACACTTCACACCCCACTCCCTCCAGGGGGCAAGATGTGCACCTCCCTTTCTTGTCGACATATTTGTAGTTTTTTAACTGAGGTAGCGTTTACTTGCGCCGCAAACTTCTGGATTGATTAAAAGATGTGAACAGTAAAAGTCTTGTCCATATAACCCTACATAACACGTAACAAAATAAATCCTCTCACAATATTTATGAACACGTCTCGTAAAAGAGCACTGTAGTCAAGTTAACCAGTAAGCTAATGTTAGCGTTAGCGAGAAGTTAACCGATGCATTCAACACATTACTGTGTTACCCAAGAATAACACAGCACATTCGATGTTATTCATCTGATATAACTACTCAAAATACGCCCACAAGGAGTGAAAACGCAGTGCACAGCTCTAAAATCAGCAGTAAGACTGAGGCCAATGCTTTGAAAATGAGTGCGTAGACACACAATATTATTAAAGTGAAGTACAGTTTAATATTTTGTTTCATCTCAAGCTTACCGCTTTACTGTGTCTGTCGTTTCCATAGATTGAAAGAACTGAACCATCAACGAAAAAGTTTTTCGGCGAATACTTCTCTATACTGACAAAAGATTTCTGAAACACTTGTCTTTGAACAAGTAGGACTTTGCCCACAGATGTGGAAACACAGCTTGAAAAAAATTATTTGACCAGGCAATGAGTTGTGTGGATTGATACATCCAACCACGGAACATTTTGATCTCTCCACTTCGGTATTCTTGAGTTGTTTGGACTACAAAAGTCTCTCAGAGTAATCAAGAATTTGCGAAACCGTTTGGCCACACCCATTACCTTGTTTGGTAGTTCCGCCCCAAAGGATGTGACGTAATAGATAAAAATACAACAGAAAATGGAAAAAACTGAACGGAGTAAAAAATAGCCCCGAAACAGATCATAAAAGTCTCTCTGCAACACCTGGAGGGATAGATGACACTTTTCTACAATCTTGGAGACTCCAAGTAAGAATAAAAAAATGATTCTCCATGATATGTCTCACGTAAGCACATATGGCCGCCCGCTCCTGTCCTGACGCATTGCAAACACGCAGCCGACGTTTTCTTCACCACACAGTCTGTCTTTGTTGGCACAAAAGCTACATGATTTAAAGTTGGCCATTTTTGAGCCTCACTTTTCTTTCCCACTCCGGTTAAGAGTCAACCTCGCCACCACCTTCCAATTCCATCGGGGGGTCGGGAACATGACCTCCGCCCGTCAGTCTGCCTCTCTGTCCGCCCGTCTGTCTATCTGCTTGATGTCAATTGACTCCTCCCCCTGCGAGCCGCAAACGGCCTTGTCACCTGTCAAATTGGAACGATTGCAAGGCGTACCTGTGGCAAAGAGTTGTCGCGTGCGCAGAAAGCTGATGGCGAGCCTCATGATGGATGCTTTGTCCAGGTGAGCGCCGACGCTGTGCGGCAGCGGGAGCTGGTGAGCCAGCTCGTAGAAGACTTCCGTTTCTTTACTGCGGCGGCAGCGAGCGGCGTCACGAGACTTCTCCTTACGACGCTCCGAGCTGCTCCTAAGTGACACAAGCACCGACAATGACATGTTATGACGGTTCTCTCTTGCATTTCAAAACTGTCAAAAGCATCCAAATGAATCTTTTTGTGTGGCGCCGTCAATGTTGTGACTGGCTGCACACGCAACACGGCTGCCGCTATCAAGAAATGCACATGACGGACGGAGAGGACACGACCTGTGGACCTAGGCAACAATGCTCACGCTTTGATTGCGTGCATCCATTGTATACGTACATAGTCGCAGGATGCCTAACAATGGGCCGCCGATAGTGGCGGCGGTGGCTCCTGGTGTGGCCGCCCACTCTTCTGATGTGCCCACCCGCCAGCCGGCCAATTCCTGTCTCCAAGCCTAGCAAGTGACCAAGTGATCACGTGAAAGCACGGCCAGACGGTGAAAAGCTTCCTGTTTTGCGAGTGTGGTGAACCCCAGGGCTCTGATCCCGACCCACTCGCGATGGTGAAAATCGGTTTTACATTTACCTGCAGGCAATTCTGGGCTCAGAGGTCGACACACACTTTTTTTCAGTTTTGTACACTTTACATTCTTCTCTGATCAGTGTAAAGTTTCTCAGCTACAAAAAAACCCATCAGCTAGAAAACATCAGCTAACAGCTACCGTCCAACCCAAAGAGTGAGCTACATTTAACTGCGGTGAAAATGATTTACAGTAATAATAACAGTCTGTTGTTACGCGGTGGTAGACAATAGGCTGTTTAAGCTAGGTACTTACAAGGACTGCCTTCTGATAAATGGGACAAAAATACAAAACAAAACAAGTTAAAGAGTTTCCACCTTCTGAGCAGAGCAACTGCTTTGTGCGCAATTATCAAAATTCAGTTGAAGGCAGAGCAAGATGAACTTTGAGCCAAGTTATCTGCCAGATGTGGAACTTAAGCACATTCCAAATTGACAAACAATCAGTGTGTTCTTGCTTCGACAGTCAACAACGTAGAGTGCTTCATCAAAAAGACTTTAACCAAATGTCAGTGTTTGACAGGGCAAATTCTCCTGGAGTCCTGTGACTTGGCAACTACAAAAATGGCTGATGGAAATTGAACAGAGTCGCTTAACGTGGGAGTGACACTGGTGTCGTGTGTGTGTGTGTGTGTGTGTGTGTGTGTGCGTGCGTGTGCGTGCAGGGGAACTAAAGCTGCCTTCACGTCCTCTGGTAAATAAGTAAATACCAATGAACAAGGTTGCATTTTTATGCACTTACGACGACTTTTCAGACAAATTATACTATTTCTAGTCACAGTGAAGAGTCGGGGGGGGGGGGGTCCTAGTAGGGATGTCATGATACCAGAAATTCAGTTGTCGGTACCAATACCTGTGATTTTCCACAATTCTCTATACTAACTCGGTACCACAGTAAAAAACAACAGAATCCACTTACCGTATTTTTTGGACTATAAGTCACGTTTGTTTTCATAGTTTGGGTGGGGGGGGGGCGACTTATACTCAGGAGCGACTTATATGTGAAACTCACAAATTTTCAAAATTCAAAAATCCGCGATGTAGTGAAACCGCGATAAACGAACCGCGATGTAGCAAGGGATTACTGTAATCTGAACTGCAACTGCGGCGCATACGCGGTGGTGTTTTACATGAAGGACAAAGGATTCGATCACGGGATTTAATGACTTGGAGTGACAGAGATTGTTTGATAAAATTGTTGTTTATCATTATATGGGCCTGTGGAATATTTTGAAGTGCAACCGCCGTCAGCGGTGCACACCCGGCATTGTTGACATAAAGGACGATCGATGGATTTAATGATTTGGAGTGACACAGATGGTTTGATAATATTATTGCTTATATAATAGTTATTTGATATATAATTTATATATCGTTATATGGGCCTGTGGAATAATTTGAAGTGCAACAGCCGTCAGCGGCGCGCACCCGGCATTGTTGACATAAAGGACGATCGATGAATTTAATGATTTGGAGTGACACAGATGGTTTGATAAAGGTGTTATTTATATTATAGTTATTTGGATAACTGTCAATGTTACGTCAGGCCCGTTCTCAGCTCTTTATTTGTGTTTGTCACGTTAGCATACCGTATCGTTTAGCATGTTGTTGCTCGTTCATGTCTGTTCTTGGTGTTGGATTTTGTTGAATAAATTTGTCCCAAAATGCGACTTATACTCCAGAGCGACTTATATATGGTTTTTTTCCACTTTATTGTACATTTTATGGCTAATGCGAGGTATATTTAGTCCGGAAAATATGGTACTTTTAAAATTCATCTGCAAGCCAAGAAGACCCGCGCGCACACCCTCAGCATGTGCCCAAATGTAATTTTGCATATTTCAGCCTTTGTCTGCGCACTTTGTCTGTGTTTGACATTAAATATGTTTGGTAACCATATCGCCCCAGCTGACTCATGCCGAAATGACGGCACATAGGCATATTCGGGTTAACGTATTTATAACGTAACGTGGCACAACAGTGATAGCAAACGGACGAATCTATAATTGCTCCGGTTGTATCCGCCTCGAATGCAAAATATTTCCACACACCACTCTTTGAGCAACTTGGCTTCTTAACAAGCCGGCGGAGGCCACACCACACCACACCACACCACACCACACCACACCACACCACACCACACCACACCACACCCACACACACACACACACACCACACACACACACACACACACACACACACACACACACACACACACACACACACACACACACACACACACACACACACACACACACACACACACACACACACACACACACACACACACACACACACACACACACACACACACACACACACACACACACACACACACACACACACACACCACACACACACACACACACACACACACACACACACACACACACACACACACACACACACACACACACACACACACACACACACACACACACACACACACACACACACACACACACACACACACACACACACACACACACACACACACACACACACACACACACACACACACACACACACACACACACACAGTGGTTGGCCTCGGGAAGGTTGCACACATTTATTTGTAAGTGAGCTGTGCGTGTGTTTAAGTTGTTGCCACACTAGTTTTCGGGCGAGAAGAAAGTTAAACAAAATGTCAGAAAGTGACGCCAAAACAAGACTGCCTTGGATTCAAAATGGCTGCTGGGGTCCAAAGCCTGACAGACCGATTCCAAAAGCGATACAGTTACATACTTTGCATAGTCAATTTTTTCCTTTTACAGCAGTTCATGTTTCTGCTGTGCAAAGCATGGTGACCTTTCATGCACATTTTCAAAACAAAAGAAAACAAATGTACCGTATTTTCCGGTAAGGCGTATTTTTCGTGATTTTTGTCATGTCTAATACACTTAAACACGTTAGTAAAAAGGTTGTGGACTGCTGTTGTGTGGTACCGCTTTGCTGGGCGGAGGAATATGTGACCAGACACACGGTCACTGGGGAGAATAGTGGTGTGTTGATCGCATGGCCGTCCGCCAGGCAAATAGTGCCGTACAATTGACACGAACAAGAGACAGAACGAGATCAAGACGGACATTACTGGAGAAAGGAAGCTTTTATTCACGAACCCTCATTATAGGAGGGGGGACAAAAGAAATGCATATGATGCCGCTTTTAAGTTAAAGGGAGAGATTGGCTCTTAATGGAGAGATTCAGCTCTTAATGAAGGAAATAGAGCTGCTGATTTTCCCCTCATTATAGCTGGTGCGTCGTATAATCAAATACCGTTTATTGTCCAGAAATTACGGTACTTACATTGTGGCAGAAGTAAGCAGCACTCGTCAGACTGCCACCCAGTGAATACAGAAACAAAGGCAATATTGCACAACAAAGAGCACACGCGCACACGCGCGCACACATGCGCGCCCGCCCGGCCGCCCGCACACGCACGCACACACCTTCCCTTGCTTACAGTTGGCCTTCCTGCAGCGGAGGGCCTGTCCGACAAACAAACACCGTAACAATACAAGTTTGGCTAATCTGTGATCCCATAGAACATGCCGTTCTGGAAACACACGCACGCACACACACACAGTCACAAACACGCACGCAGTCACACAGTGCACGCACACAGTCACACAGTACACATAGGGACAGACAGACAAAGAGCCATCCGACTCTGGGGCCCCAGATTGAGCTCAATCAGGAGAAGAACGATGCAGGAGATTGCTGATGACTGCGATAGGCCATGAAAGAGACGAAAAGCGCGCTCATACAAGCGCGCACAAATAAACAAAGGTACTCGGCGGACACAGGCGATTGAGGCAAGCACAGAGGCGATGGATAGAGGCGGGGGGTTGAAGGGAAGGGAGCACAGGTGGCCTTTGCAAGCCTGACGAGTCGGAATACCAAACGAGAAGCCAGGAGGGCGGAGCAAGAAGACATCAATATACACACTCATGCACGAGCACACTCGCTCACAATCTCACTTTCACTCATTAATTCACTCATTCACTTGGTCAGATGTGCGCGCACACGCGCGCGCGCACACACTGAACATTGAACAGTTTTTTCGCCAAGGCACACACAACCTTGGCGATTCTGTCCCACCAACGATTCCTTTCAAAGTAAATTGTCTAAGGCGAGAATCTGGCACCATCACACAACAACTGGGCCGACAAGCAACGCTTACTTGAGTTGAGTCGTTTGTTGTCCCTGGTTGGGAAGGAACAAAACCGGGCCAAGAAACAACTCGACTGTCTTTGTGTGCTCCACGGCTCTTTGATCGACGTCTCACCGGTGACGACACATTTCTGAGACATCGATTAGCTTCAGAAAAGTCGTTGGGCCATCATTTACAGCCAGCCGCAGACTTCTTTGGGGGCTGTGCACACATTCCGAGGTTGCACACGTGTCCAAAGTCTGGATGGGAGAATGCGCAAAGCTGGAAGGTACGCACAAGAGGCATGAGGAGGGGAGAAAAAAAAAAAAAGGATTGATGCTACGACTAGCGCTAATGGCGCCCTGTGTAAAAGGAGGCCTTGGCATGGGAAGGCCGCATCAACTGTTTAAGATATTGACTTGAGGCCAGTGCTCTCGGCTCGCTATTTCTATTGCCTTTCCTGATTGTGAGCGCACGTTGAAATCTTCTGCCCGCTGGTGGGGAACATGTGACGTAACCGCGGTAACAAGATGTTCCGCCAAAAACATGACAACATCTCCCACCGCGGACTGAGGCTGTCTTGTTAATGGGTCCAGGCCGGCTGCTAATTAACGTGTCAGGTCACATGACGTCAGCCTCAAAGTGTGCGTGCGTGTACACGCATGCGAGAGAGGGAGAGTCCAGGAGAATCTTGTAATTTACTACGCTAACAGATACAAACAGACCGGCATGGCAAAAGTAGTTTTTCAGATGACAGTTTCTTAAGCAATAACTGTCCTCGTTTGGGATTGTTTGATGATGGTAGAGTAGTCAAACAACGAAACGCAGGTCGATGTTGAGTGTTGGCCAATCGGATTGGCCGCCCATCGCCTTCGCCTGGCTGCATCGCAACTTTCCGTCAACCCGCTCCACTTTCTAGCCACTCGACCAGCGTCACGCGACACTTTTCATGTTCTGACCTTGACGTTCAATTCACGCGCGGGAAACCAAAGGGATTTGTTTGACAGGAGGTAAAAATAGCGCGGCTGGAGTCTGACTCGTTGCAGCCGCCGGAGGACGCGCAGGGCAGGGCACACTCAGAAATGGCGGCGATCAGTCAGGGAGCGACGGACAAAAAGGATACACGGACAGAGCGAGCGTTAGTCGGCCGGAGACGTACCGTGGCAATGGTCATGTGACGTCCGGCTCGGATGAGCGCCAGCTGAGCGCCCAGACTACAAAAGAATGGGCTACAAATCAGATCCACATACGGAACCGCCTGCGACAGACATTGGAACTACAGCAGAAAAAAATCTGATGCAGGTCACACAAGACAAAAGGCTTGGTCAAAAGGTGCGAGATATTGTGACAACCATGTCAAAAGCTGCAAAATATCAAACCAGAGGGATGTAGTAGGTGCAGTTTTAGACGCCACCAGGGGGAAGAATAAGCTTCCTCGTGAAAAGTGGGGACAGGTGAGGCCGCTTGTTTACCTGCAGCTTGACCGCAAGCACAAAGCCAAAGTGTGGCCAGCCAGCAGCCCTTTCTGGATGGGCGTCAAACTCCACATCATCTCAGCAGACCGCCAGCAAACTTTCCACCATTTGACGCCGTCACTGCTCTTGCTAGCGTTAGCTGAGCGACTGGAAGTTAGCATATCCACTGATGAATGCACATTCGCTGGCCTGCAGCTTGCCTACAATGGCCGAAGGCGCAGATGAGGAAGAGCAGCCGGCCACAGAATGTGTGTGTTGGCCTGTTCTATATACAGCCCCCCCCCCACACACACATGCACACACACACTCATGTGGCTCGATGCCAGCCGGTTGCAACACGCACGCCACAAAGTGACAACGTGAATGTGTGTCTTTAAAGAACAACAAAGACCAGGGCCAAGATGACGACCAACAAGATGACGACCAACAAGACGACGACGATGAAGATGATGTCAGGACAAAGTGAACCGGAAAAAAAGCAAGCACATCACAGCCACAAAGCACATCACAGCCACAAATTCCATCAAGACGCTTCCTCACGAGCCCCTTCCGCCTGCTCGCCCCCTCACCAAAGTCTGTCATTTCCCCTCTTTCCTTCTGTTCATCTTGAGCCTTGTGTTCAAATTGGCTGCACACGGAGGCCACGCAGCGTTCGCCAGGCAAAGGCCTCGACATCCACACAATTTTCCCACGCACACACATTTCGACAGCTACAAGTTTACTGCTCAAACGGGTCGACGTTTTTTTAATTGCCACATTTTTTTGTCCACATCCACACTTTTTTCTAGTGAAGTGGTTCAACACCCACACAAACCCTGTTTACGCACAAAGGTTCAACAGCCGCACTTCTGAGGGTTGAATATCCTTTTTTTTCCTCCCCAGGTGATAGGGTTCAACATCCACATCCACTATTCCATGAAAGAGTTTGACACGTGTGCGCACACACACACATACGCACACACACACACATACGCACACACACACACTGACTAAAAATAGACCTGTCAACTTTACCTTTCAATAATTTCAAAACAATTCCATCTAAAATGCACAAAGGCATAAAGACACTGTTATTCAGCCTTTTCTTTTTCCTATTTTACCCCACAAGGGAGATTTAACCTCACATTTAAAACAAACAAAAAAAATCAAGAAATGAAATTAAAAATGTAACTACAACCACCATCTTAGAGAGCAAAATAGTATGTATGTATATTTGCGGCCACTATGTGACAATAAAATGAATGTTTTAGTGAGTATATGGAGAGGTGGTTGCACATTTGCACATTTAGTTATAAATCAAATTAACTATTGCATCAGAAGCTTTCAAAACAGAAAAATGCAAGTGACACTAAATGAGTGAAGAGTTTGCGTTTGGTATTCGAATGAACTCAGATCTGAATGTAAAATAAGCATCGTGATGCAACGCTGCTGCAAACTACAAAAACAATCAACCGAATGATTACATCGTCATTACTATTAAACGTCACGGCAACGATTATAAAGTCCGAAAACTCGTGTTGCTTGAATTGGGCAGGTGCCCAACATAATCAAGTGCCCGGCGCAGGCCGGGTCTTTGAAACGAACTTCACTTTGTGCCTTGGAAAAGTTTCACTTTCAACTTTCCACCTCCACGTTCGAGCATTAAAGGCCACCTCAGGTTATTTGAAAACGAACAACACTCGTCGACACGTTTTACAAGTGAAACATTTTAAAGAAAAAAAAAAAATCAATGTCGTCTTACCTCTTCTTCTCCTTGTCTGCTGTCATCTTAGTAACGACAACAATTGCGCCCGAGTGTCCAACCAAACAAAAACAAAACAAAACAAACAAACAAACAAACAAACAAACAAACAAACAAACAAACAAACAAACAAACTTCAAGGCACGAACACAAAGTGCGTGGGGATTGCAGGCTGAAGAGTGAAGGTGAGTCGGGCGGCAGCAGTTCGACGGACGGACGGACACTCGCTTGTGGACCCGGGCAGAGCCGTACAATCTCGGAGCACTGCCGAGGATTGTACAGTCTCTCCCCACAAAGGAGTTCCACAAGGGCTGCTGGAAAAAACAGGCTGACGTCCGTACGCTCGGCCACTGATTGCACTTTGCCACTGACAAACTGACTGACTGACGGAGCGAGCGACTGGCAGTGGAGTTGCAGCTCCTCAGCGCTCATTGGCTACAAATCACGGGAAGGGAACGCCCCCCGTGTAGCTGGCCCTGCCTCCAAAAACCTGCACTTCCATGTTTTTCATGCCACAGGTAGCAGGAGGCTAAACTTGAGTTGTTGTTGTTGTTGTTGTTGTTGTTTTTATATACATATTTTAAAAAGGTCACAAAAACGTTTTTTATTAAAGGAAAAAACACAAGACCAATTTTACTTGCTTTATTACCTGCTTTACCTCTTCATGGGAGACTTATCTCTACCGCCAATTGGAGCGCGCATGTCAGGTTTTTAGTACATCTGCTTTGGATCTTTTTGTTCCGGTAGGATATCTGATCTCCCAGCTTGGTTTGCGATTTGTGCTTTTGGGGACGATGCCAGTGATTGGAACAGAAGCTTTACAAAATGTGGTTGGCGATCAATAAAAGCGTGCAGGAAAAACAACTCGACAAGTTTGTTGATCGTGACGTCATGGGAGTTTGTCAGTAAATGAAAAATCACCTCACATCCACATCGTATGGAACACCAAACGGTGTCAAATGAGTAAATATGATGTAAAGACGCTACAATCGGAGTATACGACGCAAAAGATGATATCAAAGGTCACAAGAGCGGTGGAAAGAACATTAAATGTGCTCAAAAAACTATATATTACAGGTAACTATGCGATATATTCATATTGTATATAAAATAAAATAAGTGGCTTAAAGGCATGAAATGTGAAAATAAGATACAGCATCAAATAGAAATACATTGTGCATATAAATCTTGGCCGCTGGCTAAGGTGGGAACGCCAGCAAGAGCAGGAGCCTGTAAACATGTTGCACGCTGTGTAAGAACATTAAATGGGATCTGTGCTGGGTGTATTAAAAAAGTCCAACGACAATAAATCAACAAACGCTTCTTTCACATCTGAACATTGCAGTCTTGTTCTCGTTGAATCCATTCGCCTCAGCTGTATGTGTGTGCGTGTGTGCGCGTGTATGTTTGTGCGTGCTGACGATGCAAGGCTTGAGGGGCGGTTGCATCTTGCGTCCCTCCAGCGGTGCCCGGTCGATTTCTCAGAAAAGGGGCGGAGCTTGAAGGCGTCCTCGGGGCCGTCAGCTGCCACGCAACCCAGACGCTTGCTGGGACTTTTGGTCATGAAGTGAAAAACAAAAGATCAGCGAGTGAGCGTGCACGGACAAGGTCTCATGATGCCAATTTCTTTCCTAATCAGATGCAAGAATTGACACGCACCTCATCGCGCTTCCAAAAATGTCCTGCAGGTTTTGACATTTGTCAGCGCACTTCCAAAATTGTCCTGCGGGTTTCGACGTTTGTCAGATCAAATCACCGCGCAAACATTTTGTCATTGTCCACCATGTTGTCCAGCTTCAAGTCCCTGGAGGACACAAACAATGACTCTTCTCACAAGCTCATCTCAGCTTTCACAGCGATTTAAAATAAAGCGCCCGTGCGATTCCGCGATTGCCACCAAATCAGAAAGTTGGCCACACTGGCTGTGCCTCTCCATTTACAGCATGCTTGTTTGTCTAAGGCCATTGGTCAAAAAGATTCAGTATCTGGGACAGACGCCACCACTAGATAGAAATCGGGCATTTAACTGCTTGTATTGCGTGTGGTCCGCTCTGATAATCTCAGTCCCATATAATCACAAATCAGGTCAGAAAAACAAAGAATGTTTCCAAAGAGTTTAGGAAACTTTTTCAATGCATCCTCCTTAAAAGCGCTAGTTAATAACCAACGATGGCCGCGCAATGCTACTTGAGCTCAGCCAGAAGATTTGGACTCCAGCTCCACGACAAAAACAATCGTTGACGTTAAGAAAACACTCGCTTTGGACAATATAATTTAGCATAACCCGAGGCCAAAGGATAATCTGAGAGGATAGTTCTGTAAAACATTGCCATCGTTGACAGGGAACGGCAAAAGTGGGACAAAAACCGTCCGATTGTCTTCAAGTTTTAATGAATGCCTTTTATTGGTATTATATGTACCCGTGGACAACAAGATTAAAAGCAGCTCCAGTTCGTACCCATAATTTTGATTTGACTTTATTAATTCATGCTTGCAGTGGAGCCAAAAAAAAAGGCCCGACTGAAGAAACAGCAGAACTTTACAATAACAACAAACAGTAAAATATTGAATATTTAAAAACAAAACAATGCAGTAGTGCACATCAGTGGGGATGGAAAAAGAAATACTTTTAACTCATTCACTGCCATGGACGTGTATATTGGTCAAGCGGAATTCAACCGTTTGCTGCCAATGCCGAAAATATTCTTTGTGTCACGATTAGGCGGTGAAAGTTGGCATCGGGTCTTCGGTAGAATGCGTGCCCCCCCAGGTTACCAGGCGACAGTGGCGGGAGGAGGAGGAGAGGGAGGGGCACTCGAGCACAGGAGATAAGAGTTGACGTGTTGAGAGACGACAGAGTCGATGCTGAATGTGGCCGCTCGGCGCTTGATGGTTGATTGCAAGAAAAATGTCAACATTGCCACTGCCGCCCTTCAGCCGCCTGGACAAGCCCTAGGCGGAGAGGCAGGGAGGTGGGGAGGCGGGGCCGCCGCTCTCACATGCTGAGGGAACATCTCTTTCTGTTTTTTCCATTGCATCCTCCTTAAAAGCGCTAGCTAAAAAACTATGATGGCCACGCAATGCTACTTGAACTCAGCCAGAAGATTTGGAGTCCAGCTCCACGGCAAAGACAATCGTTTTTTACATACTGCTTATACGAAGAAATGGAGTTTGATTTAATCAGCCAGCATTCCCATGAAGCTCGGCAAATCCATTCGAGGTGATTAGTTGCGCACTATTACAGGAATTTAGTTGACACTCTTGGCGAGATCTGTTTCAGAGTTCACCTTTCTCACATTCCCCACGCACGCATGGCATTCACTTGTCTTACTGGTCCATGAGAAAAAGAAAACGTGAAGTTCATAGCTCATCGCTTCATAGTATGCGTTTACAATGTGTGCGTGATGTCAGGAACTCTGAGTGGCGGCTGTCGGGGGTGACAATTGCTGCATCAGCAAGGCGAGCTGAACAAAAGCAGCCGTCGGAAGAACCTGCTGCGTCGTGTCACCGCTCGCTCAGTCACAAGGAAGCGACTTAAGCGCATCGGTGACCGCCAGAGGCTGGCAAATTGCACGACCGCCGCCAGCATTTTCAGATGATCTGAACGAAAAGCAGCTACCCTGAATTTCATTTTGGAAATCAGTTCATTTGCTCTACATGAATATTGCAGAAAACTACGGAACAAAACCAAGAAGAGTGTCAGCGTGCGCTTTTTGATTCGCTGACAGAGGGACCATTCGAGCAACGAGATGATGGCTCGCTTAGCTTGGTCCACCAGGAACCAGCACTTGATGCAAATGCAGGCCAGCGTATGGGAAATCGCCTTCCACGTTGTTTAGGAACACGCACGCACGCACGCACGTACGCTCGCAGCAATCAAGTTGAATTGAGGACGTTTCCTGTTTGCTGTTGATCTTGGAGAGATATTTTTCCATGACATCCTGATGACACTTTGACAGCAAAGCCCTCTCAACAGCACGCGCGCTCACGCACACGCAACACATCTATATCCGTGTTGAGAACCATCTGGCTCAACATTGCAAGGCCTCCTTGTGTGACTTCCCTGACGATATGTGCAAATTTGGTCTACTTGTGTGTGCTGCTTGTTGCAAACAAGGCCATCGCCCTTTGCCGTTGTATCAGCAGGGGGCAATCAATCAAAGTGTAAATCAGAAAGTAAATCGGAATTGCTGTTGACTGGGATGCTTTGGTGATTTGCGTTGGAATGTTGGAGACTTATTTCTGCTGTATTTGGACTTCCCCTCGGTTGGAGTCCACGAGGTTCTTTGGGTTCATGCAAGTTTACGCACATATCTGATGGAGCTGCTAAACCCGACTGAACCGGACGACTTCTTGTTGAACATCTCACTGTCCGCATGTGTTTCCGACCTTTTCTTGAAAACTCGATGGTAGGGTTGTAACGATACCAGAATTTCAATAGTTACAATACCTGTGATTTTTCACGATTCTCGATACTAATTCGGTACCACGGGAAAAACAACAAAACAACAGAACCTACTTACTTTTAAAATCACGAATCCATCTGCTATAGCCAAAAGGCTTGCGCGCACACCCTCAACATGTGCCCAAACAGGTAGTGGCATTCAACCCAGTGTCCATGAATTAACACGTCAAGGTGTGTGTGTGTGTGTGTAAAAACACAGCCGCTCACAAAAAACAACTCGAAAGGTGCCAAGAATCCAGCAGCAAGAGGGAACATGCCGCTTTTGATTGGTGAAAAAAAGCCATCAATGACAGGCGCCGTCCTGAACCCGGTGCTTGTTTCATCCAGTCTTGATGTCATGCATGAGCTCGACTCTTGGCGGACGAGCAAAACACGACGAGATCCAAAACAAGCTTCCGGCTGGAGCAATGGCGGTGGCAGCAACGGCGGCGGCAACGGCGGCGGCAACGGCGGTGGCAACGGCGGTGGCAACGGCGGTGGCAGCGGCTGCAGCGCTCCTACGTCTGCCCCGGTGGGTTCGTTGACATGCAGACATCAGAAAATCGTCAGATCAGATCAGGAGATTGGATCTCCGAGCGCCAGCTCTGGAACATCAGATTGCCGCCATTCACGAACGCCATCACCAAGAACAGCCGATCGTGGAAGACTGCCACTCGTCGCTTTTCCATACATGTCGGGTCCATCCCGTGTGAATTTGGCCGAGAGGTGGACCGGTTGCCAGCCGATGGCGCACAAACTGCGAGCTCCCGCTTGGCTATTGTTGAGAGCAAAGGGCCACCTGTTCCGAAATAACACATTTGCTGAAATTAATTTTGAGGTTGTAATTTTGTCATCACAGAGAATTTATGACATTCATTTATGTGACCACACCAACCATGTTAATGACTTCACTGACAATCACTGAAAATGCCAACTTGCAACCCAAGTATCTGCCGGTATTTCCATTTTCCAATGATGACTTCTACAACGTTCCTGGAAAATCACAATGTCCCATCAGTTTAACGACGCCTGCGCCGGTCACCGATCAATGTCCGAGCGCATTGAGACAACAGACGGGTCGCTGGTCGGCGGCTGGCCACGTGTAGACCAAAACGGATGGGACGCCGGGCGCGTTGCATAAGAGGAGCACATATGAGGCAGAATTTGAGCGACAGGAGACAACAATGATCCAATGCCTTGACATCCGCGCGACACCCTTCCTGCGCATACACAATACTGGACAACGGCCCGCCACCTCTGTTCTCTTGCTGCCAAAAATGGACCTTCCTGAATTCCAGCTTGCTTTCTTCATTAAGGAAGCGTGCGTGTGCTCGCGCATGTGTGTGATATAAACAGCAGTGTATATAAGAGTCCGAGTATCTCCTCCGGGCCATTGTGTGAGGCCTGTGGGAAGTCCCTTGAACAATCGACAGTCATCCCTCGCTCGTCGTCAAAGACACGCAAGACACCAAAGCCACGTTCATCTTGTACATAAATTGTCCCGTTGGTTGCTATGGTGACATTCATTGAAAGCATCTTACGCAAGAGTGGCACATCTGTCTGAACCACTGGGCTCTCTCTCGCTCTCTCGTTGGCTTGCTCGGCCCTCCCTCCCTGTGCCTTGTGTGACTTTAAACAGGAAGTGGAAATAGTTTTGTTTCAATGTGCTCTCCGTTCCCGACTTGAGGCGCCGCCCAGTCAAACGCCAAACAACATTTCTCTCATGGCGCCTGCACGACACATAACCGTGTGTTTTACGGCGACGCAGAGGAGCTGCTTGCCTTTTGAACCGGAGTGCCGATAGATGCAGTCGTGTTTTCAACACTCCTTTCGAGCTTCAAAACAATTGTTTAGGGTTTGGCTCCATGACTCACATAAGCACGCTTTGATTCGAGTCAAAAACATGCTCACGCATGATGAACGGCGATCGTCCACCAAACCAAACCAAAAAAACACTTTTTTTGACAAGT
Source organism: Syngnathus acus (assembly GCF_901709675.1). Taxonomy (NCBI): domain Eukaryota; kingdom Metazoa; phylum Chordata; class Actinopteri; order Syngnathiformes; family Syngnathidae; genus Syngnathus; species Syngnathus acus. Next base: position 12,531,744 of record NC_051100.1, read on the forward strand.
TGTTGACTTATTTTCAGCGGAACACTGCGAGCGATTAGCGCTCAGCCTCATCCCGCCAAAGATGACCTCGCTGATTTCCACGTGCTCATTCTACCGCTTCAACTTGTGCGTGCGTGCGGGCTTGGAAGCTCGTCAAGAATTTGTCCTTAGAACAAAAAAATCCCCTCCTGACTGCTGACTTTGTTCCTGCACTTGTGCGGTCAGTTAGCACAACATGCAAAGAGCAACACTTGAAGAAACGGCTATTTGAAGCCATGCGTGACGATGCGGGCATCGCAGGACGTCTGCTTGTATCTTGACAGCGTGTCTGGATGACGCTGTCCTCGGACGCTTTGTACGTAAGATGAAAAATAGCCTGTTGGCTACTTCTGGAGCATCTACAGAAATGTGCAGTGATGTACACTGTCCCCGTCAAACAAATAATTATTGTGTACAATTGCACAAATGCTACGAATTTGATCAAAGCGTTGTACCGGGAAACGGAAGGCGACCTCAGCAGCACTTAAAAGGGCCCACGCACCCTCCATATGCTGCTGGAAATTGTCACGCTCACCTTGGGTTGTTCTTTCTTGCTTGTCGTAAGGAACGATGAATTCCTGATTATGTCGTTTAGCATCGTCAGCTCACCTGTAAGTGAGCTGCGGGAAATGAGCAAAGCCCTCAGGCATTTGGAAGCCTCAAACAGTATTGTTTGTCATTGCAATTATTTTTTCTGTTCATTTGGCGCTTCAGGTTGTTGATGAAAGTAATTTACCAAAACTCTCTGTTAGCTCATCTTAGTCTTGTGCTAGCATGTACGCTACATGGCAAGCCTTTGTTAAACCGCATGCATTTCACTGAACCATTTAAAATTGATTTGTGTTACGTTCCAGACGGTACCACCGCAATAGTTTTCAGTAGAATGCGGTTGCCGCTACCATTGCGTAACCGTATTTACATTTCTGCGCTGTAATTAGGCTGATAAGGAGAACCGGCGCGATGCCAGAGTTGATTGGAAGGGGGACGGTGAGCAAGGGCGGGGGGGCAAAGTTGACAGGAAGTCTTGGACCCCCCCAAAAATTGTCTGCCATGACTAAAAGAGCAGCTATTGGGATTCAATCCAAAAAATGTATCAGGAGTGTAAACAAAGGTGTCGCCTCATTTTTAGTTGGCAGAGCAGACATTATGCAAGACCTCAGAACCAGGAAGTGCACGCGTTTGTGTGTGTATAGTGTATACATTGTGTCTCTGAGGGCCTGTTTATTGTGATCGCATGGTGTGCGGAGATTATGTGTGTGCGAGAGTGTGTGTGTGCGTGTGTGTGTTTGTGTGTGTGTGTTGAAGTGGCGGGTAGGTGGGTCTATACAAAACACATGATAAGTATCAAAAGTGTTACATAAGCAGCCAGAATATCCCTTTGTCTGAAGCCACTGTGCGTGTGTGTGTACGTGCGCGTGATGGCGACTCAACGGGCACGATCAAATTCGTCATGTGACTTTCCAGTCACCCAGCATGTGTGAAGTGTATGTGTGTGCGTGTGTGTGTGCGTGTGTGTGTGTGTGTGTGCGTGTGTGTGTGGGGGTGCGTGTGTGTGCATGTTGTTTGTGTTTGCTGTGCGAGCGACACAACAGGAATGCATTATTTCTGCAGTAGACGCCGTCACGCAATGTTCCAGAACCTTCTAAGAAAACAAACATGACATCTCAATTTTTGACCTCTGCCACTGCGTCACAACTGAGGTATACTTTGTCCAAATTTTGTTTTTCAGTAAACAAAAGCAAAACATATTGTTGTATTGCTTTGAATAGCCATTTCAGGGTTTCAGAGGTTTAGTCCAAGTCCAGCAGAACACATATTCCAAACAGAACTGGATGGACATGCATGGAAACAAAAATGGATTCAGAGCAAGAATGGAAGTGGAACTGGATCCAGAATACAGAAACGGCATGGAGACTAGGTACAAACGCAACTAGAACGCACAGTGGATCACAAATGCATTTGGAACCAAGCTGGCACAAGAACATGTTTGGAAAACAGATCTGGATCCAAATGGCAGTACTCCGAGATCATCAGCCAAATTTGCGACACTTTGCACGACATCTTTTATGGACGCAATGTGTATATGTGTGTGTGTGGTGTGTGGTGTGTGTGTATACAGTGCCTTGCGAAGGTATTCGGCCCCCTTGAACTTTTCAACATTTCGCCACATTTCAGGCTTCAAACATAAAGATATAAAATTTAAATTTTTTGTCAAGAATCAACAACAAGTGGGACACAATCGTGAAGTGGAACGAAATTTATTGGATAATTTAAACTTTTTTAACAAATAAAAAACTGAAAAGTGGGGCGTGCAATATTATTCGGCCCCTTTACTTTCAGTGCAGCAAACTCACTCCAGAAGTTCAGTGAGGATCTTTGAATGATCCAATGTTGTCCTAAATGACTGATGATGATAAATAGAATGCTCCTTTGTGTAATCAAGTCTCCGTATAAATGCACCTGCTCTTTGATAGTCTCAGGGTTCTGTTTAAAGCGCAGAGAGAACCATGAAGACAAAGGAACACACCAGGCAGGTCCGAGATACTGTTGTGGAGAAGTTTAAAGCCGGATTTGGATACAAAAAGATTTCCCAAGCTTTAAACATCTCAAGGAGCACTGTGCAAAGCAATTATATTGAAATGGAAGGAGTATCAGACCACTGCAAATCTACCAAGACCCGGCCGTCCCTCCAAACTTTCATCTCAAACAAGGAGAAGACTGATCAGAGATGCAGCCAAGAGGCCCATGATCACTCTGGATGAACTGCAGACCTGAATCCAATCGAGAATCTGTGGAAAAAAAATAAATTACTTTGCGAAAGTATTCGGCCCCCTTGAACCTTTCAACATTTCGCCACATTTCAGGCTTCAAGCATAAAGATATAAAATTTTAATTTTTTGTCAAGAATCAACAACAAGTGGGACACAATCGTGAAGTGGAACGAAATTTATTGGATAATTTAAACTTTTTTAACAAATAAAAAACTGAAAAGTGGGGCGTGCAATATTATTCGGCCCCCTTGCGCTAATACTTTGTAGCGCCACCTTTTGCTGCAATTACAGCTGCAAGTCGCTTGGGGTATGTCTCTATCAGTTTTGCACATCGAGAGACTGGAATTCTTGCCCATTCTTCCTTGCAAAACAGCTCGAGCTCAGTGAGGTTGGATGGAGAGCGTTTGTGAACAGCAGTCTTCAGCTCTTTCCACAGATTCTCGATTGGATTCAGGTCTGGACTTTGACTTGGCCCTTCTAACACCTGGATATGTCTATTTGTGAACCATTCCATTGTAGATTTGGCTTTATGTTTTGGATCATTGTCGTGTTGGAAGATAAATCTCCGTCCCAGTCTCAGGTCTTTTGCAGACTCCAACAGGTTTTCTTCCAGAATGGTCCTGTATTTGGCTCCATTCATCTTCCCATCAATTTTAGCCAACTTCCCTGTCCCTGCTGAAGAAAAGCACGCCCAAACCATGATGCTGCCACCACCATGTTTGACAGTGGGGATGGTGTGTTCAGGATGATGAGCTGTGTTGCTTTTACGCCAAACATATCGTTTTGCACTGTGGCCAAAAAGTTCGATTTTGGTTTCATCTGACCAGAGCACCTTCTTCCACGTTTGGTGTGTCTCCCAGGTGGCTTGTGGCAAACTTTAAACGAGACTTTTTATGGATATCTTTGAGAAATGGCTTTCTTCTTGCCACACTTCCATAAAGGCCAGATTTGTGCAGTGCACGACTGATTGTTGTCCTATGGACAGACTCTCCCACCTCAGCTGTAGTTATCTGCAGTTCATCCAGAGTGATCATGGGCCTCTTGGCTGCATCTCTGATCAGTCTTCTCCTTGTTTGAGATGAAAGTTTGGAGGGACGGCCGGGTCTTGGTAGATTTGCAGTGGTCTGATACTCCTTCCATTTCAATATAATTGCTTTGCACAGTGCTCCTTGAGATGTTTAAAGCTTGGGAAATCTTTTTGTATCCAAATCCGGCTTTAAACTTCTCCACAACAGTATCTCGGACCTGCCTGGTGTGTTCCTTTGTCTTCATGGTTCTCTCTGCGCTTTAAACAGAACCCTGAGACTATCAAAGAGCAGGTGCATTTATACGCAGACTTGATTACACACAGGTGGATTCTATTTATCATCATCAGTCATTTAGGACAACATTGGATCATTCAAAGATCCTCACTGAACTTCTGGAGTGGGTTTGCTGCACTGAAAGTAAATGGGCCGAATAATATTGCACGCCCCACTTTTCAGTTTTTTATTTGTTAAAAATGTTTAAATTATCCAATAAATTTCGTTCCACTTCACGATTGTGTCCCACTTGTTGTTGATTCTTGACAAAAAAATTAAAATTTTATATCTTTATGTTTGAAGCGTGAAATGTGGCGAAATGTTGAAAGGTTCGAGGGGGCCGAATACTTTCGCAAGGCACTGTATATGTATATATATATATATATATACCGTTTTTCCCATGTATAATGCGCAAAATTTAACTAATTTATTGGCCTAAAATCTGGGGTGCGCATTATACATGGGTACAATTTTCTTTTTCTTTTTTGACACTCAGCTATATAAAGAGCGAGAGTTCAGTTCTCTACCTAAATGCGTATTACAGGTAATATTTTATTTCACAACACTTTGCCTTGTTCCTTTCTTCTCTGCTGTTCACTTCAAACACGCTCCATACGAACACAATGCTCTCGTATCAGACGCTTGCTCGATCACCTGCTCGTTTGCTGTCACAATGTACCCTACACAAATCCGAAACATTTCTTCGCTATCGAGTTTGCTAGCGCATGCGCAGTGATACTGACCGGCAGAATAACAACCGGTTGTTCCCAAAGATGATATTTTTTCTGGAATAATTTTACGTTTACGGACTTAAGTAGGAGTCAAAATTTGGGTGCGTATTATACATGGGTACAGGCTTTTTTCCAGCATCGACATGCCATTTTTAGGGTGCGTATTATACATGGGGGTGCATTATACATGGAAAAAAACGGTATATACATATATATACCGTATTGGCCCGAATGTAAGACGACCCCGATTATAAGACGACCCCCTCTTTTTCAAGACTCAAGTTTGAAAAAAGACTTTTTGAACACCAAATTTCATTTTTATACAGAAAATAATTACATCTGAAACAAATGATTATAAGAATATATTCGAGAGAAAAAGCATGTTATTTTGCCTCATTCAAATCATGCAAAAACTGTCTATCACATCTTAATATCTGAACATTTAAATATGAAAAAAATAAAGTGCAATCACATTCGTAAATGAATGGCTTCTGGTTTTTGAAATGTAAATAAACCAATCTACTGTGATAAAACAACTAAATTGCAATAACTGCATTAACCATCAAAGTGAAGTCGCACTGTAACTGAAGTCTTGAAACAAATCTGAATAAGGAAAAACATTGCAATGAAATAATGCAAACTGCTACCGCTATTGTTGGGGAGCCTGAGGACTGTATAGGGGGTTGGCTCGGATGGTTATGCTCTTTTCGTCCCCGGGTGTCGGTCAGAACACAGGAGGGACGACGTGGTTCAGTTTTGATTGCTTTACTGAATTATTGGCAAAAAATAATAACAAATAACCATAAATGAATACTCTCGGCAACACACCAAACACAAGTCATCGATCGAGACAACAAAATACATTTGCTGGCGACCGTTAGTCGCTGTGCCGCTCAGTGCCGGCTCTACGCAGGGGCAAGAGGGGGCAACGCCCCCTCAAACAGATGTCCTGCCCCCTCGAATCAAACTTTTAGAAGTGAAAAATCCGCTGATAGAAACACACGTTAATCAGCCCTCTCTCTTCTCTCATGTCGGTGCAGTGTGTGTCCTCACACAGCCTGCTGTCAGGACTCCGCGCCCCTCCGTAAACATCCAATCACTGTGAGTATGCAAATGAGGCAAGACGCAGCCAGAGAGTAACAAGTTACAGTCAGCGCGGTAGGAGTTGGAAGAAGCAGTAAAAACTCCACCAAACTCGTCGTAATGACCCGTGATATAACTAATGATTAACGACAACTCAAATAATAGTTAATATAACATTCATATTATATGTTCCCCCCCCCTGAGAGATTGCCACCTTATTGTGGTCAGGGGGTTTGCGTGCCTCAGTGAACCTAAGAGCAATACCAGCAGAAGCTTTAATCTTCAGGTGGGACACCCAAGCTGGACAGGTCTTAGTGTAGAGGCCTGACAGAGTGCAATCCACTTCTCCAGGTTGAGATCTGGACACACAGCTAACAACTGCCGTGAAGAAAACACTAACAGTGTTATAAATGTGTATAAAAATAAAATAAAATAAAAAAAAAGAACATGCCCCCTTCACATTTCTGACTGCCCCCTCTTATGTGCATTCCTAGAACCGGCCCTGGTGCCGCTGCGTAACGGCTCCTCGTACGATGCGAGGCAAACTTAAAGGAGCTGTCAATCAAACGGCGCGCACACGAAGCAAACGACATAATGCACAACAGTGGACAGTAGTAACAATGAAATGTATATACTCACTCACGCCTGGAGAAAAAAGGTCCTTATTACTTGATCCTCTTGGTGAGTCTCAAATGGACATTAAAAAATGCTGGAATCAACCAGGTGTGCTAGATTTGGTTCCCCCGTGAGATTTTGTTCCCCCTGCCGCGGGAGCGCGCACGCCTTATTTGGAAAGCGAAAAACCGATGTCGTACGGCGTCGTACGGCGTCAGCACTATGTTGTTTTCAATAAAAACATGAAGAACTCACGTTTGCGTCAGTCAATTTTAATTTTTAGAAAGGATTATTCTCATTTGATGTCTTTAAATTCATCCGCGTTCTGCCATTGAAGCGGGGTGCATTCAAAGACCAGTCGTACAGACGGAACACTCATTGACTTCACCAAAAAGCAACAATATAATTACGTGAGCTCTTTGCATAAACCTCGATGCAAAGAAACTCCTCTTTTTAGGTACAGGCTACAAGGAGTATATATTACAAAGGAGACTTTCTACTTAATTGTGATCATCATTCATCCATCCATCCATTTTATTACTCAGGTATTTTCAAAGCAAATTAATATTGTTGCATTTATTAATTTGCTTTAAAATGACAGCGCAATATAATTAAAAGCTGACACTATAGCAATGTCAAACGTGTTCATTTAAGAAAAAGCCACACGTTTTATGATCAAATCTTTCATAACGAGAATGATTTGAGTGAATTGATTTGAATGAATAATTGAGAAGAAATTTCAGTTCCGAAGGCTCCTTTTGTCCCAAGGAAAGTGACAGGTGGTGGGGAGGGGGGATAAAAATTGTAACAGGAACTCTCTAAAAATTGTCAAGCCGTGAAAATGTGTGCCCCCCTCCAATTTTGAGAACGGTGAGTCCTGGACATCGACTGGCTTTTTTTCTATCTTCCCTGGGGTCTGTTCAGGTTGTGTGGCAAATTTGAACAGAATCCCTCATTCCTAGGCCAAATTACAGGGGGGAACACATCCTCACGGCTGCCCCGTGAGGATATGTCCCCCCCCCCCCCCTTATTTTCAGAACGGTGAGTGCTGGACTCCAGCTGTTTTTTTTCTGTCTTCCTGGGGGTCAGTTCAGGTAGTGTGGCAAATTTGAACAGGTTCCCTTATTCCTAGGCCAAATTACAGGGGGGGAACATATCCTCACGGGTGCCCTGTGAGAATATGTTCCCCCCCATTTAAAACGGTGTATATGTAAATAAATTATTTGTGGACTGATAACTATACAATATTGGATGTTAAATAAATAAATAAACAAATAGATAATGTTTTTTTTCCTTTGTTGGTCAAACAATATTGTCTTGAATTCAAACTTGTCACCAAAGCACCCATTTTACCCCACCTTGTAAGTGCGCACTTCGTGTCATTTCGCCATTGTTTTCTGACAACAATACGCTGCCGCACAATGGACCCAACTATTTACCAACAAATTATTGCCTATAAAACAAAACAAGAATACCCAAATGGTATTACGAAGGAGAAGTACGTATTGAGAAGAAAAGCTTCTTTTTACGACGTTGAGGGTAAGATACACAACGTACATAAATCAAGCAAATTAGATCCAGGGGCACACACCGGGCAAAATAAAACAAGACACAGCATCTCTCTGAGATATTACTGGCCAGCGATGTCTGTTGACATTAATGAGTGGGTATGTAAACAATACAAAAAGAGTATACTTGTTTGTTCATTTTTTTTAGCCTGCAAACATAATGAATGAAACTATTCCTTTGTATCTTTTGCAAACAATTCAAAATCATTATCTAAGATCTTGCCCTTTTTGCATGCATTTATTAACAATGACTACTTTTCCACAAAACTTGCCATTGTCAGGTGTCCCAATGCACCGAATGTCAGGCAGCCGGCATATCAATAAAAAGCCCAACAGAGGTCATGCCTATACAGGTCAGTTAATCCAAATAATGTTCTCTATTTTGACCCAAGGTCTATATAGTATTTTGTATGTGGCATACTTTATATAACTATTTTTCTCAGCAACATCAGTTTAACACAATTTGTTTTTATAAATATTTATTTATTAGGTGACTCAGCCATTCGAACTCTTGGGGATGGACCTCATTGGCAAACTGGCTCAGACAAAAGATGGATACCAATATATTTGCGTGATGGTCAATTATTTCACGAAATGGCCTCAAGCCTATCCATTGAGGTCGAAGTCTGCTGCTGATGTTACCGCCTGTATCCTAAAATTTGTCTACCAATTTGAGTCGCCAAAAAAGATCTTGACAGATCAAGGCAAAGAATTTGTCAATGCAGTAAGTACAACAGTGTTTGGCAGAAATTATCTTCATCATAGCTGTCAATACAAGTCCCTGAGGGCATATCTGGCCTGCAACTTTATTTTGTGTGGCCGATGAAAGCAACAAAAGGATGTCGAACTTCATAAAATAGCTGGAGTAAAATAAAAAAATTAACGTTTCTTACTGCTCATTGTATTTTGTCCGTGTTTTGTGACTCTTGCAGTTGTGGGTGTTGTATTTTCCTTCTGTGTATTTGTGATGCAAAGCCAGTATAGTGATGATGTTACGCTCACATTCTCAAACACTATTTCACTGCAAAATTGCCCAACTCAATTACTTTTATTCTTTCCCCTGACAACTGCAGATCAACAAGAGAGTATGTGAAATGCTTGACATAAAAAGAAGCCTTTGCTCACCATGCCGCCCCCAAACTAATGGGTTGGTGGAAAAATTAAATGGGACAATTCAAAGGTGAGTATACTTCGTTTACCCACATTAATCTTTGACAATTTCTTGTTATGATGTTGCTCGTCAGTTTGTTTTTGTTTTCAGGGCACTTTCAAAGTAAATAACATGCACTATAAAAACTGTTAGGTCAGAAAAAACACATTTTGGTTTAAAAATTGTTATTGGAGTCATTTATATACAATTCTCCAAAATTAATAAAAAAACAACAACACTGTCACCAGCGCAATTTTAAAACTGATTTTGTTTTTTAGAGCTCTGAGCAAAGTGGTTTGTCAGCATCCAGAAAGCTGGGATGAATATTTGGATGCAGTTATGTTTGGTCTGCGGACCAAAAAACAAATGACGACAAACTACTCGCCTTACTTTCTAATGTTCGGCAGAGAGGCACGCTACCCCATTCCAGTGCCAGAACACTACGAGGTAAGATTTTGGCACATCAAGATCCATGATCCATTACAAGGATATACAGTATCATGGAGACGTTTTTATACGATCAAGGACAATTAGCTTGTTGAATTTGTTTAGTTACATCTTAATTGTAAAACACAAATATAAAACTAAAACTTGTTGACACTTTAATCATGACAGCAGTTTTTTTTCCTTTTTCTGAAGGTTGATGGCACTGTGGAGGATGTGGTGGGGATGAAAGTTATGGCACAAGACCATAACGAACAAGACCAACTATTTGAGCAAGTTAGAGAGCACATTAGAAAAGCGCAGGAAAAAACAAGGCACCCAAAAACAACCTCAGGGACCACACCAACTGTACACATCGGAGATCTTGTTCTAAGACAAAATATCAGGTCTCAACAAAGAAAGGGAGGAAAATTGAACCCCAATTTTTTGGGGCCATACAAAATTGTGGCGATTGAGGGCAAGACAGCTGACCTCCAGGATGAGAATGGAGCCTTGGTCCCCAAAATAAACATTGACCACCTAAAACCATACAAAGAAAATAAACAAAGAGTGCCTCATAGGTATGAAAACAAAAAAGGAACTTCCTCCTGGATGACACAGTCACCATCCCCACCAGCCTCAGCTCCTCCAGCCTCTGCTCCTCCAGCCACTGCTCCTCCAGCCGCAGCTCCTCCAACCACCGCTCCCTCTTCCACTGCTCCACCAGCCGCAGCTCCTCCAAGCACCGCTCCCACTGCCACTGCTCCTCCAGCCTCAGCTCCTCCAGCCATTGCCGCCTCTGCCACTGCTCCTCCAGCCTCAGCTCCTCCAACCACTGCTCCCTCTCCCACTGCTCCACCAGCCGCAGCTCCTCCAACCACCGCTCCCTCTTCCACTGCTCCACCAGCCGCAGCTCCTCCAAGCACCGCTCCCACTGCCACTGCTCCTCTAGCCTCAGCTCCTCCAGCCATTGCCCCCTCTGCCACTGCTCCTCCAGCCTCAGCTCCTCCAACCACCGCTCCCTCTCCCACTGCTCCACCAGCCGCAGCTCCTCCAACCACCGCTCCCTCTCCCACTGCTCCACCAGCCGCCGCTCCTCAACCACCGCTCCCTCTCCCACTGCTCCACCAGCCGCAGCTCCTCCAAGCACCGCGCCCACTGCCACTGCTCCTCCAGCCTCAGCTCCTCCAAGCACCGCTCCCACTGCCACTGCTCCTCCAGCCTCAGCTTCTCCAGCCACTGCCCCCTCTGCCACTGCTCCTTCAGCCACAGCTCCTCCAGCCACGCCTCCCTTTTCCCCTGCTCTTAATACCGCAACACCACCACGACTGTCTTTGACTTTTAGACAAACGAGGGAAAATGTGGACAAATGTAAGATGTATTCATGATAAAACTGTAAACATATTAAAACATACATTATGGATATGTTGTCACGTTCCCACGTCACCTGACTTCCAGCCTAGCCCGACTCATGGAATTGCCAGCACCTGCTACAGCTCGTTAGGTTCCCTATTTAACCTCTCTGTGTTCTGCCAGTGGTTGTCAGTTCGTCTGATTACCCTGCCCGTGATACTGCTACCTTTTTGTCCCCGGATCAAACTTTGTAGCCAACTGCTTCCTTGTCCTTCGACCACGCTCCAGATCGCCGCCTGTCCTGACTACTTGCTTGTCCTTCGACCACGCTCCAGATCGCCGCCTGTCCTGACTACTTGCTCGCCCTTCGACCACGCTCCAGATCGCCGCCTGTTCTGACTACTTGCTCAGCCACGCCAGCCAGACCGCAGGTCCAGCGTTCTACGTCCCCATTTTCCCTTTTGCCAATAAAGGATCGTGCTGCACTTGGTAGCCCTGTCTCTGTTCCCTGACATATGTGGCACATAGGTCTTGTACTCACAAAGTGTTTTATAAATGCCACTTGCTGCTATGGAATGAACCACATTTCCAATTGTATTTTGAGGTATTGTTCTGACTTATTTTTGGCAGACGTTCAAGATGCCTGGAAGGGAAAGCATGTCCATGTTCTCCTATCAAAAATCGGGGCGTACAAATTGTTCTTTTGGGACATTATGAGCGTTAGACCCAATTCTGAGCTGGAATCGGAGGTAAAATTATGTTTTCATATCTGAAACTTAGGTTTGTCTTAATTGGCAGCACTGTATTTTTTTTGTGTGGGGGGGGGGGTAATATTTTCTGTTTCAATTTGTTTGCCGTTTCAATTACAGGTTATAAACGCGTACCTCCTGTTGGTGAACAAACGCAACCAAATCAGCGTGGAAAAGGTTTCCTATATTGACTCATTTGCAATGACAAATTTATGGAATGGAAAGAGCCAGAGACTCAAGGTGTGTCTGCATTAGTACTGTTTATTGAATTATATCTTGCAAAATTATCAATGAAGTTAAGAAGTTAAATGTCTTAATATTGTTGTCGGGCCAATTAGTGGCCCAACAACGTTATTAAGACACAACAATTTTATTAAAAAAACTCAATTGGCATTTTGTTCTTTACGCATTATACTGAAATTATTGACAGACGTATTTTTTTCTTCTGTTTATTTTTAGATCAACCCGGTGGAATACAAACTTATTGTTGGCATTGTCAATGAGCATACGCATTGGAAGCTGGCGGTAAAGAAATGTTTTAATGCCACAAGAGGAGTAACATTACAGCAAAAAATATATAGTTATGTGCAAAATGTTTAATAATTCATGCATATGAATAATAAAACCTCGTTTTTTGTGTTTAAAATATAGGCAATCATGCCAGGAGAAAAAAGGTCCTTACTAGTTGATCCTCTTGGTGAGTCTCAAATGGACATTAAAAAATGCCTGGAATCAACCCGGTAAGCACAGCTTCTAAATGTCAGAGTACTATTGTGATATCAACATTTAACTGAAGATGTGCGCTTTCTTTTGAAAGTGGACTAGGTTTTTGTTTTTACCAATACAAATTATGTAATTGACGGATAAAACTTGAAATTTGTGATAAGATGTACTGGCTCTTATATTTCAGGGCGTTCATGCGCAAGAAAGGGTGCAATGTTTCCAGGTGGACTTGTGGCACTGTGCCCCATCCCAGGCAGAAAGATTCAACCTCTTGTAGTGTCTTTGCTTTGAAAGTATGCAGGTGATTTACAGACTAGATTTACCAAACTCATATCACTCAATTATGCAAACACCGAATCAAACATTACTCAAAACTAAAAAAACAAATTTAGAGTTCATACAACAAAGGACTAAAACTAATTATTGTCTGACAGCAGATTTTTTTGTATGATATATAGGCTAAAGATGGCAAACATTTAAAGCATTCTTTATGCACTGTAAACATCTGACATTGTCTTTTTCAGTTTGCAGAACATCTTCTTTCAAATGAAGAAATAGATTTCTCAGCAAAGACACATGATATAAATAGGTACAGGCTGCAAATTGCCACAACGCTTCTATTAGAGACTGGTAAGTAATATGCACCCAAGAGATGTTATTGCCACCCAAAGAATGGTCCTGACTGTGCTATCAATGCTTTATACAACTCAGTTAAGTTTTACACAGGGAAGTACTATAGCAATCCTTCTGTCTTTGTTTTCACAGATGATTTATCTAACTTGTGCTTTTTTTGTGGGGAAGCGACACATGACAGACAACAGATGGGTAATTATGTCAGGTCTTGTTAACTAATGCATGTGATGAATATATATTGAATTACACATTCATTGTAAATTATTGTCTGTTCTGTTTTCAACAGTGCGCATTTTTATGTTTTTAACTTCCTAACGTGTAATATTTTGAAATGTATGTGTTGCAGGTGGTTCCATCTTGTATGTGTCGGGGAGCCACCAACTGAAGGCTCTTTTTTGTGTACATGTACAGAGATTAAATGCTAAATATGTGACTCTTGCTTGAAGAAAATTTTGCTGTTTTTTTATGTCTTAATAAAGTTTAAAGTTATTATTTATGTATGTTATATGATTAAGAAACAAAGTTGTTTGACCAAAATAAGGACAACGAAATTGATAAAGTGCAGTAATAAAGGTATCACTGCACAAATCATTTCTTTATTTTTTCTTCTCTGTTATTATTAAGTTCGAACTGCACAATGCATTCAATAATTTCTTCACTATGAGTACTCAGTCATACAACAGTTAAAAGGAACATTTGTAACCCTCTTCTAAAATATGTATTGGTTTAGCTTTTCAAACATGTAAATCGAAGTGCACCTCATTTATTAAACACACACACATATACACCGTTTTGTATTCCCCCCTGTAATTTGGCCTAGGAATGAGGGAACCTGTTCAAATTTGCCACACAACCTGAACAGACCCCCAGGAAGACAGAAAAAAAGCCAGTCGATGTCCAGGACTCACTGTTCTCAAAATGGGACGGGGGCACAAATTCTCATGGGTTGACATTTTTTATAGAGTTCCTGTTACAATTCTTATCCCCCCTCCCCACCACCTGTCACTTTGCTCGCGACAAAAGGAGCCTTCAGAATTGAAATTTCTTCTCAATTATTCATTCAAATCAATTCACTCAAATCATTCTCGTTATGAAAGATTTGATCACAAAACGTGTGTGGCTTTTTCTTAAATGAACGCGTTTGACATTGCTATAGGGTCAGCTTTTAATCACATTATATTATATTGTCATTTTAAAGCAAATTGATAAATGCAACAATATTAATTTGCTTTGAAAATACCTGAGTAATAAAATGGATGGATAAATGATAATCACAATTAAGTATAAAGTCTCCTTTGTAATATATACTCCTTGTAGCATGTAATGGTACCCAAAAAGAGGAGTTTCTTTTTATCGAGGTTTATGCAAAGAGCTCACGTAATTATATCTTTGCTTTTTGGTGAAGTGTATGAATGTTCCGTCTGTAAGACTGTTCTTTGAATGCACCCCACTTCAACGGCAGAGCGCAAATGAACCTAAAGACATCAAATGAGAATAATCCTTTCCAAAAATTAAAATTGACTGACGCAAACGTGAGTTCTTCATGTTTTTATTGAAAACAACATAGTGCTGACCGGGGCCGGCTCTACGCAGGGGCAAGAGGGGGCAACGCCCCCTCAAACAGATGTCCTGCCCCCTCGAATCAAACTTTTAGAAGTGAAAAATCCGCTGATAGAAACACACGTTAATCAGCCCCCTCTCTTCTCTCATGTCGGTGCAGTGTGTGTCCTCCCTCACACAGCCTGCTGTCAGGACTCCGCGCCCCTCCGTAAACATCCAATCACTGAGTATGCAAATGACGCAAGACGCAGCCAGAGAGTCAAGTTACAGTCAGCGCGGTAGGAGTTGGAAGAAGCAGTAAAAACTCCACCAAACTCGTCGTAATGCCCCGTGATATAACTAATGATTAACAACAACTCACAGCTCAGTGGCCTAGTGGTAGAGTGTCCGCCCTGAGACTGGAAGGTTGTGGGTTCAAACCCCGGCCGGGTCATACCAAAGACTATAAAAATGGGACCCATTGCCTCCCTGCTTGGCACTCAGCATTAAGGGTTGGAATTGGGGGGTTAGATCACCAAATGATTCCCGAGTGCGGCGCCGCTGCTGCTCATTGCTCCCCTCTCCCCCAGGGGATGGATCAAAATCACACGGGGATGGGTCAAATGCAGAGGACAAATTTCACCACACCCAGATGTGTGTGTGACGATCATTGGGACTTTAACTTTAACTTTTTAAATAATAGTTAATATAACATTCATATTATATGTTCCCCCCCCTGAGAGATTTCCACCTTATTGTGGTCAGGGGGTTTGCGAGCCTCAGTGACCCTAAGAGCTATACCAGCAGAAGCTTTAATCTTCAGGTGGGACACCCAAGCTGGACAGGTCTTAGTGTAGAGGCCTGACGGAGTGCAATCCACTTCTCCAGGTTGAGATCTGGACACACAGCTAACAACTGCCGTGAAGAAAACACTAACAGTGTTAAAAATGTGTAAAACAAAAAAACATTCCCCCTTCACATTTCTGACTGCCCCCTCTTATGTGCATTCCTAGAACCGGCCCTGGTGCTGACGCCGTACGGCATCGGGTTTTCGCTTTCCAAACAAGGCGTGCGCGCTCCCGCAGCAGGGGGAATAAAATCTCACGGGGAAACCAAATCCAGCACACCGCCGTGCGCGTCTCGGCACCGCCAGGCTCCGATGGAAATGAAAAGACGTCGGATTTAGCTCCGACGCGCGCGCGCGCACTCGCTTGCGACGCGTGTATACATTCCACGGCGAGAACACTTATGCAACCCGAGCTAGACAAAACATAAAGCCGGCGCGGGAAGTTGTTGGCGGTGCCCTTCCTTACTCTATGTATGGCGACCATACAATAATGATATTATTGCTGTATGACGTCACAGTGAGTCAAATACTATGACAATGACTATGATTATGATGAAGGCAGCCCGCGCTCTGCTTTTCTTTTCCTCACTATGACGTCATACAGCAATAACATCATTTTTTCCGATCGAGAAGTCATGTAGCGCGCCATCATTTGGCAGCTAATGTGCTTTGACTTGCGAGCGGCTACTTGACATTTCAAGATTTCAGACGGCTGTGCTAAGTCATGTCGATTTAAAACGAGTTCAAGAGCTGAGCGAGCTAATTATGCCTCCAAAGAAAGCAAGTGGGAGCAGTAAAGCCTCCTAAAACACAAAGACGCTCTTAAAGCAATGCGACAGTGAGCGCCCGGCGCGCTGCAGTTGCGCGATCGGACCAAATTAAGCTCCCTGCGCACTGAGGTCCACTTAAATTTTGGAAAGTACATCAGGACTTTAAAAATGTCTTCTAAATTTCAGCGACAGCTCTGTCACAATAATGCGACCAGCGCGGTGCAGTTGCGCAGTCGGTCGCGCGCTACGGTTGCTTATTCGGCGGTGCGCTGCAGTTGCGCGATCGGACAAAAAAAGATTTTTGTTTAGTTTTGGAACGGATTAATTTTTTTTCCATTATTTGTATAGGGAAAAATAGATTCGGAATTCGACCGATTCTCTTCTCGAACCGCCTTCTGGAACGGATTGTGGTCGAAAACCGAGGTTTGACTGTATTACTAAAACAAGCTACGAAATGGCCATGTTAATACTGTTGATGGTATGAAGTCTGGGGTATATTTGGGTAGGTTTGAGGCGTTAAAAAAAAACCCGGTTAAGACTTGCAATTTCAAGTTTGGGGTAATCTGCCAATTTAAGATTGTTCAAATGAGGTCCATCGCAATACTGCTCTGCTGGTGCGTAGCTCTGCATACAAGCCGTCGTCCACGGCAACAAAGGAAAGGTGTTTGAGACACAACCTTCAGGAACCCGGTCTTCACGCTAACAAGGAAATCAGCTAAAGCGGCTAGCTGGTCTACATTTTCAAACTTTACGCTATGCCGCCCAAAAAAAAATGAGGGCTACGATGAACTCAAATCATCCATTGACTTGATACGGCAAGACCTTACCACACTCTTAGAGCAGCAACCCACCCTGCTCCAGCTAATGTCTGAACTAACGGAGCTTAAGAAATTATCCAAGGAGAAAGATGAGAAAATCCTGTCGCTGGAACGGAGAGTAGATGCACTGGAGCAGTACTCCCGACAAGAAGACCTCATAATCACTGGTCTTAAAACATCACACCGCTCCTATGCCAGGGCGGCGGGTCCTCCGGATCCCTCGACAGATGACTCTCCATCGGACGAACTGTCAACGCTTGAAAATACAGTTTTTCGAGAGTAAGCATATGGAACTCCAGAAAGGAAACATTGCCGCTTGTCACACACTCCCAAGAAACCGAAAACGACCAAAAGATGCTCCGAAAATTATCATTTGGTTCGTCAATAGGAAACATAAAGTGGATCTTTTGAAGCAAGGGAGGAAACTACAAGGAACGGGTGTTTACCTAAATGAGCACCTCACTAAGAAGAATGCTGTGATAGCCTGGAACGCACGCAAACTGAAGAAGGAAAACAAGATTCTCGCAACGTGGGTCAGAAACTGCAAAGTATGGATTAAAACAAACGGAGCAACACCAGAAGATGTCAAAACTCTCGTTGTGAGTGAACTGGGGGAACTGAAGAAGTATGGCCTGGTGGTGGGGGAACCTAACATCTACAATGGCTGAACTGATGACCATTAACTGGTACCAATGGACCCTCCGGACGAGAATGGTGGATTACAGCAGAGCACAACATGGCAAACAGACTGGCGGGGAGGACATCCATCTCAGGTAGACCGTCCCCTTACACCCTTCATGCCATCCAGTGACACTCAAATGCAGGAATTTCTGTCCCACCGAATCTAGACTCTATTATTTAATTCATTTGACCTAGAGAATGTTAATGCTGGTATCTATGAGTCCTTCTTTAACCCAGATACTAATTACACTCCCCTAAAATCTGTTGAATTGTCATGTGAATATTTTTCTGAAGATATGTTTAACAAACTGTGCAATACTCCTCCTGGCCACTGCCAAACAAATGCATTCTCCCCTGTCCACTTCAATGTACGGAGTATCTCTAAAAATCATGATGGTCTAAAAACCTATTTTATATCTTTGAGGATCCTCAATGCAGGTTTAAATTGACCTTCCAACAAATTCTCTTTGCAGTCAATTTATCCTACCAGTCACACTCTCAACCACACAAACTCCAGCGCTTTTTTATTTTTAGGCCTATCCAGGATGGGTGTAAAACCCTCCCAAACAGTTTGGAAAAACGGACAAAAAAAAGAATCTACGCCCTTCTTCAATTAGGAAAAAGAAACTGTTTTTTCTTAGCCCGTTTCTTCCACTGGGACTTGAACCCAAACTGTTCTTTGGCCGGAAAAACGTACAAAGAAAAATCTACACCCTTCTTTGATTAACAAAAAAGAAGCTCCCTGTTTCTTAGCACGTTCCTTCCACTGGGACACTAACCCAAGCCAGATCCCTCAGCTTGGAAAAACAGACAAAGAAGAATCTAAGCACTTCTTCGATGAACGAAAAAGAAGCTCTGCTTTTCTTAGCCTGTTTCTTCCCCTGGGACTTAAACCCAAGCTATATCCCGTGCACCTCTACCTTTTACGCGTTTCACACAGCACAATCACACAACTTTAGGGCTTTAACTTACTTGTCCCCTGGTTCGTTGCACTGCCGGATCCCGTCAATCCACCTCTGTCAGACGAAGGCAGACCTAAGATGCTGGCCCAGCGAAGAATTTCCTTCCCAGGTCTTTCTTAACCAGGTCCTCCTAATGGACGCTGGCCCGTCGACGGTGTACAGCGTGTCGTCCTCCGTCGGCCAGATGGCGGGTATGAGAGGTCCCGGGTTTCGGCACCAAAATGTTAGGGTGGTGCTCACTAACTTATTTTGCAAGAACCACACGGGAGACAAGCAAGTCCTTTTAAACACCTGCAGGTGGAGAGTCCATTCGTCGCTGTGCGTACAGCGATGATCGAATGAGGTCTGACTCAGGCCTCTTGCAGGAGCATTTTTATTGAGAGAAACAGAGTGGGGGTGAGAGTGGACAGGATGGGGTTGAAGCCCCTGGCCTACTGACCAAAGCATAGCAGGGGGTCTTTTACGACGTTGTGTAAACAAAGCGACTTTGATTGCTTCCTCTGCAGCTAGTCAATCAGTTCAAAAGATCTTAGCACTTTGTTCTACTACTTTTGTTAAGACAGGACAAGCTAGGTTAATTATTACAGGTTACATTCCAACATAATCATATGATCAAGATAATCTGTAAACCCTAACAGTGCCACAACGACTCATCTGCAAACTCGACAAGCTGGGCCTCAGTACCTACCTCTGCAACTGGCTACTGGACTTCCTCTGTCAGAGGCCTCAGTTGGTACGTGTTGGCGACAAAATCTCCGCCAGCATCACGCTGAGCACGGGGCCCCCCAAGGCTGCGTGCTCAGTCCGCTGCTCTTCACCCTGCTGACGCATGACTGCACTGCAACCTACAGCAACAACCGCATAGTGAAGTTTGCTGACGACACGACTCTGGTGGGTCGAGACTCAGTACAGGTTGGAGGTTGACCTTCTGACCGCGTGGTGCAGGGACAACAACCTCCTGCTGAACGTCAACAAGACCAAGGAAATTGTTGTTGACTTCCGGAAGGGTCACACCCAACACCTGCCGCTGACCATCGACGGTGCTGTGGTGGAGAGAGTGAGCAGCACCAGATTCCTGGGGGTGCACTTCAGTGAGGACCTCTCCTGGTCCGCCAACACCGCATCACTGGCAAAGAAAGCTCAGCGCCGCCTGTACTTCCTGCGGAAACTCAGACGAGCAAGTGTACATTTGCATAACAATAGACATCAAAGGTTTATATTATGTGTACATGCTGTCTGCTGGTTGTTACGCTCAGCGCATGTATGGCACAGTGTGAAGACGAGTTTACCTTAAGCTGTTTTGAGCGGTAAAACAGGAAAATACAAGATGACGCCATCTTGGCGCCGGCTAGACTGGCACCAAACTCATTAGCATATACATTTGCATAACAATAGACATCAAATGTTTATACTGCATTTCAATAATGTCGAGGTAAGGCGCCAGTTAAATATACCATCGCAAGCGAACTGTCACGGATGGGAGTGGAAATGGAGCAGGGCGACCAAGTGCAGCTTGGACCAGGGTTTATTGACAAAAACAGACTCGGCAGACTAACGTAACTGACTAACAAAACCAACAACAGAAACTGAAAAGAGACGTGAAACCAAAGACAGAGTGACATTGACAATGACAGCAACACGACAACAATGATCCGACAGGGGAGTGACACGCAGACAGGACTTAAATACGAGACAGGTAATGAGAGGCAGATGAGAATGATCACACTGATCATGGGCACACAGGAGGGGAGGGGCGAGCACACAGACACACGGACAAAACTATGACAATATGGACATAATCGGGGACGAGTCGTGACAGAACCCCCCCCCCACAAGGGACGGCTCCCGACGTCCCAAAAAACCAACCCCCCACGGGGCACGCGGGGGGGCGAGGGGGAAACGCACCAGTCCAGACGACCCCACTGGTCTGTGATAAAGCCTGAATTGCCCTCGGCGGCAACTCGGGGAAACAGAACCGCAATCGGCGGCAACTCGGGGAAACAGAACCGCAATCGGCGGCTATTCGGGGACAGAACCGCAATCGGCGGCAACCCGGGGAAACAGAACCGCAATCGGCAGAAACTCGGTGAAACAGAACCGCATTCTGCGGCAAACGGAGAGTCAGAACCACGTGCAGCGGCAAGAGTCACAGCCGCACACGGCGGCATACAAAAGTCAGCGCCGCAATCGGCGGCATGTGACAGTCCAGACCGCGATCAGCGGCATTCCGAAGGCGGAGCTGTGGCAGCAGCAAGAGCCACCGCGCGCCGCAGCAGTGGGAGTGGGGCCAGGGACGATCACGGGTCCGGCGCAGCTGGCTTGGAATCTGGCGACGCCCGCGGGTCCTGCAAGGCTGGGGTGGAGCTCGGTGGCGGCCGCGAGTCTGATGACGCAGGGAGGCACTCCGATGGCGGCCGCGGGTCCGGCGTCGCGGCAGCGAAGTCCGAAGACGGTCGCGGAGCCGATGGCGCCGGGAGGAACTCCGATGGAGGCCGTGAGTCCGGCGTCGCTGGAGCAAGATCCGATGGCGGCCCTGGAGCCGATCGCGCTGGAACAAGCTCGGACGACGGACGTGGATCGGGCGTCGCTGACGGGAGTTGGTGGTGGAGGGAGGTCCAGGCGCTGGTCGCTGTAGTGGTCGGATCATTCTGTCATGGAACGGACTGTAAATGGAGCAGGGCGACCAAGTGCAGCTTGGACCAGGGTTTATTGACAAAAACAAACAGACTCGACAAACTAACGTAACTGACTAACAAAACCAACAACAGAAACTGAACAGAAACGTGAAACCAAAGACAGAGTGACATTTACAATGACAGCAACACGACAACAAGACAACAATGATCTGACAGGGGAGTGACATGCAGACAGGACTTAAATACAAGACAGGTAATGAGAGGCAGGTGAGAATGATCACACTGATCATGGGCACACAGGAGGGGAGGGGCGAGCACACAGACACACGGACAAAACTATGACAATATGGACAGGATCGGGGACGAGTCGTGACACGAACATCAATGATTTTGCAACCTTTTACCTCCAGATTGAAGATAAAATAGATGATGTTATGCAAGAGGTGGATAGGCGAGCACAACCAGGTGATGTGATTCAGGCTGAGTTAGTGAGTGGTCACATCTACCAGCAAACGAGTGACATAAACTCTATCAGAGATAGTGTAACAGACATGCTAGAGCGTTTAGGCCAATCAAATGCAGAGCTTTTGGCCGATGAGAGCTTAGAGCTTATTGTACAAATGGTCACTCCATTGCGTGGTGGAATGCGTCGCAGGCTGGTGAACAGTACCAACAAAGAAATTTTGAGGTTGAAAGAACGACACTTACACATAACTCGCAATAAAGACAACAATGTATGCTTTGCTCTCTCACTAACTTATCTGCTAAATGACACACTAACAACAAAACAGGCCACACGACAGGCACGGCTTTTACATGAGAGTGTGGGGTTGAATTGTCAAACACCTGTGAGTCTGGGGGATGTCCATAAATTTGAAAAAGTCCTCAAACGGAAAATAACTATAATGTACCGAAAAGAGGACTGTCGCCCCTTGACTTTTTTCGACACACATTACCCCAAAACAGACGAAGACACTTTATTTGTCTTACACCTAGAGGGTCATTACTACGGCGTGAAAGCTATAGAGGCATTCGTTGGTCACGCGTTCTTTTGCAGACATTGCTACAAGGGGCACGAGAACTGGCAACAACACCAATTGTAACAGTAACATTTGTCTCGATCCGCGTTGTAAACAACGGCGGTTTAGACATGTTATCTGCCCCGATTGTAACAAAACTTGCCGTAATGAGGAAGGCTTTGCCAAACAGAGTTTCGAGCGACGAATCGCGTGAGCAACATCACCTCATTCAAAAAATGCTTGCAATGTGGTCTGCAGTATTATGTGAAAGCTGATGGTACCGGTGCTAAGCATCGTTGCCCTGTTAAAAAATGCGCAGTGTGTGATGAGATCTTAAATCAAGATGATGCCTTGCTGAACCCCCACATGTGCTACATTCAGCCCATCAAGCCTCAACCACCTTGCAAAAATGTAGTCTACTACGATTTTGAAACCTATGTAGATACAGATGGTTTACACAAACCTTTTCTTATCTGCTGTAAATCAAATAGACTGGAGAAACAATGGTTTGGCACAGATTGTGTTGACGAATTTCTCAGATTTTTTCGAAACCCACGGTTTAAACAAACGACATTTGTTGCACATAATGCGAGAGGTTTTGATTCATACATCTTGATAAGGAGAATGCTTGAACTAAGTATCAAACTTGACATTCTGATGCAGGGGAGTAAAGTTCTGTCATTTGTCGATTTAGACACAAAATCTCGATTCATAGACTCGCTCTCATTCCTGACGATGCCTCTAAGTGCGATGCCTAAGGCCCTGGGGTTTGAAGATAAATCAAAGGGTTATTTTCCACACAAATTCAGCTCTTTAGAACATCTAAACTACATGGGGTGTCACCCTGACCCTACGTACTACGATATCGAGCGAATGTCACCCTCTGTTACGTAGTGACGGCTTCTATAATGATGACGAAGGCTCTGAAATCTTTTGGGTCCGTTTTACTGTTCTTTTTATTGTATGGAAACGAAAAGGAAACACTATGTTGTCAGATAACTTTAGATCACATTTGTTGCTGCAAACATTTCCGCGAAGACACCTTCAAAATAAAACACTTCCGGTGTGTCAAAATAAGATTACATAAATTCCAATCATGCAAATCAATAAATGTATGATGAGCAACTTAACAAGTTACAACATCCTCCCGCCCGATGAACAAATGTTCATAAATTTGGGCTACTCTTTAACACACTTCTAAGGGATACAATAACTGCACAGGTCTTCTTAATAAACTGCCTGTTGAAGTGCGAACATTGCATGAACGTACCAGACCATCCCTGCCGGGAAAAACATCAACAATTCTACCCATTTTCCAAATCTGTCTGGGTATTTTATCCTCTCCGATCAAAACCACATCTCCTACTTTAAGGGCTGTTGGGGTAGGAGTGTCCACCTTGTGAGCTGATCTTAAGTTCATCAAATAGTCTCTGCGCCAGCTGTTCCAAAAGCTGGTCAAAAGTCTCTGCCGATATTTCCACCTTTTATCGAGCTCCTCTCGATTGGCAGTGCTTACATGGGCTGGTACAGAAACAGTCTTTGGTGGCAAGGAAGTCAGGCGTTTACCAACCAGGAAGTGTGAAGGAGTAAGTGGCTGGGGTTCTAGAGCATCACTATGTACATAGGACAGAGGCCTAGAATTCAACACTGCTTCAACCTCAGAAAGTACAGTTGTGAGCTCTTCAAAGTTCAGGGATGCTTTCCCTAGTACCTTCTTTAAGCAAGTTTTGTAGATCTCACTAGCCTTTCCCAAAAGCCCCCCCACCAAGCAGCTCGCTCGGCTATGAACTTCCAAGTGATCCCTTTGTTTGCAAAGAAATCTCTGAGCTCTGACTCCTTCATTGTGTTCCATAACTCTTTCAAATCCTTGTCGGCTCTTTTGAATGTTTTAGCATTATCGGAATAAATGATCCTACATAGCCCTCGTCTTGCTATGAACCGTTTTAAAGCCAATAGGAAATTTTCTGTGGTCTGATCTAAAACTAACTCTAAATGTACTGCTCTTGTTACTGCACATGTAAATAGTGCAGTGTATGCCTTCACAGCCTGATGCCCTTTAAATTTTACATACAAAGGTCCTGCAAAATCTACACCAGTGACTTCAAAAGGAGGTGACTCAGTAACTCTGTCTCGCGGCAAAGGAGCAGTGATCTGTTGTGCTGCTGTAACCCTTAGTTTTCGGCAAATGCAACAGCCTGAAATGAGCCGTTTAACCAGCTGCCTTCCTCTCAAAATCCAGTAATGTTCTCTTAGTTGAATCAATGTGTCTCTGACACCAGAATGCATCACCCTTTCATGGCATGATAGAACCAACAACTCTGAAAACTTGTGATTTGTTGGTAGTATCCAGGGATGCTGCTCTCTGAAACTAATATCAGAGTTCTGTAGTCTACCTCCAACACTAAGTAGACCGTTTTCATCTAAGAATGGTCTCAAGTCTCGGAGTTTAGATTCTCCCTTCACATTCTGTTTTAACCTTAGCTGGGATATTTCAGAGCTAAAACATCTCTCTTGTGTAATCTTTACCCAGTAGTTTTCAGCTGCAATTAGCTCTTCTGCAGTTAATGCTCCCTGAACCTTCTGACTGGACCTGATGTTAGTAACAAATCGTTTTACCCATGCAGTGATTCTTAACACAGTGTTGAGCCTGCTGTACTTCTCTAAGTCTAACAAAGTTTCAGTCTGTTCAGCGCTGGTGAGTTGGACAACAGCTTGATACTTAGATTTCAGTTCAGTGTTTACCGCATTTACCACGTGGTCATTGTCAATGTCCTGGGCTGTGTCAGCTGCTGGCAGTGAAGTGGGTCCACTCCACCACAGCTGGCTCTCAATGAGGCTCTTTGCATGCTGACCTCGTGTAGGCAAGTCAGCTGGATTCATTTTGCCAGCACAGTGGGACCACGACTCCGGGTTAGTAAGCTCTTGTATTTCAGTCACTCTGTTGGCGACAAACGGCTTCCATCGCTGAGCTGGGCTGCGGATCCAGTGAAGAGCGATCATTGAGTCAGTCCTCATGTTGAGCTGGTTCTTCTCCATGTTCAGCGGATTGAGAAGATTGTGTCCCAGTCTTGCTCCAATAAGTGCACCCATAAGCTCCAAACGAGGCAGTGTCATTTTCTTCAGTGGTGCAACTCGTGACTTAGAAGCCACAAAACTGGTAACAGTCTCTCCTTGTTTGTTTCGTCCATGTAGATATGCCACGGCACCGTAAGCCTTCTCACTTGCATCACAATAAACGTACAGCCTTACAGTGTGTGACTCTTGGTGTTTCTCAATATGGTACCACCTGGGAACAGCCACCAGATGGAGAAGTGGTAGCTCTGAACACCACTGTTCCCATTTCTCAGTAAGATCATTAGGTAATGGTTCATCCCAACTGAGCCCTCTCTCCCACATTTCTTGGAAAAGGCACTTAACTCTGATGGTAAATGGAGTGAGAAACCCGATGAGGTCAAATATACGGGCTGATGTCTGTAGGACGCTTCTCTTTGTGTCTTGCTTGTTTTTCAAAATGTCCATTAGTCCTCTTTGATCAAAAACGAAATCATCATTCTCAGGTCTCCAAACAAGACCTAGCACTTTGAGCACGTTTCCACAGGACTCTGCATCTCCAGTGAACTCTGCTCCAGTCTCCTTCCACATAGCACTCAAATCAGGTGAGTTGGTGACCCATTTGCAAAGATTCATGCCTGCCTGAGAAAGAATGTCCTTTGCTGCAGTTGTCACATATAGAGCTTCCTGTACAGTGGGTGCGCTTGAAATAAAATCATCCACATACAGACAGTCACTGATTGTCTGTACTGCCTTTGGTTGCTCTGCTTCAAACCCTTGGAGATGTTTTCTAATGGTGGCAGCAAGCAGGAATGGGCTGGGAGACACGCCAAAAACAACTCTGTTCATTCTCAGGATGCGAACTTCGTCTTTGCAGTCCTTGGTTGGAGGTCCGTGCATCCACAGGAACCTAACAGCATCCTTATCCTTTTCTGCAAGAGAAATCTGAAGAAATGCCTTGGTTATGTCTGCAGTGAAGGCTATCTCATGTAGTCTGAACTTAATGAGCACATCCAGCAGGTTTGGGTTTAGGTTGGGCCCAGTGTGCAGACAGTCATTAAGAGAAGGGCTGTCTTCGTCATGTGAGGAGGCATCAAATACCACTCTTAGTTTTGTCGTGGACTTGTCCTCTCGCAAAACAGCGTGATGTGGCATGTAATATTTTACAGTCTCTTTGTTATCTACCTTCTCCTTGTCAACCTCTTCACAGATCCCTTGCTCGAGATAGTCTTGTATTACATTGTTGTACCTAGAATACAAGGTTGCATCCATTTTCAGTTTTCTCTTAAGACTCTCAAAGCGTCTCGTAGCTACCCTGAAGTTATCTGGAAGTCGGTAACTCCACTTGGTAGCGTCCATTTTCAAATGCTGTTGTCTGTTCAAAGTTTTGTAGGACATCTGTGTCCTCTGGGCTTTCTGCAGGTTTGTTTATAATGCCCAAGGACTCCACTTCCCAGAATGCATGCAACTGCGTTGAGAGCTGGGTGTCTTCAGACAAACTAATGTGCATGCAAGTGGTGTCTGTAACACTGGAGATAGTCACTGGTCCCTGTAAAGCCCATCCAAAAATGCTTTCAACCGCCACCAGTGTATTTGTGACTCTTTGGACTTTACCAGTAACTGCTTGCCAGTAGTAGTCTGCTCCTATTAACACTTGCAACTCTTGGTCTTTTGCGCCCTCTAGAAGGAAGTCTGCAAGTTGCAATCCTCTCTTCTTTATTTCTTCTTGAATGGGCTCACTCGGAACCTTGATCACAGCAGTACACACCTGAGAAGTCTCTACAGCTTCAATCTCAAGTCTCCGTTCAGTGTTCCACATATTCTCTAGCTCAACCTTTACAACATTACGTTTCTCTGTTACTGGAGTAGTGGAACCGAAGACATGGAGGGTTAGTGTCTCTTGTCTTATAACTGGCAGTCCCAGAGCTCTGACGACACTTCTGTGAATGAAACTACGCTGACTGCCTCCATCTAACAGACAACGAGTTATCTTTCTCTCTTTGGGCCCTACAGTCCATGTTTTAACAGTCTGAAGCAGTACAGTGTTTTGAGTGTTTGTCTTGACCTTTACAGGACTTGCCACTGAAGACAACACAGCTTCTGTATTTTCATTACCTTGGGTAGTGTCAATCTCGGTCTTGGATTCAGTCTGCTCACACACTGACAAGTGGTGTTTACGGTTGCATAGGCTACACAAAACTTTCACTCTGCAGTATTTTGCGATGTGTTTTGGGCCTAAACAAACATAACACCGTCCAAGTTTTTTCAGCTTATCCTTACGTGCACTTACAGTATATGCAGGACAGTTCTCTGGCTTGTGTTGGCTACTGTCACAATACATGCAGGTCCGGGGCACGGTGTTGGCTGTATGCAAAGCAGTTGCTGACGGAATGCTCCACTTTCCATGTTTGTCGGCGTAGGATGACTTACCCACGTTTGTGTTGTGGGCTAGAGTCTTTGGAGGTTTGGCCAGGTCTTGTAAGCTGAAGCGCCCGTTCTCTGCTTTGCACTTCATTTTAACAAATTCAGGGGGTTGTCCAAACACCTGTTAACGATCTTTGATCATCATTATGTGTACACGCTGTCTGCTGGTGTTACGCTCAGCGCATGTACGGCACAGTGTGAAGACGAGTTTACCTTTAGCATACATTTGCATAACAATAGACATCAAAGGTTTATACATTGTTAGTCCACCCCCCTTCCCCAGAGACTCAGGCCCAACAGAAAGGCGTCCGTCCTTCCTTGCTAACTCCAACAGATACATATTTCAGGGATGAGAATTTTCCGCGGATCCACGGATTTCTGTGTTTTTTTCCATCGAAAGTATCATTTGCGTGAATCGTGGAAATCCGTTGAGAAAATAATTTTTTTATATATGGGGGGAGCGGCCGTTAGCCGCGGTGACTCGCGAGCATTCCCCTGCCCGCCGCGACGGCATATACCGTATTTATTCTAATTATCGCCCAGGGCGATAATTAGAGGAGGTTTATATCCAACAGGGGGGTGGGCGATCAATAGAGAACACTTTTTGTTCGATCGCCAAGGGTCACTGAAATGGGCGATAATATGTATATTTTCCTTATGTAGTATGCAATACCTGCATCTCACTGGTGTTCTTAACACTAAAACAGCGGCTGTTTTGATCTACCTCTAACAGCGGGGTGCGTCATTTGACGCTCCATCGATGCGACACGTTACCGTCGCACATCACATGTTGCGCACGTCATGTTATCGCGATCGTCTTGTTCGATTGTGTGAGGATATTGTAGCGGAGTGACGAGTGTAATTGTATCATAGTTTATGGAGAAAACCAATTTAAAAGGGACAATCGACGTGCTGTCAAATCAGTCATATTTAAACTTGCGCAATGACGTCGGCATGCGGTCGCGGAGGAAAACATAAGTTTTGGGGGGAATTTTTAGCAGCATGGGCGATAATGAGAGGTATCAATATTTTTTATTTATGTCATCGCTAACACACTGGGCGATTGTTAGAATATGGGCGATAATTAGAATAAATACGGTATTACCCCCCCCCGCTACTTTTCCGTGCTTTTTCACATTTGCCATTCTCATCCCTGATATTTACTATAGGATGCTTCATACTTTAACGAAGTTTTTTTATAATTGTAAAATGTTTTACTTTTACTGATATTTTTGTTTTTGTTTCATTCTTTGACGTACAATTATCCCATGTCAATGAAAAGTAAGAAAAAAAGTTATTTGAAGGTATTAAACTAATTGTTGTCTCTGCACTAGTTAATTGTTGTATATTATTTCTGTTTCCATTCATCTCAGAGTTTCAGAAAATAATGATAGAGAGTATGGCATTCTTAATTGAAAAAGTGGAAAAATCAAACTTTCCAAATGTTGTGGAGACACCAAGCCCTTCCGGGCAATTGCCTATTTCATCTAAGGAAGCCATAGCCTCAAGAGAGTTGGAACTAAAACAACCAAAAGTACGACGGTCCTTGTTAAGTAATAACACTTTGAATCAGTGTTTGTGAACACTTTTGGATGTTATGGTCTCTTTTCCTCATGAAATGTTACAAAAAACTATAGGTGGGTATATTTGCTTTCTACTGGGATGTAATTCACTCTTAATTCATATCATAATTTCTGTTCATAATTTGTAATATACAGGTTAGAAAGCTGTCTAGGATTGGTGGAAAAGATTTGAGGACATGCACAAACAAGACAATGGAAAGGTTTGAATACACATACAAGCTTAATATTTATACACCATATATTGGAACGGACAACAGTGGACTTTAACAATGTGGCGGTGCATTTTTTTTTCTTTTTTCTCCTTTTGCAGACTCTTCACCAATGACATAATAATGGCACTCTATAACATGCAAGATAGCGGCCGCCAGGCCAAGATGGCCTTCCAAAAAACGGCCTTCTATGAAATTGTCAAAGGTAAATTTAAAAAAACAAAAACAAAAACAAATTTCAATTGTTATTTTAGGATCGTGTCATGTTAGTGTGTGACTGAACTGGGTAATTGTGCCATTCTGACAGTTACTTAATTAACATGGTTTGTCTCCATTACATTTCTATGGTTATAGTCTGACTTTATTTCTTAATTACTTACAGCGTAACCCAGTCAATAACGGGTGGTGCCGTTGAGCCAGGTCCCTTGAAACCATATTTAACTTTAGGCTTACATTGAAATGTTATGCACATCAAAAGGTGGTCGCAAAATGCCTTGAATTGTTTTTCTGAGGCCTAGCAAATTTCATGCATCCTCATCTAATATTAATATAGAAAATTTACCATTTATCCTCGGTCTGTGTTTGCAGAAGCAATCCAGGTATAATACTCGGAGGCCACGGAGGAATCTGTGTATAAATCTATTGCACTGAAATTAAAACAGGCGCCAGCGCATTGTGGTGGTGGGGACTATATGAGGAAATTAACCAAAAGATATTTTTCTATATTTTGAATATTTTATTTTTTTAATTTTGTCATTATTTGACGCTGTCTAAATAATGACATATTTGCACATTATTCTGTTTTTGATGGTTTGATAATGTTTTCAAAAATGCATTTATTTAGATTTGCAGTTAGCACCAATATATACACATCTGTGTTACTGAAATAAAGAAGTCCCAAAACACACTGTATATTATCCAAAACATCGTGGAACTACACAAAGGTAAAGATCTCAGGTTAAATGTATTGAAGTTGAATAGACATCTAGTGTCAAGGAACGGAATGGCGCAGGGCGACCAAATGCAGCTTGGACCAGGGTTTTTTGGAGAACACAAACTAACAGACTCGGCAAACTGACATGACTTAACAAACAAAACCAACAACAGGACTGACCGCCAAAGATGTGCAACCAAAAGACATGAAGACATTAAGACGACAATAATCCGACGGGGAGGGGCGAGCACACAGACAGAAACCATGACAACAGACACGTAGTGGAACGGCTTGGGACGAGACGTGACATCTAGATCTTCAAATGATTAGCGCTGATAGCTATTAGCCATCATTCGAAAATCTACTCAATAAACGTCTAAAAACACTTTCACATAAAAGACGTCTAAAAGACGTCTATATTTGTTACACTTTTAGACGTGTTTTAGCCGAGACGTCATGAGACAAAGGAGTTTGGTTTAGTGAGAGGATAATTTACTCACATTGGCAACCGAATTGTGTGTGGGCTCAATGGTGATGTAACGGCGAAAGATCGCCGGTAGGGGGCAGCCTTACCCTTCTGGCGGAAAAATGACTGCAGCAGACAGATTCTGCGGAAATAGCACAGCGGAATAATTAATTAATTATAATTTTGCGGTGTAGTAAAAGTGTCGTCAAAAATTCTAAATGCAAAGAATAACGATAAAAAAGGTGCAATATAGCTACTGTGGTACAGTGCAACTTCTGGGTTATAAATGATGATAGAACTATATTCATCCCACAGCGGGCAAATTTACTTGTCACAGCAGCGTACAAGAGTGCAAGAATAGAAGAAAGTGCCAAATTTAAAAAGGATAAATAACAGACAAGGACAAAGACAAGTGCCACCAGTAGCGGTAGAGACGAAACACAATTTTATCAGGCACCACGCATGTTGTAGAGTGATGGCAGTGGGAAAGAAGGACCTGCACAATCTTTTCTTCCTACACCGTGGGTGTAATAGTCTGCTGCTAAAGGAGCTGCCCAGGGACCGCATAAAGTCATGGAGGGGGTGACAGGTGTCCATGATGCAGGGATGAGAATCTTCCGCGGATCCGCGGATTTCCGTGTTTTTTTCCGTCGGGAGTATCATTTTCGTGAATCGTGTAGATCCGTTGAGAAAATTGTTTTTATATTGGGGGGGGGGAGCGGCTGGCAGCAGTATTGCGACAACAGCCACCATATTTTCAGCAGCATTTTGGCGCTACTTCGTCACATCATTGGCCAACTCATTTGCCGAATTAGCAAAAGTTTTAGCCAGCATGGCGAAAGTTTTAGAGAAACAAGACGAGGATCGTGCCAGGGAAATAGACAAGTCGAACGGGATCAGGAACTGATTCAGATGGGCATGGCTCGAGAGCAGCGTCATTTTACAACTCGGAACACAAAGACGCTCTTAAAGCAATGCGCCCAGCACGCTGCATGCAGTTGCGCGATCGGACTAAATTAATCTCCCTGCGCACTGAGGTCCACTTCAATTTTGGAAAGTACATCAGGACTTTAAAAATAAAATTTCAGCGACGGGGCTGTCACAATAATGCGATCAGCGCGGTGCAGTTGCACGGTCGGTGACGCGCTACGGTTGCGCGTTCTGTGGTGCGCTGCAGTTGCGCGATCGGACAAAATTAAGCTCCCTGCGCACTTAGATCCACTTGAATTTTGGAAAGCGCCCGATGATGACTGGGATAGGCTCCAGCACACCCGCAACCCCCGTGGGGAGTAAGCGGTACAGAAAATGGATGGATGGATGGACATCAGGAGTTTAAAAATGTTTTCTAAATTTCAGCGACGGCTCTGTCACAATAATGCGACCAGCGCGGTGCAGTTGCGCGATCGGCGACGCGCTACGGTTGCGCGTTCTGTGGTGCGCTGCGGTTGCGCGATCTGACAAAAATGCGCAAATGAAAAAATGCTTAAAGTCTTGGAAGGGATTAAAAATGTTCCATTATTTGTTATGGGAAAATAGATTCGGAATTCCACCGACTCGCTTCTCGAATCGCCTTCTGGAACCGATTGTGGTCGAAAACCGAGGCTTGACTATTATATTCACCTTGGTAGCCCACCAACCAGGAATATTTTTTTTA
Source organism: Syngnathus acus (assembly GCF_901709675.1). Taxonomy (NCBI): domain Eukaryota; kingdom Metazoa; phylum Chordata; class Actinopteri; order Syngnathiformes; family Syngnathidae; genus Syngnathus; species Syngnathus acus. The sequence continues at coordinate 12,564,455 of NC_051100.1, forward strand.
ACAAAACTGTTGAAATTGAGTGATGAAATTAATGGTTTTGGGGTTGCTATACTGCCTAAATCCAGGAGTTTCCAGGGAGCTTTTCCCCCTGAGCGCCCTCCGGGGCATTGCCCCTGGCCACCTGCGGCCCCCAACCACCACCCCACTCTGTTGACGGTGCACTGCTTCCCCCTCCTGAGACGCCGGATGGTGGACCAGAATCTCCTCGAAGCCGTCTGGAAGTCATTCTCCATGGCCTCGCCAAACTCCTCCCATGCCCGGGTTTTTTCCTCAGCAACCGCCGATTCTTTTCAGATAAATGTTGTGAACCCAACACCCACCATTGGAGCCAACCCACCACCAGGTGGTGATCACTTGACAGCTCCGCCCCTCTCTCCACCCGCGTGTTTTCCGCAAATCCGGTCACACGACTACAAAGTCGATCATCGAACTGCGGCCTAAGGTGTCCTGGTGCCAAGTGCAAACATATTCCTTATGTTTGAACATGGTGTTCATTATTGAAAATCCGTGTCGAGCACAAAAGTCCAATAATAGAACACCACTCGGGTTCAGATCGGGGGGGCCGTTCCTCCCAATCACGCCCTTCCAGGTCTCACTTTCATTGCCCACGTGAGCAATGAAGTCGCCCAGTAGAACGATAGAGTCCCCAGAAGGAGCGCTCTCCAGCACTTCTTCTAAGGACCCCAAAAAGGGTGGGTACTGTGTCAGGCACTTTGCAGAGGCACCAACAATGACAAGAAATATTTGAAAAAGCTGATTCCACCCCGTCTCAAACTGGGGACCTTTCGCATGTTAGGCGAACGTGATAACCACTACACTATGGAAACATCTGCTTGAAGCATGTGATCTGGCGCTCCCTGTGTGGAGTTTTCATGTTCTGTTGCCCATCTTTTTTTAGGCCTGGCTGCCACGAGGCAGCGATAGACACACAATTATGACCCTGAAAGGATACGCGCAAACCGGCTATGATATTAATCAGAATTCATTAATCCCCGAAATGCAGTCCAGGTCCGTCATATTCGCCACCAATCGGAATGTAACGGAATCAGCTGATTCACTACGGGGCTCGTTGGTCTAGGGCAGGGGTGGGCAAACTACGGCCCGCGGGCCACATCCGGCCCACGGGACCGTTTAATCCGGCCCGCCAACCCTGAATTAATTGTATTAAACTTATTTTTTTGTCATTTTGCCTGCAATGACTGCGTTTCCCCAGTAGATGGGGAACCGCTCGCCTGCGCATTTACTACCGGAAGCCGTGTCAGAAAGCTCGGTGCACACTCACAAGTGCGTGTACGTACGTACTCAGTAGTACGGACATGGCGCACTCGCGCTCTATTTGTATCAGTCTCGAATTTAGAGCGTGGGCTGTGACGACAGCATTCTTGTAATTCGCTCGCTGAGCTTTCAGATACAGTTTGACGCTAAAGCCACCCACAAACCTTCCCCTGGAATCCTTCCATTAAAATGAGTGGCCCGAAGAAAAGAAGTGAGTGCCGAATGTTAAAAGAGTGGCCAATTTGGCTCGACGTACGCGACGTGACGTTCAGCCACATCAACCCGTCACAGATCGAGGTAAACGGATCTCTCCTAAGAGTTTGATGTGATCTCATAAGATAAACATTTTTCATTAATCTGACCTGCAGGCACTGAAGTGATGGAGACTGTTATTCATAATAATAGTGTCGTATTTTATGAGAATCACTGATAGCAGTTTTTTAGTGATTTTTTTTTTTTAATGCTGTTAATAAATGCATTTGTTTTCAAAAAACTTGTTTGGAATATCCATGCTTTACTACCTACTAAAGGCCAAAATCTTTTATGCAATGACCTTTACAGGTCGCTTATATTACTTCACACAAACACTACGTCCATCTGCTCCTGGTTCGGCCCTCCGGTCCAAATTTAGAACCCAGTTCGGCCCGCGAGTCAAAAAGTTTGCCCACCCCTGGTCTAGGGGAATGATTCTCGCTTAGGGTGCGGGAGGTCCCGGGTTCAACTCCCGGACGAGCCCTACTTTAAAACACTGCTGTCTCCTGTTCTCTGTCATTTTCGACAGGCCAATGTCACATGCGCATTATTTAGTGGCTGCATTCGTGTGTCACGTGATGCAAATTTTGACATAGCTGCTGCTCACTGCTCCCTTCGGGGATGGGTTAAATGCAGAGACAAATTTCGCCACACCCAGATGTGTGTGTGACAATCATTGGGTCTTTACCTCTTTTATCTACTATATAACTATATTGTAGTGTTAACAAAGTTCAAGGAAAGACGTGGGTTTGGTAAACGGCTCTTTATTTAACAAAACAAACTTCCAGGCGTGTGGCGGCGTGGACTTGCAGCCACGGAAGTGGAAGAGAGCTCCATAGAATAGGACCGGGCGTGCGTAAAAGCCATGACCGTCACTTGAAATTCAAATTACAGTAATCCCTTGCTACATCGCGGTTCGTTTATCGCGGTTTTTGAAAAAAAACACATATAAGTCGCTCCTTATTATAAGTCGCCCCCCCACCCAAACTATGAAAAAAACCGCAACTTATAGTCCGAAAATTACGGTAAATATATCATATAGCAGACAGACACAGTGATATATGAGAAGTGCAATAAAGTTTATAAGAGTTACAGATTTGTCAAGAAGAATGGTCAAATATATTTTCAACCAGAATCCAGACTCTCATTGGAAGCTATGGGAAGTGTCTGGAGCAGTGGTTCTTTACCTTGTTGGAGTTACCGAATCATAACAGTTTCATATGCGCAATCACCGAACCGCTCTTTAGTGAAAAAAAAACTTGATGATTTTTACTGGCACACAAAATGAGCCGTGCATGAACACAACCTTGTTTAAAGAATAAAACCAACACAATGCATGAATTCACGACAAATGACATAAAAGCAAATCAGTGTGACTTCTGCTGTTGCCTTTGCAAGACCAGTTCAGATATGCGAATTTATAAATCAGGTGTGTTTTGACCTCCGCAGTGGAAGCTCTGCCGAACCCGTGAGACCGACTAACCGAACCCCTAAGGTTCGACCGAACCCAGGTGAAGAACCACTGGTCTAGAGGCTGTTATTTCTGCAAAAGGAGGATCTACTAAATATTCATGCCATTATTCTTTTGGTGTGCCCAAATATATGCACCTGCCTACTTTTGTTTAAATAATGATTGCACACTGTCTGCAAATCCGATAAACTTCATTTCACTTCTCAAATATCACTGTGTTTATCACTGCTGTCATCCACCGTGAATGGATTCGGACCATCTGATTGGTTCCTTGAACCCTGGTTCAGACCTGCAGGGGCTTGTTAGGATTTGGTTAGGAATTGATTCGGACTTGATTAGTACGTGTTAGGAATCGTTTTGGCTGTACCTTCAGGGCAAGGAACGAGCCACGAGGCCCATGGGAAGTTGTCATTGTCTGTAAGCTTGTGTGTATGTAAATTTGTCTTGGTCTAACGGAAGACTGTTTCGGGGGAATAAAAAACAACTCTGCAACAACTTTATTCTGCTATTAACCAGATTCAAACCGGGGTTGCAGCGGCCTCAATGCTATATTATGGCCAATATGCAGTTGCTTGTATAGGGTCTTTTCCCTAGGATCTTCAGCCAGGACACCCAGCCAGACCATGAAAGAATGTTGATATTAAAATGTTGGTGGAACTTTCCAATAACTACGCAGATCCGATGATCCCAAAGACTTGAGATGAGACAAAATTGGAAAGACTTTTTTGTTGACAGCATCTGTGAGTTACTTCAGCCCAAAAGTTCACATGAAGTACACATAGCTAATGTTGACCACAAAATGGCATGTGAGCTAGCTAGTGAAGGAATGGGGTTGAAATACAAAAAGTCCTGCCTAGCTACAAAAACAGATATGCTCAAACCTCACTGAATAAAGTACGTAAGCAGACAAGTATATTCACATATTAAATCAATAAAAGAAACATTTTAAACATATAATTATACCTACACACCAAATCAATAAAGAAGACATAACTAGACATTTTTGATAAGGGGTAATGACAAAGGTCTTTATAACTTTATGATCTGATATGTATTTCTGAGCACTTTGAAATAACAAATGTTTTTTGATATATTGCCTGAATAGCTCAAATGACCCTTAAGTAACTGTTTAATGCATGCCTGATGATTTTCTAAATCACGGACACTGCCAAAGTCGTCTAAAAATGTTCAGTACTTGATTATATCTTATGTTTTGACTAATGCTAGACGCCAGTTTTCGATTACTACTGAACGTTCTGGACAGAGGGAAATATTTTGCCTAACAAAGAAAAGATATGGTTGGAAGCATGATTAAACTAAGAATATGATGACGTAAGCAAGTACATGGAGTATCAAAAGAACAAACAAACAAAAACATGGTAAGTGGCGAGTACAAACTTTGCACAGTCAGGGAACATTAGTAAATTGATGATGTCACAGCCAAAAGCTCACATAATTCCGTACAAAATGACAAAATTGAAAGAATGATGAATGGGCGGTGTGCGACAGTGGGCGAAGTGGATGTATGTGCAAGAATGGTTTACAGGAAGGACACTTGGAGATAAAAACCGGTAGAGGTGCCAGAGGGAGACAGCCAAGAACCCGTCCAAAGATGATCGTCAAGGCTGAAAGACGGAAAGGAAAACAACAGCCCCCACACACATCAAATCGCCCATAATCAGCACCCAACCCCACGGAACGAGCTCTCACCGAACCAGCACCCCCTCCCATGGAATCAAACTGTTAGAATAATTAGGAACTGGAGGTCTCATATCTTCGCTCAAGCCAACATATCTGTCTAGCTCAGGGGTGGGCAAACATTTTGACTCGCGGGCCGAACTGGGTTCTAAATTTGGACCGGAGGGCCGAACCAGGAGCAGATGGACGTAGTGTTTGTGTGAAGTAATATAAGCGACCTGTAAAGGTCATTGCATAAAAGATTTTGGCCTTTAGTAGGTAGTAAAGCATGGATATTCCAAACAAGTTTTTTGAAAACAAATGCATTTATTAACAGCATTAAAAAAAAAAAATCACTAAAAAACTGCTATCAGTGATTCTCATAAAATACGACACTATTATTATGAATAACAGTCTCCATCACTTCAGTGCCTGCAGGTCAGATTAATGAAAAATGTTTATCTTATGAGATCACATCAAACAGCAAACATTCTGACCAAATATATCATCTTGAAGAATCGGTGAAAGCATACATCCAAATAAAGTAATCAAAACGGCAACACGGTGAGGGGTATCTGAACATCAGAGCAGAGTTTTAACTCACAAACACCTGGTAACAGAGGTGAGGAAACGGGAAACACTTCCTTAAAGTAAGCCTTAAGAACTTTACAGGTTAAGATTAGTCGCAAACAAGTGGTGCATCAATGTCCTTGAGCATCCTGCATTGTTTGAAAATGAGAATGGTCGTTAGTTTCAATCCCTGCTATGTGTACAAATCATATTCAAAATGCATTCTTTTACAACAAACTTGAGAGCCTCCCCTTCATTTTCAGTGGGAACAGTGTTGTTGGTCTCCCTTTTTTGCTAGTGCATCATAGTCTGGAGTAAAATTTGTTGTGGCAATTCTTAGGAGAGATCCGTTTACCTCGATCTGTGACGGGTTGATGTGGCTGAACGTCACGTCGCGTACGTCGAGCCAAATTGGCCACTCTTTTAACATTCGGCACTCACTTCTTTTCTTCGGGCCACTCATTTTAATGGAAGGATTCCAGGGGAAGGTTTGTGGGTGGCTTTAGCGTAAAACTGTATCTGAAAGCTCAGCGAGCGAATTACAAGAATGCTGTCGTCACAGCCCACGCTCTAAATTCGGGACTGATACAAATAGAGCGCGAGTGCGCCATGTCCGTACTACTGAGTACGTACGTACACGCACTTGTGAGTGTGCACCGAGCTTTCTGACACGGCTTCCGGTAGTAAATGCGCAGGCGAGCGGTTCCCCATCTACTGGGGAAACGCAGTCATTGCAGGCAAAATGACAAAAAAATAGTTTAATAATACAATTAATTCAGGGTTGGCGGGCCGAATTAAACGGTCCCGTGGGCCGGATGTGGCCCGCGGGCCGTAGTTTGCCCACCCCTGGTCTAGCTCTAGGGAGTTCTTATACTCCCTTCCTTTTCTTACCTGTGAGAGGCCCTCACTCGTTACGAACAGAACACCTTTGTTCTTTGTTTAGTTCAAGAGAAGTTCTTTCTCTTTTATACCTTGTAGGTTCTATTCATAAATTGTTGTTGACCGGGACAGTTTTTAAGTTATCCCATATTTACTCAATGTTTGTTTAAGTAGACCATGCAAGTTATCTCACATCTACTTAACGTTTGTTGGAGTGTATGCACGAGCGGTATCTGATTATTTCCTCATCATTATTATTGTGTGATACTTAGCAAGAAAGTCTAGAGCAGTGGTGTCCAAACTACGGCCCAGTTTTTATTGGCCCGCAGCAAATTTTGAAAACATAGTTGAATATGGCCCGCACAAGAAGCTTGAGCTCAACTCTGTTGCACTTCTCAGTTTCAACACTAGATGGAGCCCGCCACACAAATGAAATCAAGCGAAGAAAAACTTTTACCGCGAGTCCCCAGAAATGGCTGCACCGAAGAAACGCAAAATAGCAAGTGAGTGTAGAATATTTCAAACACGTTGGGAAAATGAGTATTTCTTCAAAGAAATCAACAGAAAGTGTGTGTTTGATTTGTAATGAAGATGTTGCTGTGATGAAAGAGTATAATGTCCGCGCATTTACTCCCGGGAGCCGTGTCAGAAAGCTCGGTGCACACTCACAAGTGCGTGTGCGTACTCAGTAGTACGTAGTAATTTCGTCTATCAGTGCCGAATTTCGAGTGTCGGCTGTGACGTCAATATTCTCGTAATTCGCGTGCTGAGTTTTCAGATACAGTTTTACGCTAATGCCACCCACAAACCTTCCCCTGGAATCCTTCCATTAAAATGAGTGGCCCGAAGAAAAGAAAGGTGCACACTGAGTGCCGAATGTTAAAAAAGAGTGGACAATTTGGCTCGACCTACGTGTGTGAGAAGACGTTCAGCCACATGAACGTCAACAAAGCCCGTCACAGATCTAGGTTAACGGACCGACACCTCGGCTCTATCCTAAGAATTACCACAACAAATTTTACTCCAGACTATGAGGCACTAGCAAAAAACGGAAACCAACAATACTATTGATTTCTTTATTACTTTATTTAGATGTATTCTTTCACTGATTCTTCAAGATGATGAATTTGGTCAGAATGTTTGCCGTTGGATGTGATTTCGCCTCATTAGATAAACATATTTCATAAATCTGACCTGTAGGCGCTGAAGTGATGGAAAAAGTTATTTATCATAACAGTGTCGTATTTAATAAGAATCACTGATAGTAGTTTTTTGGTGAAATATTTTTTTAATGCTGTTAATAAATGCCTTTGTTTTCAAAAAGCTTTTTTTTAATATCCACGCTTTAGTATCTACTAAAAGTAAAAACCTTTTATGCAATGACCTTTACATGTCATTTATATTACTTCACACAAACACTACATCCATCTGCTCCTGGATCGGCCCCCCGGTCAGAATTTAGAACCCAATTCGGCCAAGTCAAAAAGTTTGGCCACCCCTGGTCTAGAGCGTTGTTTTACAGGGACACGGCACCCAGCACGTTTGGAGATCGCAGCCCAGGACGAGGCTGCCAACCAACTAAGGACAGGCTCTGCATTGCTGGGGTCACGGATCGGCCAAGGCCTCGTACCACACAACATTCTTTAGTTAGCTAATCAGCGTTGCTACAGCCACAATCTCCCCTCCCTTTAGTGTAGCAACGCCTCTTGTAACCAAGGCAACTCAAAATAAAAAGAGGCGATAGCGGAAGAGGAGTCCAGAATTGGTGGAGGACTGTAACTGGGCCTTCTACGTAATTCTCCTCACGAGCAAAAGGAATACTGGTTGTCTTCTCCTCTTGTTTCAGTGTATAAAATAATGTCTTATGGTACTTAGACCTGACATTAACTCTCCTGCGAACTTGCCACACCCCCTGACTCATCCCCCATCAAACTCGGCCCACACTGGCATATGCAACTGAATATAAGCTGAGCAAAGAACCTTGAACGTTGCCTTTTCTGAATGGAGACTTTCTGCTCTTGAGCATGGTCGCACGAAAGGCCCAGCGCTGTATTGTACTTTCCTGAAAACAGAGCTTTCTTAACAAGAATTGTGATTGAACTCAACCAACCTGAGTAAGTCTAAATTTTGTTTTGGTGTCTTAGCCTTTTCCTAAAACTGAAGAAATAAAACGAGCACGCGGTGAGTAAATTGGATAACACGTGATTTGCTATGGCTTTTGCCGTGAGGCGCGGATAGCGCGCTTCCCAAATTGTGGACCAAAAATCCAACACTATCTTAAAGTAATGTGAACGCCAGAGCCGGAATTGAATCTGCAAGCTCTGCACTGTGAGGCGGATGTGCTAACCAGTTGACCAATGTGCTAAATCAGTGGTTCCCAAACTTTTGCAGGCTGGCGCCCCCTTTGGCTCCCCAGTGAATTCCTAGCGCCCCCCCCCAAGGCACATATGGAAACAAACACCTCTTTCTTGATATTTGGTTTGCTGCAATTTGAAAAGAGAAAGGTTAAACACAAATGTGTATTTCACAAATAAAACCCAATTTAGTATTTAGTAAACCAATTTATTTTTTAGCAGTTTTAACTGTTTCAGCAACATAGAATCGTAAATAAACATTCCACCAGTAACCTTCATTGTCTCACACGTAATATTAATGGGATGGATGTGCTTGGTGCAGGGACATAAGCTTCTCAACATCAGGCTGGAACTCACTAAGAAGAAGTCGTAGATCCCCGCGGTCAGTAATTTTCAGTCGGTTTCTTTGCTTGGAAAGAAGCAAGGTGACTGCATGATGTTGACTGCCAGAATGCGGTTTTTATTATAAGATAAAATTCTGAACATTACATGCTTGAAATTACAAACCTGAGCTTTTGCTTTTGTAGTCTATGCTGTCGGATCTGACTGGGCCAGAGCGGCGTGTTGTGTACAAATCGACTGCCGCCCCCCTACCGCCCCTTTCTTCCTCACCGCCCCCCCAGATCTTTCCACCGCCCCCAGGGGGGCGGTACCGCCCACTTTGGGAACCACTGTGCTAAATGATTTGAAGTCATTCAGCTAGATTTCACTGCTTTTTGCTCATATTTTAAGGGGTATTGTTCCCTTTTTGTTTTATTTAAAGTTATAGAACATGGGTTGAAAATTGGGAAATTTGAAAATCGTGTCTTTTAAGATGTGTGGACTCCACACATCTTAAATCCAGTTCAAATTTACAGTGAACAACTGAGGAGCAGTCGTCCATTTGTTTCGTTTTACATTTCGTTTTACAATACACATATTCAAATGATTTTCAACTCTGGATTTTCGGTCGAAGCAGGAGGTCCTCAGTAAAGGAAGACCAACTCCAGAGTTAAAAGGTTTGATTCGGACAACGGGATTTCGGAACGGAGTGGTACGCACAATCGAAAACAAGTTTTTGATTTCATGTGCTTTATTGAGTGTTTTTATGTGTGGAGACTGCTGATATGAGACTTTAATTAAAATGGTTCAACTAAATAATGAATAAGCCACGCTAGAGAAGCGTTCCCCAACCTTGTTTGTGACACGGTTAGGTGCCGGCCAAGGTGACGTCAGTGCCTCCCCAGTCATGAACCTCACCGCACGTCACCGGTGTGGACATAAGCGTTGGCGTTCATCATGCCAAAATTATTTTGAGTTCTACGAGGGCAGTGTGTCTTATTTAAGACACTAGCTGCCAGTGATCATGCAAATCTTTCCCACTGAGGTGTTTTGAATGCTGTTTTATCTGCATATTTCTTACCCCAGAGGCGTAGCCAAGCCGGGGCGACGCCCCGGTTAGGACTCCCTGCGCCCCGGTTGAAAAAAATCGAGCTTTTTCGATTCTTCATTTTCATGCCGTTTTTTTCTTTCGGTCTTGCGCGAATGTGCTTGCGCTATTCTATGTGCGCGATGTTATCCATTCACCGTTTGCCTCCCGGACCCGGATGTTGTTTTAGCGATCAGCGAACGGCGTGGGTGATGTTCGATTTTTTTTCCTGTGGGCGTGCGCCCCTACTGGAAAAATTCCTGGCTACGCCTCTGTTCTTACCTATTTAGCAAACAATGTTTGCACTTTAATTTCCATGTTGAAACTTGAACTTTTTAATGGAATTGTTTGTATCCTACTGTTTTGGGTTGTTTGCCAAAAGCTTTTTTTTTTGTACTGCTTTGGCAGTCGCTGCTTGTTGCACACAAAGTTGTTACAGTACAATATTTTGTAAACCTATCCTCTGTTGCGACAATATTTTGTGGCAGTGTATGATCTGATTGGTGGTGATCCCTGATTGGTGCCCCTCATACCCAGCCAGCCTATCAGTGCAGGGGGGAGTGGCTTCATCAGTGATTGGTTTCAGATGTGCCACCAGGTGCACTAATTGAACCTCCTATTTAGAAAGGACTCTGCATTCAGGCTGGCTGTTTGTGTCATGTGAATTGTGTTGCAGAGTCAATCTGTCACCATCATTGTTTGGGTGTGTTTGTGCTGGTCTTCTTATGTAGTGCTTTGTGTCAGGGAAAACCTTCTTAACACAATAAAGCATTCAAGCCTAATGGTGCCAAAATGAATTTTAAGACCTGAAGCATTTCAGAAAAATGTGTAAAGAAGTTGTGATTCATGTCTTGAGATGTCGTATGCTCATTAGGGACACCTATTTCCAGCAATTGTGTGGAAATCTTCAATAGTAGAAAAAAGAACAGGTTAACGGCGGCCGTGCTGCAGCGATTGCTTTTATGGCAGGCAGTCGTTCCCTATGCTCATCTAGAATAAAAATGCTTCTCTTTGCTCTTACTTGTCCGGAAAGAGCCGCACACGCATTCACACAGGCAACTCAGTTACAGGCCATTCCATTTTAACAATGGCAAATTGACCAGCCTTTTCGTCTGCTTTTTGAAGCCTTTACAATGTCATAAGTTCCTTTAGTCTTAACATTATTGGCAAAATGTCATGACAGTTTTGTTCCTTCATTTGAGCTTTTTCTGATGTCATTGATCTTGATAGAAATTTAGAAAAAAATACAGAGATCATAAAAACACGTCACGTCTCGAACCCAAACTTGCATAGGAGTGTGGAATTCAGTTGGATTCTGTCCGAATGTGAATTATGCTGGTGAAAATATACATATATTGCTGTGGGAATATTGAAACTATGTCCCTAGGTCAATTGAATGACCTTATCATGCATATAGATCATTCCTTGAATGATTATATACATTGTTTATCACAGGCCACCGAACTGGCGTGCCGTGGGCCAATCGGAATGCTCATCTCCCTGGTTCCACTGTTTTATATGTATTTGGCGCCAGCCATGATGTTCAGTTGAAATAAACCACAGTAACGGCAACCCTGGTGTGATCATTGACACATCCGAGAGCAAACTTTTACGTACGTGGTGTCAGGAATAAGATGAGCCTTCTCGCCGGCGAGTTTTTATCTTACCTTTACCGTGTACGTATAGTGCTTGTTTATTACGTTATGTTTTGTTCACGTTGGCTACCATAAAGACAACAAGCCGCTCTTCTTCCCTGAAATGGCGGACGTATTTTGCAGACCCGACCCCCACATTTTCAACGAGAACATCGCAGAGAATTGGCGTGTTTTTGAAAGGGAATATGCTGTCTTCATTGCCGTGGCACAGCCAAGACCAGGCTTACATCCTCCTCAACATCGCTGAAACATCGAGCGGGAGGGTCTATGCCCCAAAGGTGCGGGTTCCTGACGGTGAAGGATGGTTCAGGATTGTCACTACCGCCGAGTCCAGAGAGGATCCGGTGTGCCTTAAAAGAAAGTTCGCTGAAATCGGCAACCCACAAAATAACAGGATGATGACAGACACAAGTTTCAGAAGAAACCAGAAGCAAGATGAGACAATGGAATAGTTTAGCAATCTGAGGATCAAGGCCAAATGTTGTCACTTCGGGGAGATAACGGATGAGCTTATTTGTGACCGCATCGTCTGCGGCATTACAAGTGACACTTTGAGGAAAGCCTTGTTGAGGGATAGCAGGCTGACTCTAGCCAAAGCCATTTCAATCGCCCGCATTCATGAGATGATAGAGGAAAGCAGTAAGACACTAGCAACAGCAGCTACCAGCGTTGATGCAGTTAAGCCAGCACCAAGTAGTTTGGCCAAAAACCAAACCACTGGACGCTCCATAAAGTATCCTAAAATGCTTAAACTGTGGAGGTAGCCACGCAGCTAGGCGGGAAAGTTGCCCTGCATTCGGTAAGCAGTGCCACAGCTGCAGAACACTCAATCATTACAAACAGTGCTGTAAGTCTAAACCACGCAACCAACTATGTAGAGCCACGAGACGATCGGTGAACGAAGTCCACGCAACGAAGAGACATTTTATGTGGATGAGGCAGACAGTCAGGTGGTTTATGTCAACTCGACAATGACAAACTCATTGAAATGAAAGTTGATCCAGGGCAAAATGCAATGTGATTCCACTAAAGAATCACAGAAGAGTGACAAATTGATAACAACTAATCAAGCAAGGGAAGACGGCCAGCCTCGTCTCTTATGGAGGCACCAGACATCAAACGTAGCCTTGATGTCCACTAGGTCACCGTGGAAAGCAACACTGACTTCAGTTTACAAGTACTAGCTCAGTACAAGGACCTATTCAGCAACGAGCAGGGAGAACTTTGTCACGTACTCCATGAAGCAGCATCTCATTGTGCAGCCTGTGGTCCGCCTTGCCCTCCCCCTATTGCAATGCGCGAGAGAGTAAGGGGCGAGCTTGAGCGTATGCAGTACATTGACGTCATAACACCAGTCACAGAGCAAACCGACTGGGTCTCATCCATGGTAGCGACACACAAGAAGGACAAGAACAAAATCAGGCTGTGTCAACTCTGAAAGTGCTGAGAAAGAGGAGTGATTTGTTACTATGGACTTAAACGACACGGGAGAAAAATGCAATGTGATGCCACTAAAGAGTCACAGAAGAGCCATGTTGCCTCAAGACGGCGTTGAAGATGCCCCACCGCCCAATGCAGAGCGTGGAAGAAGTTGCAGCACAGATGTTGGGAGCGACAGTATTGTCTGTTTTTGGATGCCAAGAATTCTTTCTGGCAGATAATAATAATAATAACTAGAAAATGCAATTCCTGGAGAAATTGCATGTGAAGGCGAAGAAGTTGAATAAATACTTAGGGAATGCTGCAGAATAATTTTTAAATTTGGTTGAAAAATGTAGAAATTTGAAGTGAAAAACTAAATATTGTGAAATGTTGCAAAATGTTGCGCATATTTTAAACGTTAAACGTGAAATTTTTGAATTTGGCAATTTTGGGAATGTCCTCAATGTGATTTGAATGCGGTGAATGATGTGGATTTCAAACTGGAAGGATGTAAATGAGTTGGAATGGATTGAATCGGTCGAAAAATGTAGAAATGAGAAGTGAAAAAGGAAATTTTGTTAAATTTTGCACAAATCTTAAACTTGAAAATGTGAATTTTTTTAATTTGGCAAGTTTGGGAATGTCCCCAATGTGATTTGAATGTGTTGAATGATGTGAACTTCTAACTGGATTGACGTAAATATGAAATGTTGTATATGCCATTAAGACTGAATGGGGAAAAATAGGCTGGAAATTTGTGAATTTTGTGAAAACTTAATTTTTTCTTAATAAAAAAATTAGAGCAACGGTGTCATTAATATTTGGAATAAGTTAAAAGCGGAACGGAGTGAATAGGTTGAAGTGTGTGGAAATTAAGCATCAAAAAAGTGGGCTGAATACTGTTAACTAGAAAAGCAATTCCTTGAGAAATTGCGTGTGAAGGCGAAGCTGAAAAAATCTTGGGGAATGCTTTTTGCGTTAAGCTCGAAAAACGGTAAGTGGAAAAAATGGTAAGCGCAAAAATCGGTAGGTGAGAAAATGGTAAGCGCAAAAAACGGTAAGCAACAAAACTGTTAACGGTAAACGTGAAAAAACGGTCATGGGGAAAACGATAAGCGGGAAAAACGGTACGTGAGAAAACAATTAGCGCAAAAAACGGTAAGCGAGGAAACGGTCAGCGCGAAAAACGGTAAGCAGGAAAACGATAAGCGCAAAAAACGATAAGCACAATAAACAGTAAGTGCAAGAACGGTTGTTGTGAAAAATGGTAAGATAATGGCTCGTGTCGACATTGCCATTAAGAATGAATGGGGGATTTTAAGCCACAAATTTGCTAATTACACAAAAACGCTAAATGTTATGAACAAAAAAAATGGTAGCAAGCGTGACATGAATTTTTGGAACGTGTGAAAGTTTGAACGGGGTGAATCAGAAAATTTTAACTCTTCCCAATGAAAAGCGCAACTGCACCCCATCCAACCCGAACTGTGACAAAAAACAATGTAGGCAAATGGACAGCATTGGCAAAATAAAATCTTTATTTGCAAATTTCGACCACTTCACCCTCCGAATAAATGAGTTTAAGTGGGAGTCCATCTTGTGGTAATTTTGGTGGCTCAACGAAAGTCTTGCTCCATACACTCAAGGCAATTGTGGTTTCAACACCCTCCCCATCCACCAACTTGACCTCCTCCTCCTCAATCATTACCCCTATAGCCACCAAGTTTACAGTTGCATCGTAGCCCTAGGGAATAAAAACACAATTAGGTTTACTCAGGTGAAAACTGAGAACAATTATAGAACTCAAAGGTCACAAATAACTCCATAAAGATAAAGGTCAATTCATCACAGTCACATCACATGCAATTACTAATTCATAAAATCCTTCCATTATCTGTACCGTTTTGTCCCCACCAGGGGGGGCTGTTTGTAGACACGCTGGTCACAATTCAACAGCCTTTCTCATAAAGTTGTAAAATTTGAACGAGATTGTCAACCTAAACTGATGACATTCCTTTTCCGTTTTACAGCCTTTTCTTTACTCACCGATATCTTTGAATATTGGGTCGTATTGAAAGACAGGCCGAAATCATTGGTCACGGCACTAAGGTGCGTGAACGTGTAGAAGGCCCCAACCTTGATCGGGGTCAAGGTCGCCTCCCTACACACCGCCACTCTTATGACCGCTTCGTTCTGCAATAGTTTAAAACCAAATATTACTTCAGTATGCATGCGTGAAGTGCAATAACAGTAAAGCGACAGGTTACTTGTTTTAGGAATACGATGCTCAATGGCACCAACCGAGCCCCGCGTACAGACACTATTCTGCTTGGCTGTTTCTAATTTGGAACAAACAGACATACCATTGCGTTATCCTGCAATGTTTAATGCAAGAAAACAAATTTTTGTATTTTTAGTAGTTCTAAATAGATATTTAACATGCATGTGCGCATGAATTAAACTTACACTTTCGACCTGTCCCTCAACGTTTACCAGCCCCTCAGGAGGGTTTCTGATCACCTCGCTGAGGGACATTGGCAACGACGGGGGGAAAATGAGGTGGAGTGCCTCAGCCCTTAAGGCATCGCTGCAGTGCACCTCCGCCCCCACGTATATTCTGCTGCTCTTCTGACTTAGCAGCACGTTGGGATTTTTCGCCTCCGCCATGAAATGGGCGAAAACGTAACTGTTGCCCTTTGTGACTTGGCTAGCCAGATGACTTAAAAGAGTCATCTTAAAAGGGGTCGTACCATCACAGAGGGCAACAGTTACGTTCTCATAATGCCCATCCATTTCACAGGCCGACTTCCACGCTCTGGCCCGAATGTCGCGCCGCATCCCCACCACTTGCGCTTTGATGACCTTTCTGTTCATTCTGAAAGAGAAAGTGCCAAACGATAATAATCAGGAATTTTTCGGATCTTTTTTTTGTATACACATTTCCATTTCATTCCAAGTCTGTGAAGAAAATTTCAAAAAATGTGCAAAGTTCTTGTCAATCTGGCCATTGCAACAACAGGACAATATTTTTTCCGAGTATAGTAAATGAAACGGCAGAATCTTAGAATATTTGATTAACCTCCACCCAGTTTGAAAATGATAATTTGCACACCAACACATCAGTCCAGGTTAAAACTAAATAATTAACTAGAATTGCAATTTCTGGAGAAATTGCGTGTGAAGGCGAAGGCCAATGTTACGTTACAAATGTTACAAAAAGTTACAAATGATAAACGTTAAAAATGAAGTGTTACAAATGTTACAAAAATGTTACAAATGATAAGCGTTAAAAATGTTAAGTACAAATGTTACAAAAAAGTTACAAATGATAAGCGTTAAAAATGAAATGTTACAAATGTTACAAAAAAGTTACAAATGATAAGCGGTAAAAATGTTAAGTTACAAATGTTACAAAAAAATTACAAATGATAAATGTTAAATGAAATGTTACAAATGTTACAAAAAAATTACAAATGATAAGCGTTAAAAATGTTACGTTACAAATGTTACAAAAAAGTTACAAATGATAAGCGTTAATGAAATGTTACAAAAAAGTTACAAATGATAAGCGTTAAAAATGAAATGTTACAAATGTTACAAAAAAGTTACAAATGATAAGCGTTAAAAATGATAAGCGTGGTTGAATTTGGTTAATGTAATGAATGTGTATGTTGAATGCGAATGCGTAAGCAAAGTGGTGGAAATTGCTTAATGTAATGAATGTTGAATGCGAATGACAAAAGTTACAAATGATAAGCGTTGAAAATGATAAGCGGGAAGAATAAAGAGTAAAATAATTTATGACACCCAATGTGGGAATCGAATCCACTACAGGAAACTGGCTCTGGTTGACGTTGCCATTAAGAATGAATGGGGGATTTTAAGGCACAAATTTGCTAATTACACAAAAACGCTAAATGTTATGACCGAGAAAAATAGGCAAATGGACAGCATTGGCAAAAAAGAATTTATTTGGAAATTTCCACCACTTCACCCTCCGAATAAACGAGTTTTAATTGGAGTCCATCTTCTGGTATTGTTGGTGGCTCAACAAAAGTCTTTGTCCATACGGTCAAGGCAATTGCGGTTTCGACCCCCTCCCCATCCACCAACTTGACCTCCTCCTCCTCAAACATGAGCCCAATAGCCACCAAGCTTACAGTTGTATCGTAGCCCTAGGGAATAAAAACACAATTAGGTTTACTCAGGTGAAAACTGAGAACAATTATATAACTCAAAGGTCACAAATAACTCCATAAAGTTAAAGGTCAATTCATCACAGTCACATCACATGCAATTACTAATTCATAAAATCCTTCCATTATCTGTACCGTTTTGTCCCCACCAGGGGGGGTTGTTTGCAGACACGCTGGTCACAATTCAACAGCCTTTGTCGTAAAGTTGTAAAATTTGAACGAGATTGTATGGAAAGCCGGCATTTGTAGTATTCTACTCGTTCATTCAAAACAACCTAAACTGATGACATTCCTTTTCCGTTTTACAGCCTTGAGGGACAGGCCGAAATCATTTGTCACGGCACGAAGGTGCGTGAAACTGTAGAAGGCCCCAACCTTGATCGGGGTCAAGGTCGCCTCCCTCCACACGGCCACTTTTACGACCGCTTCATTCTGCAAGAGTTTAAAACCAAATATTACTTCAGTATGCATGCGTGAAGTGCAATAACAGCAAAGCGACAGGTTACTTACTTGTTTTAGGAACACGACGCTCAAGGGCACCAACCGAGCCCCGCGCGCAGACACTATCCTGGTTGGCTGTTTCTAATTTGGAACAAACAGACATACCATTGCGTTATCCTGCAATGTTTAAGGCAAGAAAACAAATTTTTGTATTTTTAGTAGTTCTAAATAGATATTTAACATGCACGTGAAATAAACTTACACTTTCGACCTGTCCCTCAACGTTCACCAGCCCCTCAGGAGGGTTTCTGATCACCTCGCTGAGGGGCATCGGCAACGACGGGGGGAAAATGAGGTGGAGTGCCTCAGCCCTTAAGGCATCGCTGCACTGCACCTCCGCCCCGACGTATATCCTGCTGCTCTTTTGACACAGCAGCACGTTGGGGCTTTTCGCCTCCGCCATGAAATGGGCGAAAACGTAACTGTTGCCCTCTGTGACTTGGCTCGCCAGATGACTGAAAAGAGTCATCTTAAAAGCGGTCGTACCATCACAGAGGGCAACAGTTACGTTTTCGTAATGCCCATCCATCTCGCCGGTTGACTTCCACGCTCTGGCCCGAACGTCGCGCCGCATCCCCACCACTTGGGCTTTGATTACTTTTCTGTTCATTCTGAAAGACAAAGTGCCAAACGATAATAATCAGGAATTTTTCGGATCTTTTTTTTGTATACACATTTCCATTTCATTCCAAGTCTGTGAAGAAAATTTCAAAAAATGTGCAAAGTTCTTGTCAATCTGGCGAACGCATGTCCCACTGCAGCATTTAGCGACAAGGCGAAGCACTTTGCCTTCACTCAGACAAATTGCAAAACGGATGACCGAAAGCGGCCAAAGCAACTTGAAATGTTGCTTGTATTTGTAGCATGTGATTTTACTAATCTTCCTTTCTTTGTTTGTGTATCCACTTTGACTTTAAACCAGCAATGTCTTCAATTGCAAGCACATGGGTATGGCGGTGGACATTTTGTCCCATTGTGCACACATGGACGGCCAATTTTCCTCGTGCAAAAGCCTTGCGCGCAGACTTTGAGCAGCCTTCTTATGATACAGCATTAATTTTCACAGGTAAAACAATATAGCAGATTTAAAAGTGCCGCCTACGCTTGTTTTACAACTTATTTTCACTTTCATGCATCTGATGGAGTTAATTCATTCCAAATTCATCAGAATGTACCTCAGAAAAAGACCATTGCAACAACAGGACAATATTTTTTTCAGAGTATAGTAAATGAAACGGCAGAATCTTAGAATATTTGATTAACCTCCACCCTGTTTGGAAATGATAATTTGCACACCAACACATCAGTCCAGGTTAAAACAAAATAATTAATAAATGAACTAGGCACATGCCTCAGTGTTTATCAAAGATGTTCATCCAAAATCAAATTTGAAGTTGGAGGGGAGATACCTGAGAAACCACTTACCTCTGTCTTCAAGTTTGCTGTAACGAGGGCAGCTTGGTGTCCCCACCCGCTTTTATGCGTGACGGAGTAAAAAAAAAAAGCTGTTTGGGCATATTGTCACAACTTTATTAGTTACACAGATAGATAAATAGATAGATCCTTATTGTCATTGTCACATGTACAACAAAATTAAAAATGCCAAACGATCAGTGCATCTGCTAAAATATTTAAAAAATGAAATTAAAAAAAAAAAAAAAGCTAAAAGTTTATATAAACTAAAAACAACACAAAAGCTCCAGCTCAGTGGCCTAGTGGTAGAATGTCCACCCTGGAACTGGAAGGTTATGAGTTCAAAACCCAGCCAGGTCATACCAAAGACTAATAAATTGGGACCCATTGCTGTAAACAATCACAGCAATGTGAATAAAATCCGGAAGTAGGAAACAAAGTCGATTCCCTTTTTTTTTTCCAGACACCACAATAAACCGTCAAGACATCAAATTTTTACTGATTCAATAAACATTAAAAAAAATATATCAAGAATAAAATGAATACACTGGATTTGATTTAAATATGTTCAAATTCACATTTTAAATAGTGAAAACGCAAAACATGATATACCAAACCAAGTTGGCTATTTTTGGGGGCAACAAAACTGATTTATTTTTTCCAGCTGAATGAAAAGACAGTAGTGGGGTAAAAGTACTGTATTTGACTTGAAAAAGTTATGTTTGAGCATGTGAATGCTGTTTTTTATTATTAATGTTAAAGTCAGTGGTGTGGCATTATCGTATGTTGAAACTATAATACATATATATAGTGCGCTAGAGGTTGTCTTGCATAATGTTGTCAGTGGGGTGCGCTGTGGTGCGCAAGAGGGATTGTACTGCTATGTGAGACGAGTGGGGAAAAATAAAAAGTTGCTGAATAAAAAAGTACATTAGCGTTCATCTCTACTCCGCATAAACACAACAAGTGGTTTGTTTATTTATTTATTTAATAATTCAACTGTAGCATGATTGCAGATGGTATTAGACAGACTTGGGATACATATACAAAAGATAATGTAAACATGGTTTGAGGCAAAGAAATGTATAAAGTCCAGCAATTGTGCAAATCAAAATGATTACAACTTCAGAGTTCAAAGCATTGCCGAAAAAGTAACCAAATAAATGTATGATTAAACAATAAATAAGCAATCAAACAAATAAACAAATAAATACATAAATAAAGGAGAACAGAAAACAGACTGTACGTATCTGAGACTTAATAGAGTAAAACCAGAGGGACAAGTTTCCAACAGTTAAAGGCCAGGCAATACCCAAGAAGATACGATAAAAACATGGAGGTGAGGAAAAGCAGCAAAACTAAAAAGGGCTTCCTGTCAATTTTCCTCGCTGGCTACTCGTAGAAGTCAAGTCAAGTAAAATATATTTACATAGCCCTAAATCACAAGCAGTCTCAAAGGGCTTCACATAGACAAATTGGCAATTATTCTCAAAGCACCCCCTGATCTTAAGCTCCCAAAAGGGCAAGGAAAAACTCAAAAACCCCTGCCAGGGGAAAATGAGAAACCTTGAGAAGGGACCACAGATGGAAGGATCCCCCTTTCAGGATCACCAGGCTGCAATGGATGCAGAGAGGGCACATAAAAGACAGCATGTTAAAAAAAATAATAAAATAAAATAAAAAAGTAGATGTCCGAGTCAAAGCGAAGAGCTGCCAGAGGTGCCCTTGATCGTTCCATAGAAGAATCAGCAGAAGTCACGATTGCCACGCTGGTTTGGGAGTTTGCGTCGCATGATGCTGGCCTCCATCGTACGAGTCTTTTTGAAAGACTTGGCTGTCGCTGTGCTACAATATAATATCATTATGAAATCATTTTTGAAAATCACATTACAATACTTCAAGAACATGTGCAACTAGCATCCATGTACTAAAGAGTGAATGACGTGAACACATTCACAAACCTGTGTCATTTCTCTGGCAAGACAGGCCAAATCCCATCAAGGTTGAGTACCGCAGGGGCCAAACTCCTGTCTTGACAAATGGAGCACGTGGAGTTACAGGAAACACGGAAAAACTGAAACAACAAACATTGAGTTGGTGAGGATACGAGTTGAAAAACATTTAAAATTAAAGGGGGTGTTTCGTGACAATAGTCAATAAAATATTTGTTGCCTACACACAGAAGAATAAGTCTTGCTTCTCGCCTCCCTGGTTTGGGAGTCATTGGTCCACGCTGAAAGTTTTTGCATCCTCAAGGTCTTTGTGGAGAAAAGAAAAGGACAATCCAAGTAAAGTGATTAAAAATGTGCAATTCTGCAGAAGCTTGCCTACGAATTACAAAATGTTACAATGATACAATAAGGTGATATGTCATGCTTACCTCTGGCCTCCATTGTGGGATGAACTGCTTTCGCCAGATAAAAGAAACTCTTAAAATACAGAAGAGTGAAATAGAAGCATTTAGTGTTTTTAGAAAGGGAAAAAACATGTTTATTGATGAGCAACTTACCTCGTCTGTTTTCTGTTCTCGCCTCGTGATTACGACGTTGAAATTTAAAATAATGATAAAACAATAAAGTTTAAAAGGCCTTTCCTTAAGTCATCTTTAAAATTTGACTGCAGGATTAGAATTAAAACATTTAAAAAGTTAAAGTCACCCCTTAACTCATCTGGGAGTTAATTTAGAAAACGTAAACATTTTGAAAGTTAAAAACTTTTAAAGTACATCCCTGAAATCATCTTTAAAATTTGATTGTAGAATTAGAATGAATAAAATGTAAAAAGTCGCCTCTTAGCTCATCTATGAGTTCATTTACAAAAGTTAAACATATTAAAAGTAAAAAAGTTTGAAAGTTGAATATTTAAATAGTCAAAATTTTTAAAAGTGTAAAATTTAAATCAAGTTGAGTTAAGGGAACAAAGCCTTCCCTTTGACGGACGATGAGACGGAATCTCCCGTCGATCCGGCAGACGAGTAGACTAGTCTTACCAGCACAAAGATTGTTTTAGGTGTCAACGGCCGCGCCATCCCCTCGCCACCCTCTCGCCTTCAGAGGGTCGTTTGCCCAGCAGGTGCCGATACTGCCACATGCATGGGCGGCCCAAGAAGGTGCAGCTCTAAAGCTCCCAAAAGGGCAAGGAAAAACTCAAAACCCCTGCCCGGGGAAAATGAGAAACCTTGAGAAGGGACCACAGATGGAAGGATCCCCCTTTCAGGATCACCAGGTTGTAATGGATGCAGAGAGGGCACAAATAATACATAATATGAAAATCAAAAGTGGATGTCCAAGTCAGAGCGAAGGTCTGCCAGAGGAGCCCTCTGCTATCCTGGCTGTGGAGGTTGAGCTGCAGTTCCCCCAACCTGAATTAGCCCACAAGAATCCAGATAGCCGCTGTCAGCTTGGGTGCCACCTAACCACCTCCCCGGCCGGGGAGGGGGGGGGGGAGAGAAAACAAAACAAAACAAACTCCGGCCGAATCGGCCACTCCAAGTTAGTTAAAGGCCATGTCATAGAAATGTGTCTTTAAACGTGTCTTAAATGTTTCTACTGAGGTAGCAGTCCTAATATCCATTGGGAGGGCATTCCAAAGCTCTGGAGCCCGG
Organism: Syngnathus acus; assembly: GCF_901709675.1. Classification (NCBI taxonomy): domain Eukaryota; kingdom Metazoa; phylum Chordata; class Actinopteri; order Syngnathiformes; family Syngnathidae; genus Syngnathus; species Syngnathus acus. Next base: position 12,587,132 of record NC_051100.1, read on the forward strand.
ATAGAAAATGCTCTAGACCCTGCAGACACTTTCTTGGCCCTCGGTGTCGCTAAAAGGGTAGCGTTTTGCGAACGAAGGTTACGAGACGGAGCATAAGGAACAACTAGGTCGACGAGATACGAAGGCGCTAAGCCATGCAATGATTTATAGGTTAATAGAAGAACCTTGAAGTCACATCTTAAATGGACCGGGAGCCAATGTAAGTTGGCTAATATTGGGGTAATGTGATCAAATTTTCTTGTCCGTGAGAGCAGCCTTGCAGCAGCATTTTGTACTAACTGTAGACTTTTGATGCGGGACTTAGGAAGACCAGAGAATAGTACATTACAGTAGTCCAGGCGCGACGTGACGAACGCATGTATAATAGTTTCCGCATCACCGGTCGAGAGGATCGGACGAATCTTTGCAATATTACGAAGGTGAAAGAACGCAATTCTGGTTATATTCTTAATGTGCTTTTGAAAGGAGAGAGTTTGGTCAAACATTACCCCGAGATTAGTTACAGTATCGCTCTGTGTGATAGTACGGTTATCTATAGTTATAGCGGTTTCCTTGAACAAGTGTTGAAAACGAGTTGGACCAATTATCAACATCTCAGTTTTATCTGGGTTAAGACGAAGGAAGTTGAGAGACATCCATTGCTTGATCTCCGCAAGGCATGCCTCAAGATTACAACAATCACGCGGATCTGTCATCGATAATGGCATATATAATTGGGTGTCATCCGCGTAGCATTGAAAACTAATATTATATTTACGTATTATGTCCCCAAGCGGGATCATATAAATGTTAAATAAAATTGGTCCAAGAACCGATCCCTGTGGGACACCACACGTAACATTATAGAGCTCAGAGGACGCATTGCCATGGACCACTCGGTGCGTCCTATTTGATAGATAGGAATGGAACCAGCCTAGTGCTGACCCTGAAATACCAACACAACTTTTAAGACGCCCTAATAAAATATCAAAGTCTACAGTGTCGAAGGCAGCACTAAGATCGAGTAGTAACAGTACAGATGAAGTGTTTGAATCCATAGCTATGAGGAGATCGTTAGTCACTTTAGCAAGTGCTGTCTCAGTGGAATGATTAGCTCTAAAACCAGACTGAAAAGAGTCATATCGATTATTGGCGACCATGTAATCATTAAGCTGCTGTGCTACTACTTTTTCAAGAAGTTTTGCTATAAATGGGAGGTTTGAAACTGGCCTATAATTACTGAGACAGTCCGGGTCAAGATTTGGTCGCTTAAGCAACGGTTTAATGATAGCGGTTTTGAAGGCTGTTGGCACTATCCCAGAGGAGACAGACAGCTTGATTATATTTAAGACAGACGGTCCTAAAATATGAAATAATTCTTTAAGTAGTTTGGCTGGAAGAGGGTCGAGCAAACATGTTGTTTGTTTAGCCGCACTAACCATTTGTGTAAGCCTTTCAAGGGACACGCTATTAAAAGTTGAGAGGGTTGTTGCATGATCATCAGCGTTGGTACACGGCGGGCTCGACCGCGCGATTGGAATGGTATTCTTGATCTCGTCCCTAATGGACTCAACCTTTTGAGCAAAAAATTTAATGAACTCGTCAGCTGAGTGGAAGGAATTATCGGGGGTCGGCTGGCGTAGAGTCAGCTTTGCCACTGTATCAAATAGGTGTTTCGGATTGTTTTTATTGAGATTAATAACTTGCGAGAAATACCGAGTTTTTGCTAAGATAAGCGCATCTTTATATTTCAGGAGGCTGTCCTGCCATGCCTGATGGAAAACCTCAAGTTTGGTTAGACGCCATCTGCGCTCATGCTTTCTACATAATTGCTTAAGCGTACGAGTTTCATCCGTGAACCACGGAGTAGGCAATCTACGGCGAGTTTTCAGACATAACGGCGCCACAGAGTCAATGGCATTTAACAATGTCGCATTGAATTCATTTGTAAGGTTATCAACAGAGCCGGTGTACGCGGGAAATATGGCAGTTGCCGGCGACAGTAACTCAGATAGCGCAGTTGCAGTCATGGAGTTAAAATTACGGCTCCTATAATTCCGATTGCTCTCTTGTCTTTGACAAGAAACTAAAATTTCAAATTTTATTAAGTAATGATCAGACAAAACAGTAGTGTATGGCAGCACTGCTATATTTGAGGTTGCAAGTCCTCGGGATAATACCAGATCTATGGTATTTCCATTCTTATGCGTTGCTGCCTGTACGGCTTGCGAAAAACCAAACATATCAGTTAAAGTCTGAAACGCCGAAGTAAGTGGCTCTGACGGTAAATTCATGTGGATGTTGAAATCACCCATGATAATTATATTATCGGCATTGGTTACGAGATCAGCCACGAATTCTGAAAATTCATCCAGGAAGCCAGAGTAAGCCCCGGGTGGACGGTAAATAACAGCAAGATAAAATGACGGTAAAGCGGTGGATCGGACAGTGAGAACTTCAAATGTTTTAAATACATTGGTCGAACGAGGCCTAAGTCTCAGCTCAGAATTCGAGATGAGGGCGACACCCCCACCCTTTTTTCGAGGACGCGCCACATGCGAGCTCACAAAATTTGGAGGCGAGGCCTCATTAAGCGGCAGCAGTTCATTAGGTTTTAACCAGGTCTCGCAGAGACCAAAAACGTTTAGATTATGTTCCGTGATGAGGTCATTAACGAGAACTGCTTTTGTATGAAGCGATCTAATATTCATAAAACCGAGTTTAAGCGTAATCGGTCGGTCAGGGTGCGTATCTATCGAAGGATATTTAAACGAGATGCGAGTAAGATTGTGTTCTCTAGGCCTGACATCACCTCTCGAATGTTTGTTAGCGCGGCGGGACGTTACGACCGTGGGAATCTGATAGTAAATATTTGTTACACATGTAAAATTATCTGAAACAGGCACCGTTTCATCAGCAAAACCGGTTGGGGTGGAGTGATTGGATTTGTCTACTACCCCAGTAGAAAGTGTGTTTGTGTACTGTGGCACTATTCAAACTCGCTCACGCTCTAGTCTACACAAGGAGCTATGTGCATGCTGGAAGTCTAGCCTAGCGCTAGTTAACTTTAGCTTAACAGACTCCAAACCCATCCTGACAGGTGGTCTAATCACCTGTGCCCCGGCCTGCTCTAAAGTGACCTGTCATGCGTGGCTCAAACAGTAATCTATATTCCTAGAAAGAGTGAAGGCGCCTTCACGGTTAGGGTGAAGGCCGTCCTTCCTCAGCAGGTCGGGGCGGCCCCAGAAGGAGGGCCAGTTATCTATAAAATACAGTCCCTGCTTATTACAGAACCCAGCCATCCATCGATTAAGGGAGACTAATCTACTAAACCTCTCATCAGTGCCTCTCCCAGGCAGGGGGCCAGAGACAAATACTCGATGCCGACTCATCTTTCTGGCGAGATCACAAGTCCTCGCTATGTTTCTCTTTGTGATCTCCGATTGCCTCATCCTAACATCATTGGAGCCGACGTGTATCACTATGTCCGAGTAGCTAGTGTTGTTGGAACTACGCTGTTGACTAGACCTATTGCGAGTCAGCTCCCTAAGATTAGCTTCTATGTCGGGTGCTCTGCCCCCAGAAATACACATTACCGTGGCTGGATTTTTAAGCGTAATATTTCGGGTAATGGAGTCACCTATGACCAAAGTGCGACGGCCAGTAGACCGAGATGACTTTGGACGGCTATGCGTCTTACCTGGCTCATCGCGATTAGCAAGCCGCTTGGGGCTAATGCTAACTGGGCTAGCGGGCTGACTACAGTCCGCGACTGTATCCGCCACATCTACGGTTATCGCGCAATTCTGCTCTAACTGGCGGACACGTCCCTCTAGCAGGGACAATCTCTCTAAGAGAAGGGTGCAGTTGGTGCACGAAGCCGTACAAACCTCTTGATCCGCAGCCATACTTTGTGTCCGATGATCGACGGTAGACAAACGGCCACGAAGCCTCCGCTCTCCCAGGCACTCCGGCTGCGAAGTAAAAAAGATCGAACAGTGTAATAAAAGATTCAAACTTACTTTAGAGTCAGGGAGATGAGTTCCACGCTGGAGAAACAAAATCGTCCAAGCCTGAAAAGTATTGTGAGTCTGGGCTGAGAAGGAAGAGGGCGTCCGGCAGCTGTCAGCATAAGATATAAATCGTCATTTATACGATCAGCGTAAAATATAAAGTGCATCACTATTCACATTGGTCGTTAGTATTTTTTTTCTATATAATTGTGAGGTTTCTGCCTAACGCCAACATTACATTTGCATTTCCGAGCCACCTACGCCTCCGATACCATCTCATCTCAATTCAACAAATCACCCACCGCACGCCGCCACTTACGCCATCTGATTTCCGTCCTTGTTAATTTTCCAAATGCTGAAATACACAATTTAGATTTGACTTACCTTTCAGTATTCAAAACACAGAAAACAGGATTATGATAGCTGTAGTACGTTTGCAGGACACCTGAATAAAGAGCACACTGAGGTCGAGAGACAAAAAATAGGTCGATCAATGTGTTTTTGTCAGTGGTAGCAGTGGTTATGAGCTGCGTGTAACCCTTTGAGCAAAACAATTCAAGGACGGGCTTGTACGAGGCAGAGAGCGCATCTTCGTTAAAATCGCCACATACCAAGATCTGATGATGGTCCATGACTTCAAGATAACGTAACAGGTTTCCCAAGCTTGGCAGAAATGTGCGCAGACTGTGGCCCGGAGGCCTGTAAACGGCAGCGATCAACAAATTGACGGGAGCTTCGAGTTTCACCGCAACGAATTCAATGTCGGTCACACCCTGTACGTATTTCTTTTCCTGGGCCGCGATGTCACTTTTGACACAAATACCTACGCCGCCACCAAGTTTTGTCGCCAAGTCGGGACAGGTTGTATAAGAATCACTTCGATTCCTGTGAAACATGGTATAGCCTTCCAAGCAGGCAGCCGCAGATCCTCGGAGGTGTGTTTCTGTGAGGCACAAAACGTCAGCAAAACGCAGTTCATGGTGACGCGCGATATCCTGCACGTGACAAGACAGCCCTTCGGTGTTATGATGGACGACGATCAGGTCCTTCGCTTTATCTACCCTCGGCATCACGTGAAACAGGGGCATCACACCGTCCAAAGGATCCTCCGTCATCTCAGCAAGAGCAGCAGTGATTTCCGGATTTGCATGATTTTTTCTCTCATCCATATGCAGAATATGAAGACCACTGAGCGAAGTCACTCTACTCAGAGCTACGTAGCTCATGCCGTGTTCGAAAACGCCTTTCAGCGAAACCGCGGCCTCTGATGTCGTCATGCCTTGTACCTTATGGATCGTGCAAGCAAATGCAAGCTTAACGGGAAACTGCCGGCGCACCACTCCGGAATTCTGCATCCTCTCCTCCTGTCTGTCAATGAACACAGAATTCGCAGCACTTCTCGTCTTAGTGACACAGTCTAGTTCCAGCCCAAGTTTCTGTACACGCGCTTCGTTCGGGTAATTCACCAATTGCACAACTTTTGCAAATGTCCCGTTGCACAGACCTGCTCGAACATCAATATTGCGCGTGATCATAACGCGGGCGCCGACGGCGACTTTGATCGAGTCGGGCAACCCGTTCTTAGGTCCTTGGACAGGGGTCGCTTGCCTTGCCATTTTGCCGGTTTTTTTGTCTTTCTTGTAGTCATCTGCGTCAATTTGCACAATGTCCTTATGAAGCAGATTCAGCATCGCGGAATTATGGCCGTCTACCTGTTTATTGGTGGCAAAAATATGCAGAATATTCTTTGGACACGTTACCGGAGAAGCGTACCTCGTAGCAAGCAGAGATGCGTCCGGTTCCGACAGTTCGTGAGACTTGTCTTTGACGCGGAGTCTGTTCAGCAGTTCGGCAAAGGCGGCATCGTCTTTCTGCCTCATGATGTCCGTGAGCGTGATCTTTTTGAAGTTGTCACGCCAGTGGTCCAGCCGAGTAGGATCGTACACGCACAAAGGTTTGGATTGTTTCACAGGAGGGAGCTGAAAGAAATCTCCGACAGCAAGTACAGACATACCGCCAAAAGGTAAATCGGTTCCTTTGATTTGTTTCAATCTGGTATTCACGTAGGCAAAAAGGTCTTTCGACACCATGGAAATCTCGTCGATAATGAGTATTTCAGCGATCGAAAGCTCCGCTCTGACTTCGTCCAGTTTGTTGCCCAGGCCTTGATACGGGGGTTTGAGACTTCTCGGCAGTTTGAGGAGAGAATGCAAAGTGGTCCCTGAAATGTTAAATGCCGCCGTACCGGTGAAGGCTGCGAGAACAACAGTCTGTTTGCAAATGTCCGCTTCCTCAGCCAGTCGCGGTAGTCTGAGCAGTATTTTCGTGGCCTCCGCGTGGATACATTTGATCAGATGTGATTTGCCGGTCCCGGCGCCACCGTTCACATAGTAGAAAAACTGCTCGATCGGCTTCGAGCTACAAGCTCGTTTTACGCACCAATCTCGGACCTTGTAGAACACGGACGCTTGTTTTCGGTTCAGGTTTCGATACATACCGCGTAACACCGTGGGATCGATGGCAGCAGGTTCAGCCACAATAGCCATTTCTCTTGTCGCCGACCTCACATATATATAGTCGGGGACATTTTCCTCCGCGTTCTCAGTCGGGTCGTCTCTCGCGTTGATTTCCTCAATGCATTCGAGTCTTTGCAGCTCACTCTCGGGAGCCAGGTGGCACCATTCGTTTACGTTGAGCCCACTTTCCTCCAACTCTCTGATGGCATCCTCAATGTCTCCACTGTGTTTCTCGTACGTTTTTCTGTTCCTTTTGACAATTTCGGACACGCGCTCCACACGGTCGGCGTACGGTAACTGTACACAGGCGTGCTCGTGGAACAACTGAGAGGTGGGAAAGCGTTCGGATTTCAACTGGCAATCAGCACGATGAGGCAGGTACAGCTTGAGCAAGGTGCGGTGATATTCCTCTGGATTCTTTTGTTCTGAGAATTTACAATATTTGATGACCGCAGGTTTTTCCGTTCTTTTTTGTACAAACCCCATATCGTTCAGCAGACGCAAAACGTTTTTACCTTTGACTTGTTTGCCATAAACAATTCTGCAACTTGATGCAAAATCAGCCAAGCACATTACTTCAAATTCCTCCGTCTGAGGTCTGCATTTATATTTGTCTGGCAGCCCAGTCATCCACACTTCGTGCGAGTCCTGGGTTTTGCCCTCAAGCAGCGAGAGAGGATAACTCTTTTTCAGCGCATCGTCACTCGTCTGCACAAATACCACACTACGAGACGACTGTTTCATATGCAAGCCGCATGCGCGCGCCACACACTCCTGAGCACTCACTTCTCTCTTCTTGGAGTACGCTTGCATAATTTGTTTCATTTCGTCGTTCTCGTTGACATTTTCGTTGCGGGAGTTTTCAATAACCGATTTCAGGTATTGGCTCAGACCGTGTTCCGCTTTGCTGATGTAGCTGCAGATGTACGCGATGCAAGAATAGGCATTCAGGATGTATTGGATGTCCAGATTTCCATCCCAGGCAAGAAGCAAATGGCGGTTGTAGTAGTTGACCCAGCAGTCTTTGGGTTCTCGCTTAAGCACGACAGAACTCGACGAGGCCGTCAGGTGCAAACAGTTCATAAAGTCGTCACCTGTGAGCTCGCATTTAGCCAGTAGCTGAGGCAAAGTCAGGGATGAAGTTTCAGGCTCATTCAGGAGATTTAGCACGGGAACAAGCTTGCCGTTGGCCGCCGAGCGATTCTCCGCGTGTCCGTCTCGATTGTCATCGTCTACGGGCGCAGGTCTGATGATCATCGTTTCATGGCACGGTTGTTTGGGGAATCCAAAACGGCAATTCGCACCCTGGTGTTTGACACACGTTTTGGAGTGACTTTTGCTGTGCATCTGAACTTCTGTGACTTTTTTGTACAATTCGGGTTCCTTTTGCGGGTCCGGCAGCTCGGCGGAGATGTAGCGGGATACAAAATCACAGATGGCTTTGTCTGAGGATTCCTCAAATACAGGAGCACCTTTAACCCATATGAGGCAATGAATGTGAGGACTTCCTCTGTGCTGAAACTCTAATCGGTAAAAGTAGTCAACCACTTCACCAATCGGTTGCGCCGGAGAGAGGATCAAATCTCTGAACAGAGCTTCCACACGTTTGTCAAACATGCGCATCGTCGTCACCGGATTGCCACGTAGAATTTCGCACTTGGTAGCCCAGTCCAATCCAGCAAAATTCACTACTTCACCTTGTTGCGCTTTAATGGCAGTGATGACCTCTTCCCAACGCATTTCAGCAGCAGAAAATGTGCAAAAGAACGTGGGTGTACCCAGCTGTCGGATCATTGCAAAAAGATCTTTGGTGGTTCTCTCCCAATAGGCTGGCGTGCCTCTCAGTGGCGTCATGAAGCGGACGGCGTCTTTGCTGCGCACCAGTTTTTCAACTTGACGTTTGTCCTGAAGCATAGCGTTGGTAATTCTTCGACCATCTCGGGTAAACGGTTTACCTTTGCGTAGCTGTATTGTCATGCTCGACGTCGCCTGGTAGATTTCGGTCACAAACTGAGCAAAGAACAAGTAGGTCGGATCCCTCGCAAAACGTTCATCCACGCAACACAGTCGGGTTTTGAAATACTTGCTCGGTGTGAGTTTTATCCGTCTCTCTTCATCGAGCGTGTTTTGCCCGGTCGGGAACTGCACCGGAAAAGCCATGGCCTCGAGTTTGGGAGTCTTGAAAAAGCTTACTGGGTTATTTCTTTCTGCAGGAGCAACAGAGTAAATGCCCTCAGTGAAACTCATAATTTCCTCCGACACGTCACTCGGTTGGAGACATGATTCAAGTATAACTCCACCGTTAGGTTGATCCCCATCTTCTACATTTCCTTGTTGCTGATTGTTACCCCTGTTGACATTTTGTGACTCACTGTTCATTCCACACAGAGCTTCACTCTCAAATCTGTATATCTCCTCCAGAGCTTCCTCATTGTACTCACTGTCGCTCATTTCCGCTTCATCTGAGCTGCTCTCGTCATCAGTGAGGGTTGGGTCGCAAAGGTCAGGATCGTCGCGGATAGTTATGCTTCCGTATTGCGGATGAATTTGCTTCAGTTTTATCAGAGCGCTCATTAGCTTGGACCAAGTAACAGTTTGAAAAAACTGATGGCCTTTGTAGCAAAGTCGTCTCTTCAGTTTCACTCTCAACACCTGCGACTTACTTCTTATCCTCGGCAAGGCATTGACTGTCTCCTGTACTTCCGACGGCACGCACACAACATTTCCGCGAATGGCTCGTTGTTGACCTTTGGGAAGCGGTACAATTTTGGCAAACGCTATGCATTTGGAAATGAGGTGTCTCTCCAATATGTTCAATCCACGCAGTTCTGTTGGAATATCAGCTAGCGTGAGATTGTTTGCAACAGCGATTGCTGGCATTTTACCATCTTTGAGATGTGTATGGCAGGTGTGACATATCCACTCTAGTTTCCTCTCAGCCGGTACTCTACACGACGTATGACATTCATCGTTACAAATATGAACAAATTGTCCCGTGAGACAACGTGCGACAACATCTCGGTTCTGCTTATAAAGGAGACGCCGACAAGACTGTACCTGGTTGGGAAATAAAGCTCTGTGGCAAACTGTGCAAACAAACGTGGGTGCATTCTTAATTTGGTCTTTGAACAGGTCGACGGCTTTCATTAACGCACATTCGTTTCGCTCTCTACATAGCCGATTTATGATTTTGTATTTTTTGTAAAATCGTACTTGCTCTGGTCATTGTTTTATTATGCAATGAATCAGATTTTGTTCTCATAATGGACCTCATGATTTCCTGATGTTTGGCTCTGAATTCAGGATTGCTTGAATAACGGTGTTTAAAGTAAAAGCGCTGTCTAGAATTAAATCTAATATCGTCACGATAACGCTGTGTAATATACATGCGCTGTCTTGTTTTAAATTCAGGGTTGTCACGGTAACGTTGCGTTATGTAGGTACGCTGTCTCGCATTGAACTCAGGGTCGTCACGGTAACGTTGCGTTACGTAGGAACGTCGCCTTGCATTAAACTCAGGTTCGTCACGGTAACGTTGCGTTACGTAGGAACGTTGCCTTGCATTAAACTCAGGGTCGTCACGGTAACGTTGCCTTACGTAGGAACGTTGCCTTGCATTAAACTCAGGGTCGTCACGGTAACGCTGCGTTACGTAGGAACGTTGTCTTGCATTAAACTGAAGGTCATCACGGTATCGTTGCGTTCTGTAGGTGCATCGTCCCATTCGAAAACAATCATCTGTCTTATAACGAAGTAAGAAGCGGGAATGATTTTTCTTCTTAAAGATATGATCAGTCTTACATCGTTGTGTATAATAGGACTTTTGTTTAGTGCGAAAATGTACGTCTTGCTGATAACGCATTGTAACATAACACCTCTTCCTTTGTCTTAGCTCTAAATATTGACTGTACCTTTCCTTATTTCTCAGATTTTTATTTCTTCTCTTTAGTTCCTGTTTTGTAAGTCTTTGTTCAGATTTAGCATTCAAATTTTCCTGTGCCTTAATTCGTCTTAGAAATTTTCTCCTACTTGATTTCGGAATTTTTGACAAGCGTTGGAGCTCTTTACCTGTAGTCCAAGAAACCACTTCGCCATCGATCAACTCGTCGCAGTGACGTTGTTCGCCAGCAGGTGTTGTAGAATCACTCATCTCCAAATATGAAGTCTCGGAAACAGCTTTGCTTACACCGTCGTCGTCAACATCTGCCAGCACAGATTGCAATGAAGTACATGGCACCATCTCAATGTCATTTGTAGGAACATCAATAGGTCCAAACTGAACCGGTACAAGCGAGGAATTTGCTCAATTTAATAAATGTTCATGTCAAATGTGCCAAAAGTGAATGCGTAATTTTATACCACAAATGTACTAATTATGCGGTAAATGTTTTAGAACGAAAAAAACTGCAGAATAATGGGTTTTGATCCCACACGGGAAAATGTCTCACATTCGGAAACGCTTGTGCTCCCGACTGAGCTAATCAGGATCCTTCCATCAAACTGGTGGAATCTGCTTAATGTAATGAATGTTTATGTTGAATGTGAAAAGTTACAAATGATAAGCGTCAAAAATGATAAGCGGCAAAAATAATAAAGGAAATAAATGACATGAATTTGTGTCATGAAAAACCCACGCGGGTTTCGATACCACACGCGAAAACGTCTCGCGTTCTGAAACGTTTGTGCTCCCAACGGAGATAATCAGGTTCCTTCCTTCAAGGTGTTTGAATTTGGTTAATGTAATGAATGTGTTTGTTGAATGCGAATGCGTAATCAAAGTGGTGGAAATTGCTTAATGTATGAATGTTGAATGCGAATGACAAAAGTTACAAATGATAAGCGTTAAAAATGATAAGCGGGAAGAATAAAAAGGGAAATAAATTATTGTGAAATAAATGGGAAAATGTTACGAATACATGTTACAAAAAAGTTACAAATGATAATGTAATGAATTAATGTAGGTGGTTGAATTTGGATAATGTAATGAATGTGTTTGTTGAATGCGAATGCGTAATCAAAGTGGTGGAAATTGCTTAATGTAATGAATGTTGAATGCGAATGACAAAAGTTACAAATGATAAGCGTTAAAAATGATAAGCGGGATGAATAAAAAGGGAAATAAATTATTGTGAAATAAATGGGAAAATGTTACAAATACATGTTACAAAAAAGTTACAAATGATAATGTAATGAATTAATGTAGGTGGTTGAATTCGGATAATGTAATGAATGTGTTTGTTGAATGCGAATGCATAATCAAAGTGGTGGAAATTGCTTAATGTAATGAATGTTGAATGCGAATGACAAAAGTTACAAATGATAAGCGTTAAAAATGATAAGCGGGATGAATAAAAAGGGAAATAAATTATTGTGAAATAAATGGGAAAATGTTACAAATACATGTTACAAAAAAGTTACAAATGATAATGTAATGAATTAATGTAGGTGGTTGAATTTGGTTAATGTAATGAATGTGTTTGTTGAATGCGAATGCGTAATCAAAGTGGTGGAAATTGCTTAATGTAATGAACGTTGAATGCGAATGACAAAAGTTACAAATGATAAGCGTTGAAAATGATAAGCGGAAGGAATAAAGAGTAAAATAATTTATGACGCCCAATGTGGGAATCGAACCCACTACAGGAAACTGGCTCGGGTTGACGTTGCCATTAAGAATGAATGGGGGATTTTAAGGCACAAATTTGCTAATTACTTAAAAACGGTAAATGTTATGAACGAGAAAAATGGTGGCAAGCGTGACATGAATTTTTGGGACGTGTGAAAGTTTGAACGGGGTGAATCGGTTGAAGCATGTGGGAGTAGTTAGATGCCAAAAAAGTGGGAGGAATAAGTTGTTTAATAAAAACTAGAAATTGCAATTTCTGGAGAAATTGCGTGTGAAGGCGAAGGCCAATGTTAAGTTACAAATGTTACAAAAAATTTACAAATGAGAAATGTTAAAAATGAAATGTTACAAATGTTACAAAAAATTTACAAATGAGAAATGTTAAAAATGAAATGTTACAAATGTTACAAAAAATTTACAAATGAGAAATGTTAAAAATGAAATGTTACAAATGAGAAATGTTAAAAATGAAATGTTACAAATGTTACAAAAAAATGTACAAATGATAAATGTTAAAAATGAAATGTTACAAATGTTAAAAAAAATTACAAATGATAAATGTTAAAAATTAAATGTTACAAATGTTACAAAAAATTACAAATGATAAATGTTAAAAATTAAATGTTACAAAAAAGCTACAAATGATAAGCGGCAAAAATAATACAGGAAAAGAATTTGTGTCCCACGCGGGTTTCGATACCACGAAAACGGCTCGTGTCTGAAACGCTTGTGCTCCCAGACTGAGCTAATCAGGTTCCTTCTTTCAAGGTGGTTGAATTTGGTTAATGTAATGAATGTGTTTGTTGAATGCGAATGCGTAATCAAAGTGGTGGAAATTGCTTAATGTAATGAATGTTGAATGCGAATGACAAAAGTTACAAATGATAAGCGTTGAAAATGATGAGCGGGAAGAATAAAGAGTAAAATAATTTATGACGCCCAATGTGGGAATCGAACCCACTACAGGAAACTGGCTCGGGTTGACGTTGCCATTAAGAATGAATGGGGGATTTTAAGGCACAAATTTGCTAATTACTTAAAAACGGTAAATGTTATGAACAAACAAAATGGTAGCAAGCATGACATGAATTTTTGGAACGTGTGAAAGTTTGAACGGGGGGAATCGGTTGAAGCATGTGGGACTAGTTAGATGCCAAAAAAGTGGGAGGAATAAGTTGTTTAATAACTAGAATTTGCAATTCCTGAAGAAATTGCGTGTGAAGGTGAAGAAGAATGATGTTGAAACAAGTTGAATCGGTTGAAAAATGTAGAAATGAGAAGGGAAAAAGGAATTGGGTGTGAATTTCAAAATAAAAGATGTGAAGTTTTTGGTAAGTGGGAAGTTGTGGAATAGGTAGAAAAATGATGAACAGTTGAAAGTTGGAATGGGTTGAATCGGTTGAAAAATGTAGAAATGAGAAGGGAAAAAGGAATTGGGTGTGAATTTCAAAATAAAAGATGTGAAGTTTTTGGTAAGTTGTGGAATAGGTAGAAAAATGATGAACAGTTGAAAGTTGGAATGGGTTGAATCGGTTGAAAAATGTAGAAATGAGAAGGGAAAAAGGAATTGGGTATGAATTTCAAAATAAAAGATGTGAAGTTTTTGGGAAGTTGTGGAATAGGTAGAAAAATGATGAACAGTTGAAAGTTGGAATGGGTTGAATCGGTCGAAAAATGTAGAAATGAGAAGGGAAAAAGGAATTGGGTGTGAATTTCAAAATAAAAGATGTGAAGTTTTTGGTAAGTGGGAAGTTGTGGAATAGGTAGAAAATGATGAACAGTTGAAAGTTGGAATGGGTTGAATCGGTTGAAAAATGTAGAAATGAGAAAGGAAAAAGGAATTGGGTGTGAATTTCAAAATAAAAGATGTGAAGTTTTTGGTAAGTGGGAAGTTGTGGAATAGGTAGAAAAATGATGAACAGTTGAAAGTTGGAATGGGTTGAATTGGTTGAAAAATGTAGAAATGAGAAGGGAAAAAGGAATTGGGTGTGAATTTCAAAATAAAAGATGTGAAGTTTTTGGTAAGTGGGAAGTTGTGGAATAGGTAGAAAAAGGATGAACAGTTGAAAGTTGGAATGGGTTGAATGGGTTGAAAAATGTAGAAATGAGAAGGGAAAAAGGAAATATTGGTGAATTGGGTGTGAATTTCAAAATAAAAGATGAAAACGTGAAAATTTTGAATTTGGCAAGTTTGGGAATGTCCCCAATGTGATTTGAATGTGTTGAATGATGTGAATTTCAAACTGGAACAACGTAAATGTGAAATGTTGAATCTGCCATTAAGAATGAATGGGGAAAAAATTGCCGGAAATTTGGGAATTTTGTGAAAACGGAAAATTTTTGGAACAAGAAAAATGTAAGCAATGGTGTCATGAATATTTGGAATAAGTGAAAAGTGGAATGGAGTGAATCGGTTGAAGTATGTGGAAGTAGTTAATCAGCGAAAAAGTGAGCGGAATAAGTAGAATAATAACTAGAATTGCAATTCCTGAAGAAATTGCGTGTGAAGGTGAAGAAGAATGATGTTGAAACAAGTTGAATCGGTTGAAAAATGTAGAAATAAGAAGGGAAAAGGAAATTTAGGAAAATTGGGTGTGAATTTCAAAATAAAAGATGTGAAGTTTTTGGTAAGTTGTGGAATAGGTAGAAAGATAATGAACAGTTGAAAGTTGGAATGGGTTGAATCGGTTGAAAAATGTAGAAATGAGAAGGGAAAAAGGAATTGGGTGTGAATTTCAAAATAAAAGATGTGAAGTTTTTGGTAAGTGGGAAGTTGTGGAATAGGTAGAAAAATGATGAACAGTTGAAAGTTGGAATGGGTTGAATCGGTTGAAAAATGTAGAAATGAGAAGGGAAAAAGGAATTGGGTGTGAATTTCAAAATAAAAGATGTGAAGTTTTTGGTAAGTTGTGGAATAGGTAGAAAGATAATGAACAGTTGAAAGTTGGAATGGGTTGAATCGGTTGAAAAATGTAGAAATGAGAAGGGAAAAAGGAATTGGGTGTGAATTTCAAAATAAAAGATGTGAAGTTTTTGGTAAGTGGGAAGTTGTGGAATAGGTAGAAAAATGAACAGTTGAAAGTTGGAATGGGTTGAATCGGTTGAAAAATGTAGAAATGAGAAGGGAAAAAGGAATTGGGTGTGAATTTCAAAATAAAAGATGTGAAGTTTTTGGTAAGTTGTGGAATAGGTAGAAAGATAATGAACAGTTGGAATGGGTTGAATCGGTTGAAAAATGTAGAAATGAGAAGGGAAAAAGGAATTGGGTGTGAATTTCAAAATAAAAGATGTGAAGTTTTTGGTAAGTGGGAAGTTGTGGAATAGGTAGAAAAATGATGAACAGTTGAAAGTTGGAATGGGTTGAATCGGTTGAAAAATGTAGAAATGAGAAGGGAAAAAGGAATTGGGTGTGAATTTCAAAATAAAAGATGTGAAGTTTTTGGTAAGTTGTGGAATAGGTAGAAAGATAATGAACAGTTGAAAGTTGGAATGGGTTGAATCGGTTGAAAAATGTAGAAATGAGAAGGGAAAAAGGAATTGGGTGTGAATTTCAAAATAAAAGATGTGAAGTTTTTGGTAAGTGGGAAGTTGTGGAATAGGTAGAAAAATGATGAACAGTTGAAAGTTGGAATCGGTTGAAAAATGTAGAAATGAGAAGGGAAAAAGGAATTGGGTGTGAATTTCAAAATAAAAGATGTGAAGTTTTTGGTAAGTTGTGGAATAGGTAGAAAGATAATGAACAGTTGAAAGTTGGAATGGGTTGAATCGGTTGAAAAATGTAGAAATGAGAAGGGAAAAAGGAATTGGGTGTGAATTTCAAAATAAAAGATGTGAAGTTTTTGGTAAGTGGGAAGTTGTGGAATAGGTAGAAAATGATGAACAGTTGAAAGTTGGAATGGGTTGAATCGGTTGAAAAATGTAGAAATGAGAAAGGAAAAAGGAATTGGGTGTGAATTTCAAAATAAAAGATGTGAAGTTTTTGGTAAGTTGTGGAATAGGTAGAAAAATGATGAACAGTTGAAAGTTGGAATGGGTTGAAAAATGTAGAAATGAGAAGGGAAAAAGGAATTGGGTGTGAATTTCAAAATAAAAGATGTGAAGTTTTTGGGAAGTTGTGGAATAGGTAGAAAAATGATGAACAGTTGAAAGTTGGAATGGGTTGAATCGGTTGAAAAATGTAGAAATGAGAAGGGAAAAAGGAATTGGGTGTGAATTTCAAAATAAAAGATGTGAAGTTTTTGGTAAGTGGGAAGTTGTGGAATAGGTAGAAAAATGATTAACAGTTGAAAGTTGGAATGGGTTGAATCGGTTGAAAAATGTAGACATGAGAAGGGAAAAAGGAATTGGGTGTGAATTTCAAAATAAAAGATGTGAAGTTTTTGGGAAGTTGTGGAATAGGTAGAAAGATAATGAACAGTTGAAAGTTGGAATGGGTTGAATGGGTTGAAAAATGTAGAAATGAGAAGGGAAAAAGGAAATATTGGTGAATTGGGTGTGAATTTCAAAATAAAAGATGAAAACGTGAATTTTGAATTTGGCAAGTTTGGGAATGTCCCCAATGTAATTTGAATGTGTTGAATGATGTGAATTTCAAACTGGAACAACTTAAATGTGAAATGTTGAATCTGCCATTAAGAATGAATGGGGAAAAAATTGCCGGAAATTTGTGAATTTTGTGAAAACGGAAAATTTTTGGAAGGAAAAAAATGTAAGCCCCCATGTCATGAATATTTGGAATAAGTGAAAAGTGGAACGGAGTGAATCGGTTGAAGTATGTGGAAGTAGTTAATCAGCAAAAAAGTGAGCAGAAGATGTAGAATAATAATAAAGTACAGGAATAACAATAGTGTGAAGGTTTCACCTTCACACTAATAAAGGACAACAATAACAATAGTGTGAAGGTTTCACCTTCACACTAATAAAGGACAACAATAACAATAGTGTGAAGGTTTCACCTTCACACTAACTAGAATTTGCAATTCCTGAAGAAATTGCGTGTGAAGGTGAAGAAGAATGATGTTGAAACAAGTTGAATCGGTTGAAAAATGTAGAAATGAGAAGTGAAAAAGGAATTGGGTGTGAATTTCAAAATAAAAGATGAAGTTTTTGGTAAGTTGTGGAATAGGTAGAAAGATAATGAACAGTTGAAAGTTGGAATGGGTTGAATCGGTTGAAAAATGTAGAAATGAGAAGGGAAAAAGGAATTGGGTGTGAATTTCAAAATAAAAGATGTGAAGTTTTTGGTAAGTTGTGGAATAGGTAGAAAAATGATGAACAGTTGAAAGTTGGAATGGGTTGAATCGGTTGAAAAATGTAGAAATGAGAAGGGAAAAAGGAATTGGGTGTGAATTTCAAAATAAAAGATGTGAAGTTTTTGGTAAGTTGTGGAATAGGTAGAAAGATAATGAACAGTTGAAAGTTGGAATGGGTTGAATCGGTTGAAAAATGTAGAAATGAGAAGGGAAAAAGGAATTGGGTGTGAATTTCAAAATAAAAGATGTGAAGTTTTTGGGAAGTTGTGGAATAGGTAGAAAAATGATGAACAGTTGAAAGTTGGAATGGGTTGAATCGGTTGAAAAATGTAGAAATGAGAAGGGAAAAGGAATTGGGTGTGAATTTCAAAATAAAAGATGTGAAGTTTTTGGTAAGTTGTGGAATAGGTAGAAAGACAATGAACAGTTGAAAGTTGGAATGGGTTGAATGGGTTGAAAAATGTAGAAACGAGAAGGGAAAAAGGAAATATTGGTGAATTGGGTGTGAATTTCAAAATAAAAGATGAAAACGTGAAAATGTTGAATTTGGCAAGTTTGGGAATGTCCCCAATGTGATTTGAATGTGTTGAATGATGTGAATTACAAACTGGAACAACGTAAATGTGAAATGTTGAATCTGCCATTAAGAATGAATGGGGAAAAAATTGCCGGAAATTTGTGAATTTTGTGAAAACGGAAAATTTGTGGAACAAAAAAAATGTAAGCAGCCGTGTCATGAATATTTGGAATAAGTGAAAAGTGGAATGGAGTGAATCGGTTGAAGTATGTGGAAGTAGTTAAGCTTCAAAAAAGTGAGCGGAAGATGTAGTATAATAATAACTAGAATTTGCAATTCCTGAAGAAATTGCGTGTGAAGGTGAAGAAGAATGATGTTGAAACAAGTTGAATCGGTTGAAAAATGTAGAAATGAGAAGTGAAAAAGGAATTGGGTGTGAATTTCAAAATAAAAGATGAAGTTTTTGGTAAGTTGTGGAATAGGTAGAAAGATAATGAACAGTTGAAAGTTGGAATGGGTTGAATCGGTTGAAAAATGTAGAAATGAGAAGGGAAAAAGGAATTGGGTGTGAATTTCAAAATAAAAGATGTGAAGTTTTTGGGAAGTTGTGGAATAGGTAGAAAAATGATGAACAGTTGAAAGTTGGAATGGGTTGAATCGGTTGAAAAATGTAGAAATGAGAAGGGAAAAAGGAATTGGGTGTGAATTTCAAAATAAAAGATGTGAAGTTTTTGGGAAGTTGTGGAATAGGTAGAAAAATGATGAACAGTTGAAAGTTGGAATGGGTTGAATCGGTTGAAAAATGTAGAAATGAGAAGGGAAAAAGGAATTGGGTGTGAATTTCAAAATAAAAGATGTGAAGTTTTTGGTAAGTGGGAAGTTGTGGAATAGGTAGAAAAATGATGAACAGTTGAAAGTTGGAATGGGTTGAATCGGTTGAAAAATGTAGAAATGAGAAGGGAAAAAGGAAATATTGGTGAATTGGGTGTGAATTTCAAAATAAAAGCTGAAAACGTGAAAATGTTGAATTTGGCAAGTTTGGGAATGTCCCCAATGTGATTTGAATGTGTTGAATGATGTGAATTTCAAACTGGAACAACGTAAATGTGAAATGTTGAATCTGCCATTAAGAATGAATGGGGAAAAAATTGCCGGAAATTTGTGAATTTTGTGAAAACGGAAAATTTTTGGAACAAGAAAAATGTAAGCAATGGTGTCATGAATATTTGGAATAAGTGAAAAGTGGAATGGAGTGAATCGGTTGAAGTATGTGGAAGTAGTTAATGAGTGAAAAAGTGAGCGGAATAAGTAGAATAATAATAATAATAATAACTAGAATTTGCAATTCCTGAAGAAATTGCGTGTGAAGGTGAAGAAGAATGATGTTGAAACAAGTTGAATCGGTTGAAAAATGTAGAAATGAGAAGGGAAAAAGGAATTGGGTGTGAATTTCAAAATAAAAGATGTGAAGTTTTTGGTAAGTGGGAAGTTGTGGAATAGGTAGAAAAATGATGAACAGTTGAAAGTTGGAATGGGTTGAATCGGTTGAAAAATGTAGAAATGAGAAGGGAAAAAGGAATTGGGTGTGAATTTCAAAATAAAAGATGAAGTTTTTGGTAAGTTGTGGAATAGGTAGAAAAATGATGAACAGTTGAAAGTTGGAATGGGTTGAATCGGTTGAAAAATGTAGAAATGAGAAGGGAAAAAGGAATTGGGTGTGAATTTCAAAATAAAAGATGTGAAGTTTTTGGTAAGTTGTGGAATAGGTAGAAAGATAATGAACAGTTGAAAGTTGGAATGGGTTGAATCGGTTGAAAAATGTAGAAATGAGAAGGGAAAAAGGAATTGGGTGTGAATTTCAAAATAAAAGATGTGAAGTTTTTGGGAAGTTGTGGAATAGGTAGAAAAATGATGAACAGTTGAAAGTTGGAATGGGTTGAATCGGTTGAAAAATGTAGAAATGAGAAGGGAAAAAGGAATTGGGTGTGAATTTCAAAATAAAAGATGTGAAGTTTTTGGGAAGTTGTGGAATAGGTAGAAAGATAATGAACAGTTGAAAGTTGGAATGAGTTGAATCGGTTGAAAAATGTAGAAATGAGAAGGGAAAAAGGGAATATTGGAGAATTGGGTGTGAATTTCAAAATAAAAGATGTGAAGTTTTTGGTAAGTGGGAAGTTGTGGAATAGGTAGAAAATGATGAACAGTTGAAAGTTGGAATGGGTTGAATCGGTTGAAAAATGTAGAAATGAGAAAGGAAAAAGGAATTGGGTGTGAATTTCAAAATAAAAGATGTGAAGTTTTTGGTAAGTGGGAAGTTGTGGAATAGGTAGAAAAATGATGAACAGTTGAAAGTTGGAATGGGTTGAATTGGTTGAAAAATGTAGAAATGAGAAGGGAAAAAGGAATTGGGTGTGAATTTCAAAATAAAAGATGTGAAGTTTTTGGTAAGTGGGAAGTTGTGGAATAGGTAGAAAAAGGATGAACAGTTGAAAGTTGGAATGGGTTGAATGGGTTGAAAAATGTAGAAATGAGAAGGGAAAAAGGAAATATTGGTGAATTGGGTGTGAATTTCAAAATAAAAGATGAAAACGTGAAAATTTTGAATTTGGCAAGTTTGGGAATGTCCCCAATGTGATTTGAATGTGTTGAATGATGTGAATTTCAAACTGGAACAACGTAAATGTGAAATGTTGAATCTGCCATTAAGAATGAATGGGGAAAAAATTGCCGGAAATTTGGGAATTTTGTGAAAACGGAAAATTTTTGGAACAAGAAAAATGTAAGCAATGGTGTCATGAATATTTGGAATAAGTGAAAAGTGGAATGGAGTGAATCGGTTGAAGTATGTGGAAGTAGTTAATCAGCGAAAAAGTGAGCGGAATAAGTAGAATAATAATAATAAAGGACAACAATAACAATAGTGTGAAGGTTTCACCTTCACACTAATAATAATAATAAAAATAATAATAAAGGACAGGAATAACAATAGTGTGAAGGTTACACCTTCACACTAATAACTAGAATTTGCAATTCCTGAAGAAATTGCGTGTGAAGGTGAAGAAGAATGATGTTGAAACAAGTTGAATCGGTTGAAAAATGTAGAAATGAGAAGGGAAAAAGGAATTGGGTGTGAATTTCAAAATAAAAGATGTGAAGTTTTTGGTAAGTGGGAAGTTGTGGAATAGGTAGAAAAATGATGAACAGTTGAAAGTTGGAATGGGTTGAATCGGTTGAAAAATGTAGAAATGAGAAGGGAAAAAGGAATTGGGTGTGAATTTCAAAATAAAAGATGTGAAGTTTTTGGTAAGTTGTGGAATAGGTAGAAAGATAATGAACAGTTGAAAGTTGGAATGGGTTGAATCGGTTGAAAAATGTAGAAATGAGAAGGGAAAAAAGGAATTGGGTGTGAATTTCAAAATAAAAGATGTGAAGTTTTTGGGAAGTTGTGGAATAGGTAGAAAAATGATGAACAGTTGAAAGTTGGAATGGGTTGAATCGGTTGAAAAATGTAGAAATGAGAAGGGAAAAAGGAATTGGGTGTGAATTTCAAAATAAAAGATGTGAAGTTTTTGGTAAGTTGTGGAATAGGTAGAAAGATAATGAACAGTTGAAAGTTGGAATGGGTTGAATGGGTTGAAAAATGTAGAAATGAGAAGGGAAAAAGGAATTGGGTGTGAATTTCAAAATAAAAGATGTGAAGTTTTTGGGAAGTTGTGGAATAGGTAGAAAAATGATGAACAGTTGAAAGTTGGAATGGGTTGAATCGGTTGAAAAATGTAGAAATGAGAAGGGAAAAAGGAATTGGGTGTGAATTTCAAAATAAAAGATGTGAAGTTTTTGGGAAGTTGTGGAATAGGTAGAAAAATGATGAACAGTTGAAAGTTGGAATGGGTAGAATCGGTTGAAAAATGTAGAAATGAGAAGGGAAAAAGGAATTGGGTGTGAATTTCAAAATAAAAGATGTGAAGTTTTTGGGAAGTTGTGGAATAGGTAGAAAGATAATGAACAGGTGAAAGTTGGAATGGGTTGAATCGGTTGAAAAATGTAGAAATGAGAAGGGAAAAAGGAATTGGGTGTGAATTTCAAAATAAAAGATGTGAAGTTTTTGGTAAGTTGTGGAATAGGTAGAAAAATGATGAACAGTTGAAAGTTGGAATGGGTTGAATCGGTTGAAAAATGTAGAAATGAGAAGGGAAAAAGGAATTGGGTGTGAATTTCAAAATAAAAGATGTGAAGTTTTTGGGAAGTTGTGGAATAGGTAGAAAAATGATGAACAGTTGAAAGTTGGAATGGGTTGAATCGGTTGAAAAATGTAGAATTGAGAAGGGAAAAAGGAATTGGGTGTGAATTTCAAAATAAAAGATGTGAAGTTTTTGGTAAGTTGTGGAATAGGTAGAAAAATGATGAACAGTTGAAAGTTGGAATGGGTTGAATCGGTTGAAAAATGTAGAAATGAGAAGGGAAAAAGGAATTGGGTGTGAATTTCAAAATAAAAGATGTGAAGTTTTTGGTAAGTTGTGGAATAGGTAGAAAGATAATGAACAGTTGAAAGTTGGAATGGGTTGAATGGGTTGAAAAATGTAGAAATGAGAAGGGAAAAAGGAAATATTGGTGAATTGGGTGTGAATTTCAAAATAAAAGATGAAACGTGAAAATTTTGAATTTGGCAAGTTTGGGAATGTCCCCAATGTGATTTGAATGTGTTGAATTATGTGAATTTCAATCTGGAACAACGTAAATGTGAAATGTTGAATCTGCCATTAAGAATGAATGGGGAAAAAATTGCCGGAAATTTGGGAATTCTGTGAAAACGGAAAATTTGTGGAACAAAAAAAATGTAAGCAATGGTGTCATGAATATTTGGAATAAGTGAAAAGTGGAATGGAGTGAATCGGTTGAAGTATGTGGAAGTAGTTAATCAGCGAAAAAGTGAGCGGAAGATGTAGTATAATAATAATAACTAGAATTTGCAATTCCTGAAGAAATTGCGTGTGAAGGTGAAGAAGAATGATGTTGAAACAAGTTGAATCGGTTGAAAAATGTAGAAATGAGAAGGGAAAAAGGAATTGGGTGTGAATTTCAAAATAAAAGATGTGAAGTTTTTGGGAAGTGGGAAGTTGTGGAATAGGTAGAAAAATGATGAACAGTTGAAAGTTGGAATGGGTTGAATCGGTTGAAAAATGTAGAAATGAGAAGGGAAAAAGGAATTGGGTGTGAATTTCAAAATAAAAGATGAAGTTTTTGGTAAGTTGTGGAATAGGTAGAAAGATAATGAAGAGTTGAAAGTTGGAATGGGTTGAATCGGTTGAAAAATGTAGAAATGAGAAGGGAAAAAGGAATTGGGTGTGAATTTCAAAATAAAAGATGTGAAGTTTTTGGGAAGTTGTGGAATAGGTAGAAAAATGATGAACAGTTGAAAGTTGGAATGGGTTGAATCGGTTGAAAAATGTAGAAATGAGAAGGGAAAAAGGAATTGGGTGTGAATTTCAAAATAAAAGATGTGAAATTTTTGGTAAGTTGTGGAATAGGTAGAAAGATAATGAACAGTTGAAAGTTGGAATGGGTTGAATCGGTTGAAAAATGTAGAAATGAAAAGGGAAAAAGGAATTGGGTGTGAATTTCAAAATAAAAGATGTGAAGTTTTTGGGAAGTTGTGGAATAGGTAGAAACATAATGAACAGTTGAAAGTTGGAATGGGTTGAATGGGTTGAAAAATGTAGAAATGAGAAGGGAAAAAGGAAATATTGGTGAATTGGGTGTGAATTTCAAAATAAAAGATGAAAACGTGAAAATGTTGAATTTGGCAAGTTTGGGAATGTCCCCAATGTGATTTGAATGTGTTGAATGATGTGAATTTCAAACTGGAACAACGTAAATGTGAAATGTTGAATCTGCCATTAAGAATGAATGGGGAAAAAATTGCCGGAAATTTGTGAATTTTGTGAAAACGGAAAATTTTTGGAACAAGAAAAATGTAAGCAATGGTGTCATGAATATTTGGAATAAGTGAAAAGTGGAATGGAGTGAATCGGTTGAAGTATGTGGAAGTAGTTAATGAGTGAAAAAGTGAGCGGAATAAGTAGAATAATAATAACTAGAATTGCAATTCCTGAAGAAATTGCGTGTGAAGGTGAAGAAGAATGATGTTGAAACAAGTTGAATCGGTTGAAAAATGTAGAAATGAGAAGGGAAAAAGGAATTGGGTGTGAATTTCAAAATAAAAGATGTGAAGTTTTTGGGAAGTTGTGGAATAGGTAGAAAGATAATGAACAGTTGAAAGTTGGAATGGGTTGAATCGGTTGAAAAATGTAGAAATGAGAAGGGAAAAAGGAATTGGGTGTGAATTTCAAAATAAAAGATGTGAAGTTTTTGGTAAGTTGTGGAATAGGTAGAAAAATGATGAACAGTTGAAAGTTGGAATGGGTTGAATCGGTTGAAAAATGTAGAAATGAGAAGGGAAAAAGGAATTGGGTGTGAATTTCAAAATAAAAGATGTGAAGTTTTTGGTAAGTTGTGGAATAGGTAGAAAGATAATGAACAGTTGAAAGTTGGAATGGGTTGAATCGGTTGAAAAATGTAGAAATGAGAAGGGAAAAAGGAATTGGGTGTGAATTTCAAAATAAAAGATGTGAAGTTTTTGGGAAGTTGTGGAATAGGTAGAAAAATGATGAACAGTTGAAAGTTGGAATGGGTTGAATCGGTTGAAAAATGTAGAAATGAGAAGGGAAAAGGAATTGGGTGTGAATTTCAAAATAAAAGATGTGAAGTTTTTGGTAAGTTGTGGAATAGGTAGAAAGACAATGAACAGTTGAAAGTTGGAATGGGTTGAATGGGTTGAAAAATGTAGAAACGAGAAGGGAAAAAGGAAATATTGGTGAATTGGGTGTGAATTTCAAAATAAGAGATGAAAACGTGAAAATGTTGAATTTGGCAAGTTTGGGAATGTCCCCAATGTGATTTGAATGTGTTGAATGATGTGAATTACAAACTGGAACAACGTAAATGTGAAATGTTGAATCTGCCATTAAGAATGAATGGGGAAAAAATTGCCGGAAATTTGTGAATTTTGTGAAAACGGAAAATTTTTGGAAGGAAAAAAATGTAAGCAATGGTGTCATGAATATTTGGAATAAGTGAAAAGTGGAATGGAGTGAATCGGTTGAAGTATGTGGAAGTAGTTAATCATTGAAAAAGTGAGCGGAAGATGTAGAATAATAATAATAATAATAATAATAATAATAATAATAATAAAGGACAGGAATAACAATAGTGTGAAGGTTACACCTTCACACTAATAACTAGAATT
Source organism: Syngnathus acus (assembly GCF_901709675.1). Taxonomy (NCBI): domain Eukaryota; kingdom Metazoa; phylum Chordata; class Actinopteri; order Syngnathiformes; family Syngnathidae; genus Syngnathus; species Syngnathus acus. The sequence continues at coordinate 12,612,341 of NC_051100.1, forward strand.
TGCAATTCCTGAAGAAATTGCGTGTGAAGGTGTAGAAGAATGATGTTGAAACAAGTTGAATCGGTTGAAAAATGTAGAAATAAGAAGGGAAAAAGGAAATTTAGGAAAATTGGGTGTGAATTTCAAAATTGAAAATGTGAAATGTTTGCTAAGTGGGAAGTTGTGGAATAGGTAGGAAAATGATGAACAGTTGAAAGTTGGAATGGGTTGAATCGGTTGAAAAATGTAGAAATGAGAAGGGAAAAAGGAATTGGGTGTGAATTTCAAAATAAAAGATGTGAAGTTTTTGGTAAGTGGGAAGTTGTGGAATAGGTAGAAAAATGATGAACAGTTGAAAGTTGGAATGGGTTGAATCGGTTGAAAAATGTAGAAATGAGAAGGGAAAAAGGAATTGGGTGTGAATTTCAAAATAAAAGATGTGAATTTTTTGGTAAGTTGTGGAATAGGTAGAAAGATAATGAACAGTTGAAAGTTGGAATGGGTTGAATCGGTTGAAAAATGTAGAAATGAGAAGGGAAAAAGGAATTGGGTGTGAATTTCAAAATAAAAGATGTGAAGTTTTTGGTAAGTTGTGGAATAGGTAGAAGAATAATGAACAGTTGAAAGTTGGAATGGGTTGAATGGGTTGAAAAATGTAGAAATGAGAAAGGAAAAAGGAAATATTGGTGAATTGGGTGTGAATTTCAAAATAAAAGATGAAAACGTGAAAATGTTGAATTTGGCAAGTTTGGGAATGTCCCCAATGTGATTTGAATGTGTTGAATTATGTGAATTTCAAACTGGAACAACGTAAATGTGAAATGTTGAATCTGCCATTAAGAATGAATGGGGCAAAATTCGCCATAAATTTGTGAATTTTGTGAAAACGGAAAATTTTTGGAACAAGAAAAATGTAAGCAATGGTGTCATGAATATTTGGCATAAGTGAAAAGTGGAACGGAGTGAATCGGTTGAAGTATGTGGAAGTAGTTAATCATCGAAAAAGTGAGCGGAAGATGTAGAATAATAATAATAACTAGAATTTGCAATTCCTGAAGAAATTGCGTGTGAAGGTGAAGAAGAATGATGTTGAAACAAGTTGAATCGTTTGAAAAATGTAGAAATAAGAAGGGAAAAAGGAAATTTAGGAAAATTGGGTGTGAATTTCAAAATTGAAAATGTGAAATGTTTGGTAAGTGGGAAGTTGTGGAATAGGTAGGAAAATGATGAACAGTTGAAAGTTGGAATGGGTTGAATCGGTTGAAAAATGTAGAAATGAGAAGGGAAAAAGGAATTGGGTGTGAATTTCAAAATAAAAGATGTGAAGTTTTTGGTAAGTTGTGGAATAGGTAGAAAAATGATGAACAGTTGAAAGTTGGAATGGGTTGAATCGGTTGAAAAATGTAGAAATGAGAAGGGAAAAAGGAATTGGGTGTGAATTTCAAAATAAAAGATGTGAAGTTTTTGGTAAGTTGTGGAATAGGTAGAAAAATGATGAACAGTTGAAAGTTGGAATGGGTTGAATCGGTTGAAAAATGTAGAAATGAGAAGGGAAAAAGGAATTGGGTGTGAATTTCAAAATAAAAGATGTGAAGTTTTTGGTAAGTTGTGGAATAGGTAGAAAAATGATGAACAGTTGAAAGTTGGAATGGGTTGAATCGGTCGAAAAATGTAGAAATGAGAAGGGAAAAAGGAATTGGGTGTGAATTTCAAAATAAAAGATGTGAAGTTTTTGGGAAGTTGTGGAATAGGTAGAAAAATGATGAACAGTTGAAAGTTGGAATGGGTTGAATCGGTCAAAAAATGTAGAAATGAGAAGGGAAAAAGGAATTGGGTGTGAATTTCAAAATAAAAGATGTGAAGTTTTTGCGAAGTTGTGGAATAGGTAGAAAAATGATGAACAGTTGAAAGTTGGAATTGGTTGAATCGGTTGAAAAATGTAGAAATGAGAAGGGAAAAAGGAATTGGGTGTGAATTTCAAAATAAAAGATGTGAAGTTTTTGGTAAATTGTGGAATAGGTAGAAAGATAATGAACAGTTGAAAGTTGGAATGGGTTGAATCGGTTGAAAAATGTAGAAATGAGAAGGGAAAAAGGAATTGGGTGTGAATTTCAAAATAAAAGATGTGAAGTTTTTGGGAAGTTGTGGAATAGGTAGAAAAATGATGAACAGTTGAAAGTTGGAATGGGTTGAATCGGTTGAAAAATGTAGAAATGAGAAGGGAAAAAGGAATTGGGTGTGAATTTCAAAATAAAAGATGTGAAGTTTTTGGGAAGTTGTGGAATAGGGAGAAAAATGATGAACAGTTGAATGTTGGAATGGGTTGAATCGGTTGAAAAATGTAGAAATGAGAAGGGAAAAAGGAATTGGGTGTGAATTTCAAAATAAAAGATGTGAAGTTTTTGGGAAGTTGTGGAATAGGTAGAAAAATGATGAACAGTTGAAAGTTGGAATGGGTTGAATCGGTTGAAAAATGTAGAAATGAGAAGGGAAAAAGGAATTGGGTGTGAATTTCAAAATAAAAGATGTGAAGTTTTTGGGAAGTTGTGGAATAGGTAGAAAAATGATGAACAGTTGAAAGTTGGAATGGGTTGAATCGGTTGAAAAATGTAGAAATGAGAAGGGAAAAAGGAATTGGGTGTGAATTTCAAAATAAAAGATGTGAAATTTTTGGTAAGTTGTGGAATAGGTAGAAAAATAATGAACAGTTGAAAGTTGGAATGGGTTGAATGGGTTGAAAAATGTAGAAATGAGAAGGGAAAAAGGAAATATTGGTGAATTGGGTGTGAATTTCAAAATAAAAGATGAAAACGTGAAAATTTTGAATTTGGCAAGTTTGGGAATGTCCCCAATGTGATTTGAATGTGTTGAATTATGTGAATTTCAAACTGGAACAACGTAAATGTGAAATGTTGAATCTGCCATTAAGAATGAATGGGGAAAAAATTGCCGGAAATTTGTGAATTTTGTGAAAACGGAAAATTTGTGGAACAAAAAAAATGTAAGCAGCGGTGTCATGAATATTTGGAATAAGTGAAAAGTGGAACGGAGTGAATCGGTTGAAGTATGTGGAAGTAGTTAAGCGCCAAAAAAGTGAGCGGAATAAGTAGAATAATAATAAAGTACAGGAATAACAATAGTGTGAAGGTTTCACCTTCACACTAACTAGAATTTGCAATTCCTGAAGAAATTGCGTGTGAAGGTGAAGAAGAATGATGTTGAAACAAGTTGAATCGGTTGAAAAATGTAGAAATGAGAAGTGAAAAAGGAATTGGGTGTGAATTTCAAAATAAAAGATCAAGTTTTTGGTAAGTTGTGGAATAGGTAGAAAGATAATGAACAGTTGAAAGTTGGAATGGGTTGAATCGGTTGAAAAATGTAGAAATGAGAAGGGAAAAAGGAATTGGGTGTGAATTTCAAAATAAAAGATGTGAAGTTTTTGGGAAGTTGTGGAATAGGTAGAAAAATGATGAACAGTTGAAAGTTGGAATGGGTTGAATCGGTTGAAAAATGTAGAAATGAGAAGGGAAAAAGGAATTGGGTGTGAATTTCAAAATAAAAGATGTGAAGTTTTTGGGAAGTTGTGGAATAGGTAGAAAAATGATGAACAGTTGAAAGTTGGAATGGGTTGAATCGGTTGAAAAATGTAGAAATGAGAAGGGAAAAAGGAATTGGGTGTGAATTTCAAAATAAAAGATGTGAAGTTTTTGGTAAGTGGGAAGTTGTGGAATAGGTAGAAAAATGATGAACAGTTGAAAGTTGGAATGGGTTGAATCGGTTGAAAAATGTAGAAATGAGAAGGGAAAAAGGAAATATTGGTGAATTGGGTGTGAATTTCAAAATAAAAGCTGAAAACGTGAAAATGTTGAATTTGGCAAGTTTGGGAATGTCCCCAATGTGATTTGAATGTGTTGAATGATGTGAATTTCAAACTGGAACAACGTAAATGTGAAATGTTGAATCTGCCATTAAGAATGAATGGGGAAAAAATTGCCGGAAATTTGTGAATTTTGTGAAAACGGAAAATTTTTGGAACAAGAAAAATGTAAGCAATGGTGTCATGAATATTTGGAATAAGTGAAAAGTGGAATGGAGTGAATCGGTTGAAGTATGTGGAAGTAGTTAATGAGTGAAAAAGTGAGCGGAATAAGTAGAATAATAATAATAATAATAATAATAATAATAATAATAAAGGACAGGAATAACAATAGTGTGAAGGTTACACCTTCACACTAATAATAATAATAATAATAATAATAAAGGACAGGAATAACAATAGTGTGAAGGTTACACCTTCACACTAATAACTAGAATTTGCAATTCCTGAAGAAATTGCGTGTGAAGGTGAAGAAGAATGATGTTGAAACAAGTTGAATCGGTTGAAAAATGTAGAAATGAGAAGGGAAAAAGGAATTGGGTGTGAATTTCAAAATAAAAGATGTGAAGTTTTTGGTAAGTGGGAAGTTGTGGAATAGGTAGAAAAATGATGAACAGTTGAAAGTTGGAATGGGTTGAATCGGTTGAAAAATGTAGAAATGAGAAGGGAAAAAGGAATTGGGTGTGAATTTCAAAATAAAAGATGAAGTTTTTGGTAAGTTGTGGAATAGGTAGAAAGATAATGAACAGTTGAAAGTTGGAATGGGTTGAATCGGTTGAAAAATGTAGAAATGAGAAGGGAAAAAGGAATTGGGTGTGAATTTCAAAATAAAAGATGTGAAGTTTTTGGGAAGTTGTGGAATAGGTAGAAAAATGATGAACAGTTGAAAGTTGGAATGGGTTGAATCGGTTGAAAAATGTAGAAATGAGAAGGGAAAAAGGAATTGGGTGTGAATTTCAAAATAAAAGATTTGAAGTTTTTGGTAAGTTGTGGAATAGGTAGAAAGATAATGAACAGTTGAAAGTTGGAATGGGTTGAATGGGTTGAAAAATGTAGAAATGAGAAGGGAAAAAGGAATTGGGTGTGAATTTCAAAATAAAAGATGTGAAGTTTTTGGGAAGTTGTGGAATAGGTAGAAAAATGATGAACAGTTGAAAGTTGGAATGGGTTGAATCGGTTGAAAAATGTAGAAATGAGAAGGGAAAAAGGAATTGGGTGTGAATTTCAAAATAAAAGATGTGAAGTTTTTGGTAAGTTGTGGAATAGGTAGAAAAATGATGAACAGTTGAAAGTTGGAATGGGTTGAATCGGTTGAAAAATGTAGAAATGAGAAGGGAAAAAGGAATTGGGTGTGAATTTCAAAATAAAAGATGTGAAGTTTTTGGGAAGTTGTGGAATAGGTAGAAAAATGATGAACAGTTGAAAGTTGGAATGGGTTGAATCGGTTGAAAAATGTAGAAATGAGAAGGGAAAAAGGAATTGGGTATGAATTTCAAAATAAAAGATGTGAAGTTTTTGGGAAGTTGTGGAATAGGTAGAAAAATGATGAACAGTTGAAAGTTGGAATGGGTTGAATCGGTTGAAAAATGTAGAAATGAGAAGGGAAAAAGGAATTGGGTGTGAATTTCAAAATAAAAGATGTGAAGTTTTTGGTAAGTTGTGGAATAGGTAGAAAAATGATGAACAGTTGAAAGTTGGAATGGGTTGAATGGGTTGAAAAATGTAGAAATGAGAAGGGAAAAAGGAAATATTGGTGAATTGGGTGTGAATTTCAAAATAAAAGATGAAAACGTGAAAATTTTGGATTTGGCAAGTTTGGGAATGTCCCCAATGTGATTTGAATGTGTTGAATTATGTGAATTTCAAACTGGAACAAAGTAAATGTGAATCTGCCATTAAGAATGAATGGGGCAAAATTCGCCGTAAATTTGTGAATTTTGCGAAAACGGAAAATTTTTCGAACGAAAGAAATGTAAGCACCCATGCCATGAATATTTGGAATAAGTGAAAAGTGGAACGGAGTGAATCGGTTGAAGTATGTGGAACTAGTTAAGCGGCAAAGAAAGTTAGCGGAAAGCTAGCGCAAAATGCTGTAGAATAACAATAGTGTGAAGGTCTTCACCTTCACACTAATAATAATAATAATAATAAAGGACAGGAATAACAATAGTGTGAAGGTTTCACCTTCACACTAATAAAGTACAGGAATAACAATAGTGTGAAGGTTACACCTTCACACTAACTAGAATTTGCAATTCCTGAAGAAATTGCGTGTGAAGGTGAAGAAGAATGATGTTGAAACAAGTTGAATCGGTTGAAAAATGTAGAAATGAGAAGGGAAAAAGGAATTGGGTGTGAATTTCAAAATAAAAGATGTGAAGTTTTTGGGAAGTGGGAAGTTGTGGAATAGGTAGAAAAATGATGAACAGTTGAAAGTTGGAATGGGTTGAATCGGTTGAAAAATGTAGAAATGAGAAGGGAAAAAGGAATTGGGTGTGAATTTCAAAATAAAAGATGAAGTTTTTGGTAAGTTGTGGAATAGGTAGAAAGATAATGAAGAGTTGAAAGTTGGAATGGGTTGAATCGGTTGAAAAATGTAGAAATGAGAAGGGAAAAAGGAATTGGGTGTGAATTTCAAAATAAAAGATGTGAAGTTTTTGGGAAGTTGTGGAATAGGTAGAAAAATGATGAACAGTTGAAAGTTGGAATGGGTTGAATGGGTTGAAAAATGTAGAAATGAGAAGGGAAAAAGGAAATATTGGTGAATTGGGTGTGAAATTCAAAATAAAAGATGAAAACGTGAACATTTTGAATTTGGCAAGTTTGGGAATGTCCCCAATGTGATTTGAATGTGTTGAATTATGTGAATTTCAAACTGGAACAACGTAAATGTGAAATGTTGAATCTGCCATTAAGAATGAATGGGGCAAAATTGGCCGTAAATTTGTGAATTTTGCGAAAACGGAAAATTTTTCGAACGAAAAAAATGTAAGCACCCATGCCATGAATATTTGGAATAAGTGAAAAGTGGAACGGAGTGAATCGGTTGAAGTATGTGGAACTAGTTAAGCGGCAAAGAAAGTTAGCGGAAAGCTAGCGCAAAATGCTGTAGAATAACAATAGTGTGAAGGTCTTCACCTTCACACTAATAAAGTACAGGAATAACAATAGTGTGAAGGTCTTCACCTTCACACTAATAAAGTACAGGAATAACAATAGTGTGAAGGTTTCACCTTCACACTAATAAAGTACAGGAATAACAATAGTGTGAAGGTTTCACCTTCACACTAATAAAGGACAACAATAACAATAGTGTGAAGGTTTCACCTTCACACTAATAAAGTACAGGAATAACTATAGAGGCTTTGCAGCTGACGTCATCAAGCTACCCACATTAGCTTGGCGGCCATCATGGCGGTCAACTTTTCAGTGCCGGTCTACGACTCACACACGCTTTCTTGTTATATCTGCTGCTATTTGAGCTTAAAAATGCCGGATACCTGCTGTGCTGTTGGATGTAGCAATAGACGAGGCGATAAATCAAATCTTAGCTTCTATAGATTTCCGGCGAACATGAAAAAACGTGATAAATGGATCGCGGATATTCGTCGTGAACGATGGAAACCTACGATTTACACAAGGATATGCAATGAGGACTTCATATCAGGTATGTAAACAAACTATTCACCCCTGATTTGTTTCACAAAATGTGAAATAATACAATATGGGATGATACAAAAAGGATTGTTGAAAATGCTGGGTGCATTTTTAGAAAGGCAGCAAGAGCAGCAAGGCAGGGAATGGGATGATTTCTTCAGTTCACCCCCCCGTTTTTATTTTGTGTTTATTTTTTCATGATGCTTGAAAACGTTATCAATGTAAATATTGAATTATATTTATTGGTTAAGTTTTCAAGCCAATCAGATGTGGCATCATGCAAAAATAAACAAATAATAAAAATGGTAGCAACTTGAACAGACAGGTACAGTATCTGAATGATTTCACTCTATTCAGTTTTTTAATATGTCAAGTTATGAAATGCCATTACAAAACAAATCGACGAGGTAATTATAAATATCTGGATATGAGCGTTCAGGCAGGTCGGCTGTTGCAAAATGCTCGGGCGATTTTAGCATGCTTCTCGGTAAAAGGTACGGATCCGTTGTGCCAACAAGGTTCAACTTCTCTCTGTGACGTTTCTTGGAGTCTTCATCCAAATGCCTAACTTCGTTGGATAGCAAATCAGCCATAATTCGGAAGAAATCGGTGAAAACGTAGCGCAGAAATCAGACAATCCATACAAACACGTAGGAACGAGCTTACTAGTTGACCGCCAAGATGGCGGCATAACACAAAATCACGTGATAAAACCACGTGACTGCAAAGCCTCTATAGTGTGAAGGTTTCACCTTCACACTAATAAAGGACAACAATAACAATAGTGTGAAGGTTTCACCTTCACACTAACAATAGTGTGAAGGTCTTCACCTTCACACTAATAATAAAGTACAGGAATAACAATAGTGTGAAGGTCTTCACCTTCACACTAATAATAAAGGACAGGAATAACATTAGTGTGAAGGTTTCACCTTCACACTAATAATAATAATAAAGGACAGGAATAACAATAGTGTGAAGGTTACCTTCACACTAATAAAGTACAGGAATAACAATAGTGTGAAGGTCTTCACCTTCACACTAATAATAAAGGACAGGAATAACAATAGTGTGAAGGTACACCTTCACACTAATAAAGTACAGGAATAACAATAGTGTGAAGGTCTTCACCTTCACACTAATAATAAAGGACAGGAATAACAATAGTGTGAAGGTCTTCACCTTCACACTAATAACTAGAGAATGCAATTTCTGGAGAAATTGCGTGTGAAGGCGAAATCCATGAATAACTTCTTCGGGGAATGCTGCGGAATGACGTTGAAACGTGTTGAATTACTTGAGAAATGAAGAAAATTTGGAGAAATTGTGGTGAATTTCAAAATGGAAAGCTTGGAATATTTGGTAAGTGGGAAGTTGAAAGTTGGAAGTCGGTTGAAAAATGTAGAAATTAGAGTAGAAAAACGAAATTTTGGAGAATTTGGTTGAATTTCAAATTTGGAATTTTTGGTAAGTGGGAAGTTGTGGAATAGGTAGACAAAAGATGAACAGTTGAAAGTTGGAATAGGTAGAATCGGTTGAAAAACGTAGAAATTAGAGTAGAAAAACGAAATTGTATAAATTTCGAATTATTGGTAAGTGAGAAGTTGTGGAATAGTTAGGTTTAAGATGCATGAGCTAAATGTTGAAACGGGTTGAATGGGTGGCAAAATGAAGAAATTAGAAAGGAAAAACGCTGTCAAATGATACTGAATGATGTATACATGAAGTGGGATTGAGCTGAACCTGTTGATGTTGGGACAATACAAATTGGTTAAAGAAAATTGGAAACTGCAGGTGAATATGTACATTTTAGAAAAAGCAGTAAGCAAGAAAACCAGTAAGCGAGTAAAAACAGTACATACGCAAGAAATATTAGTCAACAAGAAACAGTCAGCAAGATAACTAGTAAGAATCAAATCTGAATCTGTCCTTATTAGGCATAACAACATGTGCATGACAACATAACATCCACCAGGTGTCAGTGCTGAGCGACAGTTATTAGGCATAAGATGAACAGTTTAAAGTTGGAACATGTCGAAAAAGACATTCCTGTCCACAAAGCCCAGTGGAAAATAAGGATGCTGAGGACAAAGATACTGCTGCTTTGACGTTGGGGATGTCTGGATAATCTGCAGTAAAATCGAAAACACCAAAAATAAATCCTCTATCCACATTAAAAGTAAAATAACATAGTTTATTTAAAAGTTGACAGAATTACATTGCATGTCCAATGAAAAAATATGCACATCTCTTAAAAGTTGTTACAAATGTAAGGCTGTGTGTGCAATTGTTACAGACAGAAATGATGAAGACAGCTCATCCGCTGTGCAACATATTTATTTTCAGCGTCCTCTACTGGCAAAAATACATATTGCACTTGGGCGCATGGGTTTCTTCCTCTAAATAGAAAAAAACCTTCCTATAAACCAAAAGTTCTGGGGAGGCAAGTGCCACATATGTTCTTTGGACAGCGGGCCAAAGAACGCTACCGTAAATTGTACCATAAAGGGCATTTTAAACAAAGCTACCAGTGTAGAGCTACCAGTTGTTACGCGTGACCTCCGGTTGAACATTTCAATCTAGAATGGGAATAGATGCGACATCTGGGCAACATTTTCAAAATAAAGCATAGTATTCCAGAATAATAAAATAAAGACAGCAGAAGTTACAAATATCCTAAAATAAGACAAAGGTAAAATACCATATACTATAGATTAAAATCATATACTATACATTAATACCATTAACTACACATTAAAACGATATATTTGTGACTGTATTTGCTATAAACAAAATAATAAACTGGGTCACCTCAATTGGCGGATGACGTTGCTGGTAATGATTTTCAACATCCACGAGGTGTCAGTGCTGAGCGACACAATCAACAGATTGGGAATGTATTTGCAATACCGTATTTATTCTAATTATCGCCCATATTCTAATAATCGCCCAGTGTGTGTTAGCGATGACATAAATAAAAAACATTGATACCTCTAATTATCGCCCATGCTGCTAGAAATTCCCCCCAAAACTTACGTTTTCCTCCGCGACCGCATGTCGACGTCATTGCGCAAGTTAAAATATGACTGATTTGACAGCACGTCGAATGTCCCTTTTAAATTGTTTTTCTCCATAAACTATGATACAATTACACTCGTCACTCCACTACAATATCTTCACACAATTACGTTATCGAGGTGTGCGCTCGACCAAGACGATCGCATTAATATGACGTAAGCAACACGTGATGTGCGACGGTAACCTGTCGCATCGATGTAGCGTCAATTGACGCACCCCGCTGTTAGAGATGCACCGATCCGATATCTGGATCGGATATCGGCCCCGATATCAACAAAATTGATGGATCGGGTATCGGAAAATGCAGCCGATCTGTGAGCCGATCCTTTCCTTAATCTATTGGGACGCGGGCTACGTCAAACGTCAGCAGCACGTGTGCCGCGGGACGCGGCTACGTCATACGTCAGCAGCACGTGTGCCGCATGCCACGAGAGTTTTCTAAACAAACGCAAACATGGAGCGAACGAAAGAGTCAGCTGTGTGGAGGTACTTTAAACTGAACACGCCAACTAGCTCGACGGTAGTTTGTAATGTCCGCAAAGCTAATGTTGCCAGGGGTGGTGGTAGTACTGCCAGTTATAGTACTAGTACTAAGCGGAGCTTGTTTTCAGGGAGCATTTCTCATTGCTGCTTAAATGAGCATTTAGAGCATCAACAGGTCATGAGTGATGTGGAACGGCACCTAATGTTTACATGTTTACTATTTATTTTAATATTTGGTTACTGTGTGCTTGATCACCCTTTCTATATTTGCCCAGTGCAGTTTCAGCTGCAACATTTGTATTTTTTTTTTTAAGAAGTTTGTATCCTAATTTACTTGGATTTAAATGCTGATACACTTTATTGCTGCTGTTGCACAATTTTTGTTACAAATAAATAGTTCATTGCATGAATCTGCTTTATCTTGTTACATTTTGTCTTAGGAATGAACTGTGTAGTCATGCCTGATGCCATTGCCTTTAGTCTTTTCTGTTCCACATGTAGAGGTATGTTAAGTCAACCATAATATCGGATCGGTATCGGGTATCGACCGATACGCAAAGCCTCGGTATCGAAACTGAAAAAGTCGGATCGGTGCATCTCTACCCGCTGTTAGAGGTAGATCAAAACAGCCGCTGTCCGAGTGTTAAGAACACCAGTGAGATACTACATAAGGAAAATATACATATTATCGCCCATTTCAGTGCCCCTTGGCGATCGGACAATAATGGGTGATAATTAGAATAAATACGGTAATTTAATAAAACGGGTGACCTAAATCCACGGAAGACTTTGCTGGTAATGATTTTATACAGCCACTAGGTGTCAGTGTCGAGCGACTGAATCAAGATAGGGATCGTATTTGCAATAGAAATATAATGAACTGGGTCACTTAAATACGCGGATGACTTTGCTGGTAATGATTTTCAACATCCACCAGGTGCTGAGCGACAGAATCAACAGATAGGGAATGTACTGCTTATCACCCAACATATTGCACATTTATTAAAGACCTACTTACTTATTTTCTGGTTTTGTTGTAGCTTATGTGGTTATCAAGCCAACCTATGAAAGGAAAACTAAATATGTCCAAATAAGTTGAATTTTGGTGTAGGAATTGGGAATTGTCAATAATAATTTATCATAATTTAAAAAAGAAAACAGTTGGAAAAATATGGGGAGAAGAAAAATTAAAGTATCTATTGAATTGATACAACTAATACATTTAATATAATGATGCAATACACAATTTATACACGGACAACTAAATATAACTAAGTGGTGAAATATATTATCATAATTTAGATTAAATTAATTCAATTTAATAAAATAAATAAAATAAACAATGACTATTTTGTGCATTTAAATTTAAACTTTAATCATAGAACATTTTAAACAGAACAACAAACAAGTAACAAGAAATACAAACAATCGAACAAAATATAAAACAAAACTACCACAAAAACCCCTCTGGGGGAAAATTAGGGCCCTCGGGGAATCTTTGGTTCCACTCAACCAAAGGAACCGTTTTGGTGGCATTGTTGGCGTTGACAAGCTCCACGTGTTCACCTTTTATTTTAAAGGCCACAACGTGAAACGCTTCTTCCACTTCCTGCGCAAAGAAATGTTATGACAATTTATTGTGTTTAAAACACCACGAGAAAACATGATGCATGGATGGATGGATGGATGGATGGATGGATGGGTGGGTGGTGTTGGTTCGGTTGGGTAGGTACGTAGGTAGGTAGGTTGGTTAGATAGATAGATAGATAGATAGATAGATAGATAGATAGATAGATAGATAGATAGACAGACAGACAGACAGACAAGTAGGTAGGCAGGTAGACAGGCAGACAGACAGATAAAAAAACATAAAACCTAAAACAATTTGATTAATTTCATGACCATAATCACAACCACAATGATTTTATACAGTCAGGGAAGCAAGTGAAATTGTATGTCTTCCTGATAGAGCTGTATCTGAGACAAAATCTTACAAAATTGGTGATCCAGATTTAGAGAAAACTCCTAAAGCATGATTCTGACTTCAGCCTCGATGATGATGAGCCACTGATAGCAGTTTTTCTCAAGTAAATAACAGTATTGTTTAAATTTAGAATACCTTTGTTTATACACGGGAAAAAATTGCTTGCTTTAGGTACCTTTATCACAGTATTTTCTGTGGAGTGGAGCTCCACGCCATCAGAACATGATGTCATCATGTGCGTCATGGATAGCCGCTGTCCAACCCTAACTTGAAAAAAGTTGGTCTCTCGCCACCTGAGCACCTTTATTTCCCTTTGATCCTATAATGAAAATGTCAAATTAGTACTAGGTGTTGGAATGTAGATCTAGGCTACAATTACAAAGGCAACATGATGCCCTAAGGGACCTTACTCAGGTGAAATGAGAGTGTGATATATATCTATATTTAGACACACATGCGCACGCACGCACACAGTGTGAGAGAGAGAGAGAACAATCAGTTTACTTGTTTTAAATAAAAGATGCCCAATGGGACCGGCATCCCGCGTGTCAGCACCATCCTGATGGGGCGGATCTAAAAAAGAAAGACAGATTAAACATCAATACTTCATGAAGGAGAGGGAGCAAAAAGAGAGAGCGTGATCTTACAGCAGAGACAATGCCGTCTGTCGTAAAAAGGACACCCTGCTCATGGCTGATGTCCTTTAATGCTCTGCTAATACTTGAAGGGTACAGCAGAGCTGTCCCCTTCGCCTCCAAATCGGGCGTCACCTCCATCCCCCCAGCCACGTAAATGGTGGTGTTGTGCCGGGAGAGGAGGACCCCTTCTTCTCTTCCCCGGCCAAAATGAATGAACCGAAATGTACCTCCGACAGAGACGTCGGAGGCTAAATTTGCAAACAGCACAAATTTGCACACACGGTGGCCATCACAGAGGGCCGCCACTGTGTTAGAGTGGGAGGCCCCAGCTTCCACCGTCCCATCCGCTTTCAGGACCCATCGGGAATATTTTTCCCTGGTTCTTAAGGCCACCACTTTGGCCGTGAGTGCCGCTGGCAATTGATGGAGCGTCCATAGGTTTTCCATTCTGAAAAAAATAAATAAAAACAATAACTGATCAGCAGAGACATAATTACTACAGCACTTATATATGGTTTAATTAGTCTACGTGATGACAGAAACTGATTTCATAAAATAGCAGCCCTACCCCTTTGGAAGGATTATGGTGTGTATACCCTTCCCCAAATGGCTATTGTTGAATTGTTTTTTGTTGTTTTTATCTATCTATCTATCTATCTATCTATCATTTATTTATTTATTTATTAAAAAATCCCAATGAACTACTTCCAAATTTGTGTATTTTGGAAATTGTTAAGCGTTGACTCCTTTGATCTACAATTTCATTCCCTACATAATTTTGGAAGCTCACATCATGTTGGCGCCTGTGCATTAGTTCCCACAGAAAACATTTTAGCACTCTAAAATGTGTGATTATACATTTATATGTGCACTCTAAAAAAAAAACGCTTTTACGAAAACCAAATACAGCGGATTGTAAAACACATTACAGAACCTGTGAATCGTACAATTTAAAACTATAATTCCTTACAAAATAACATTTGCGTACAAAACAGATAAATCCAACATAAATTTTAATCCAATTTACCATGACTGCCTTCATTTTCTCACTTAAAATGTGCAAGGAGACATTGCTTATTTTACATCTGATCGCATTCAATTTCACTGGAAATCATCAGTACAATAGCATTAATAATCATCATTAAAAGCCTCATTTTAAGAAATTAATTAGACAGATTATTTTCTATTTGGGAAATGAACATCTGCATACTACTGCCAGAAACGGTGCTGAGAGTTAACTCTGATCTAGAGAGTTGACTCTGATCTAGCCGCGCAAGTCGCGTGATTGACAGCATCACGGTTTTTTTTTTCTGGCCGCGCACTAGTTCCCAGGCTTTTTTCCCACATGCGGTACGGATCAAAAGAGGTGTCCAGCCTTGTTGAGGCGGCTTCACAATGTTACACAGATAAAACAATATTGCCCATTTATAATTGTACAAATACGTTTATACAATATGACTCGGGTTATTTGCTCATTTCATTTTAGAGTACAACTGAATGATATTTAGTGAAGACACAAAATGCACCAAGATTGTCTGTCTGTCTGTCTTAAAAACTAAACCATATGAAGAAACATATTGTTCGGGAGATGCTTACTAATACCCATGCATTTTTAGGTCATAGGACTCGTAGAATATACGATTTTAAGGTCATAGGCCTCATTTAATAGTTTTACACTTGCCGTCGTGCGCGAGGTTTATTTTCTCAATTTTTTCCATCGTGCTTGAATTCCAGCTCTTCTTCAACCAAATCGGTACAATTGTTATTAAACATTGTAAGAAACGGACCTGAAGACGTTTTACTCAAATTCGCGTGTACAGGCCTTTTAGGAAGATTTGAAAAGTCTGTACATGCGGAAAAGTGAGGATGTTACTTAATTTTCACCCAGTTTAAAGTAGTAAATACTAATTTACACAGTAACACAATGGTCTACAGTACAACAATAGACTACAAAGTGTTTATAAATGTTTTGGAAAAATCTAATTTCGGATATGGGTAAAAGAGCTTTTAAGCTGATTTACCTCTTTCAATGTCCTGGAAAGTCTGGTGGGAACTTGAGTGCGCCCCAAGATCTTTGCGGGTAGTGGGACATTTCATTTACAGTGCAGGGTAAACAGATATGCAACATTTTTATATGCAATCGATAAAAAGAGTGTCAGACACACATATCCCTGTAAATTCGTCTGAAATGTGACTAAACGATTGAGTGAACATGTTTCAGCATTTTAAGATGATGTTAATGATATACTACGATCACAGTCCTTGTGAATTCAGATTTCTATGAACGTAGCACAACCCCCAACTCCGCCCCCATGCAACATTAATATGATATTAATTACACACGGAAGAAAGAAAAATACTAACTGCTAAACACATCATGTGAAATGTGATTATACGATTGAGAGCTGTCAGTCATGGTCAAAACATATGTTCGAGCATACAATTCCGATCTCGGTTCTAGACGGCATTCTCTGCGGCCAGATGTCGTTCACCAAATATAAATTGGCAATTACTAAGTGGTGAAATACATGGGCATATGAACATAATGAATTAGTATTCTTAAACGAATAAATGTCTGATTTGTGTATTTTGTAAGGTGCTGAATTTTGACTCTTATCTAGCAGCGCAAATCTGCGTGTAGGCGACTTTTCTAAAATTTAGAAAAGGTATGTACACGCAAATGTCTAGTAAATGAAATGTGAGGATATCGGAATACTTAAATAATTTTCACAAAGTTTAAAGTGGCGAGTAATAATTTCCACAGTAACACAGAAACGCAATAGTTTACAGAGCACCGGCTCTGATTGGCTACCATAACGCTGCCTTAGCCAACCGCTCACATAATTGGGCGCTGCCTTAGACAACCGCTCACGTAATTGGGCGCTTCCTTAGCCAATCGCTCACCGACTTATTACGTTAACCCGGAAAGTACTGATTTTGGGACGAAATAGTTGTTGTTTTTTAATTGAATCAAAGAAGTAATACAAGTCAAGTCAAGTTTATTTGTATAGCCCTAAATCACAAGCAGTCTCAAAGGGCTTCACATAGACAAAAATTGACAATTATTCTCAAAGCATCCCCTGATCTTAAGCTCCCAAAAGGGCAAGGAAAAACTCAAAAACCCCTGCCAGGGGAAAATGAGAAACCTTGAGAAGGGACCACAGATGGAAGGATCCCCCTTTCAGGATCACCAGGTTGTAATGGATGCAGAGAGGGCACAAATAATACATAATATGAAAATCAAAAAAGTGGATGTCCAAGTCAGAGCGAAGGGCTACAAGAAATAATATAAATAACTTTCAGAAACTCTGAAAAAGTATGAATATATTGGGCTTGACTCGTAAGTGTTCAAATTCATGTTTAAATATTGGAAACTAAATATAATAAATCACACACGAGAAGAAAAAAAATAGTGCTTTTTGGGACAAAATACAGTTTTTTTTTAATTGAAGCAAAGAAGTAATGCAAGAAATAATATAAATAACTTTCAGAAACGCTGAAGACATACAAATAAAAACATAAAGTATTTGACTGATTCAATAGATAATAAACAAAAATGATTAACGACAACGAACAAAGACATGAATGTGTTCAAAGTTATGTTTAAATATTGGAAACAATAAACATAATAAAGTAAACACAACAAAAGAAAAGAATTGGTGCTTTTTCGGACTAAATACGATGTTTTTTTTTTTGCTGAATCAAACATGTAATGCTAGAAATAATATAAATAACTTTTAGAAACTCTCAAGAAATAAAAAAAATAATAAATAATAAACATAAAAATGATAAACGACAACAAACAAAGACTTGAATGTGTTCAAAGTCATGTTTAAATATTGGAAAAAATAAACATAATAAAGCAAACACAACAAAAGAAAAAAATTGGTGATTTTTGGGACTAAATACAATGTTTTTTTTTTAGCTGAATCAAACGTGTAATGCTAGAAATAATATAAATAACTTTTAGAAACTCAAGAAATAACAAAAATAATAAATAATAAACATAAAAATGATAAACGACAACAAACAAAGACTTGAATGTGTTCAAAGTCATGTTTAAATATTGTAAAAAACTAAACATAATAAAGCAAACACAACAAAAGAAAATAATTGGTGCTTTTTGGGACTAAATACAATGTTTTTTTTTAGCTGAATCAAACATGTAATGCTAGAAATAATATAAATAACTTTTAGAAACTCTCAAGAAATAACAAAAACAGAAAACATATCAAATGTTTTACTGATTAAATAAATAATAAACACAGTGATGATAAACAATAATGAATTAAGACTTAAATGTGTTCAAATTTACGTGTAAACATTGGACACACCAAACATAATGAACCAAACGCAAGAAAAGAAAAAGTGTGCTTTTTAGGACAAAAATGCAGTATGATTCTTTTTCCAGCTGAATCAAAGACGGACGGCAGTGGGGCAAAAATATGCCATAAAGAAAATCATGCTTGTGCATGGGGATGCTATTTTTTATTTTGAATGTTATGTTAAGGACGGCTCGGTGGAGCACTGGGTAGCACGTCCGCCTCACAGTTAGGAGAGTGCGGGTTCGATTCCACCTCCGGCCCTCCATGGAGTTTGCATGTTCTCCCCGGGATGCGTGGGTTTTCTCCGGGCACTCCAGTTTCCTCCCACATCCCAAATACATGCTTGGTAGGCCGATTGAAGACTGAAGTGCGAGTGCAAATGGTTGTTTGTCTCTGTGTGCCCTGCGATTGGCTGGCAACCGGTTCAGGGTGTCCCCCGCCTACTGCCCGATGACGGCTGGGATAGGATCCAGCACACCCGCGACCCGCGTGGGGACTAAGCGGTTCAGAGAATGGATGGATGGATGGATGTTATGTTAATTTCAGTGTTATTTTTTAAGAGTTTAAGTGTAACATGATTGTAGACGCTGTTATACAAAAGATAATGCAAACATAATTTGAGGCAAAAGTATAATAAATAAATAAATGAATGAATGAATGAATGAATGAATGAATGAATGAGAACAGAAAACAGACTGTATCTGAGGCTTAGTAGAGTAAAATCAGAGGCTTCCGACTGTTAAAGGCCAAGCTGTTCTTTGTCTGCATTTCTGGATGCGTGTAGAACCACAGGCAAGACCCAAGAACATGC
Organism: Syngnathus acus; assembly: GCF_901709675.1. Taxonomy (NCBI): domain Eukaryota; kingdom Metazoa; phylum Chordata; class Actinopteri; order Syngnathiformes; family Syngnathidae; genus Syngnathus; species Syngnathus acus. Next base: position 12,631,173 of record NC_051100.1, read on the forward strand.
TAAAAAAAACATGAAAGAGGTGTTGAGGAAAAGGAGCAAAATGCGTCATGAAAATGTTCCTTGTTGGTTACTCACAGAAGAATCAGAAGAAGTCCTGTGTGTTACCATGCTGGTTTGGGAGTTTGTGTTTCATGATGCTGGCCTCCCTTGTACAGGTCTTTTGGAAAGTCTTGGCTCTCGCTGTGCTATAATATAACATCATAATTAATTCATTTTTAAAAATCACATTACAATACAGTCATACATCAAGCATATGTACAACTTGTGTCCATCTACTAAAGAGTGAATGACATGAACACATTCAATTTGGAATGACAATTACTTACATGTTGCTTGGAGTCAATAGAAAAGGAGAATAACATTGGTCCCATGGATCTTCTTAAAATTTCGGTCATTTCTTTGGCGAGACAGGCTCTCATTGAGTACCAAGGTGGCCAAACAAATGGTCTAGACAAATGGAGCATGTGGAGCCACACGCAACATAAAAAACTGAAGAAGAAAAAACATAGAGGTGGTTGAGGACATGAGTTGAAAAAGACATTCAAAATTAAAGAGAGTGTTTTGTGACAATAGTCAATAATAATTGGCTACTTACAGAGGAATGAGAAGTCCTGCTTCTTGCCACCCTGGCTTGGGAGTCTCTCTTTCTCTCTCTCTCTCTCTCTCTATCTATCTCTCTCTCTCTCTCGTGTAACGTCAGAGCTCCAACTTGGTGTAGTGGAACCACGCCAGCATCTCTGGTCCCAGGTCGAACAGGTGGGCCTCTGAGGGTCCCTTAACATAGGGGGCAGGTGTTGATGATGTGGTCGGCTGTCTGCTCGGGGGCTCCGCACTCGCATGCCGCACTGTCCGCCAGTCCCCACTGCCGCATAGACGTGTTGAAGCGCCCAACACCAGTTCTTAAGCGGTTCAGTGTGGTCCACTGCTGGCGAGGTAGTTCGTCTCCTCCTATGGCGCCGTCTCCTGGTTCCCAGACATAACGGTGCATGAGGGAGGGGCCAGCTGCCTCCCACTCCTGCTTCCAAGCTGCTGCCAGCCAGGCATCTCTGAAGATGTCTTCAGGGATGGAATTGAGCATCTCTTGTGCTGCCATGTTGTAGGGGTGGCGTGCCTTGAGTCTGCTTGGGAGTCGTTGGTCCATGATGAATGTTTTTGCATGCTCAAGGTCTTTGTGGAGAAAAAAGGACAATCCAGCAAAATTGATTGAAAATGTATGATTCTACAGAGGGCTTACACAAGCTTAACTATAAATTACAACATGTTACAATGTTATAATTACATTACAATAAGGTGATATGTCATGCCTACCTCTGGCCTCCATTCTGGGATGAACTGCTTTCGCCAGATAAAAACTGTTACAATACAAAAGAGTGAAATAGCAGCATTTACTGTCTTTAGAAAGAAAAGAAAAAACATGTTTCATGACGAGCAACTTACCTCATCTGTTTTCTGTTCTCGCCTCGTGATTATGACATTCAAAAAAATCCAAAAGAAAAATTCAAAACAATTAATAAATTAAAATTTAAAAGGCCTTCCCTTAACTCATCTTTAAAATTTGATTGTAAAATTTAAAAAGTTAAAAAGTCTCCCCTTATCTCAACGATAAGTTAATTTAAAAATGTAAAAAGTTAAAAGTTTTAAAAGTTAAAATTTTAAATAATAAAAGTAACATTTTTAAAAAGTTGAGTTAAGGGAAGGCTTTTAAAAAATTAAAAAGTTGAGTTAAGGGAAGGCTTTTTAAAAATTAAAAAGTTGAGTTAAGGGAAGGCTTTTTGACATTTTAAAAAGCCTTTGCCTTCCCTTAACTCAACTTGATTCCTCACCGACCCCCAACCACTATTCCATCTCAACCTACAGGACTATCTTCCCACCATAGACATGAGGTCAGCTATATTTATACTATCTGCAGAAAACATAAAGTATGTGATACATACGTCTGTAGTTATTATTTATTTTGAATTTTCAGGTTTCTTTCATTTGTCATTTTGAGCAACCTTCGCCCCAGATCCCATCTCACCTAAAGGCAACAAATCACCCACCACATCCCACCACTAATATTATACACTTACGACAACGTTCACGTACTGATTTCCATCCTTTTTGCAAATGCTGAACCACATGATTTAGCTGTGACTTACCTGTCAGTGGCCAAAACACAGAAAACAGGATTGTGATAGCTGTAGTACGTTTGCAAGACACCTGAATGAAGAGCACACTGAGGTCGAGAGACAAAAATTAGGTCAAGCAATGTGTTTTTGTCAGTGGTAGCAGCGGTTATGAGTTGCGTGTAACCTGTTGAGCGAAACAAATCGAGAATGGGCTTGAATGAGGCAGATAGCATATCTTCATTAAAATCTCCACATACCAAGATCTGATGATGGCCCATTACTTCAAGGTACCGCAAGAGATTTCCCAAGCTTGGCAGAAAAGTGCGCAGACTATTGCCTGGAGGCCTGTAAACGGCAGCAATCAACACATTGAGGGGAGCTTCAAGTTTCACCACAACAAATTCAATGTCGGTCACACCCTGTATGTATTTCTTTTCCTGGGCTGCGATGTGACTTTTGACACAGATACCTACGCCGCCACCAAGTTTTGTTGCCAAGTCAGGACAGTTTGTGTAAGAATCTCTTCGGTTCCTGCGAAACATTGTGAAGCCTTCCAAGCAGGCACGTCCATCAGCCACAGATCCTTGAAGGTGTGTCTCCGTGAAGCACAAAACATCAGCAAAATGCAGCTCGTGGTGACACCTGATGTCCTGCACATGACAAGACAGCCCTTCGGTGTTATGATGGACGACAACCAGGTGATTTGCCCGATCTACCGACGGCATCACGTGAAGGAGGGGTATCACGCTCTCCAAAGAATCCTCTGCCATCTCAGCAAGAGCAGCAGTGATTTCTGGATTTGCATGAAGTCTTCTCTCGTCCATATGCAGAATATGCAGACCACTGAGCGAAGTCACTCTACTCAGAGCTACGTACCCCATGCCGTGTTCGAAAACGCCTTTCAGCGAAACAGCAGCCTCTGATGTTGTCATGCCTTGTACCTTGTGGATCGTGCAGGCAAAAGCAAGCTTGATGGGAAACTGTCGCCGCGTCACTCCAGGCTTTTTCAGCTTTTCCTCCTGTCTGTCAATGTACACACGGTTAGCGGCACGCGCTGTGTTACTCACATGATCGAGTTCCAACCCAACTTTCTGGACACGGGCTTCATTGGGATAGTTGACCAATTCCACAATTTTTGCAAACGTCCCGTTGCACAGACCTGCTTGAACATCAAAATTACGCGTGAGCATAACACGAGCACCGAGGGCAACTTTGATTGAGTCCGGGAGCTCGCTCTTAGCGCCTTGCACAGGGGAAGTTTGCCTCGCCATTCTGCCAGTTTGTTTGTCCTTCTTGTAGTCATCTGCATCAATTTGCACAATGTCCTTATGAAGCAGATTCAGCATCGCAGAGTTATGGCCATCTACCTGTTTATTGGTGGCAAAAACATGCAGAATATGACTTGGACACATTTCTGGAGAAGTGTACCTTGTAGCAAGCAGAGCTCTGTCCAGTTCCGACAGTTCATCAGACTTCTCTTTGACCCGGAGTCGGTTCAGCAGTTCGGCAAAGGCAACATCGTCTCTCTGCCTAATGATGGCGGTGAGCGTGATCTTTTTGAAGGTGTCACGCCAGTGGTCCAGCCGAGTGGGATCGTACACGCATAGAGGTTTGGACTGTTTCACGGGAGGGAGCTGAAAGAAATCTCCAACAGCAAGAACAGACATGCCACCAAAAGGTAAATCGATGCCTTTGATTTGTTTCAACCTGGCATTCACATAGGCAAAGAGGTCTTTGGACACCATGGAAATCTCGTCGATAATGAGTATTTCGGCGATCGACAGCTCGGCTCTGACTTCGTCCAGTTTATTGCCCAGGCCGTGGTACGGGGGTTTGAGACTTCTGGGCAGTTTGAGCAGAGAATGCAAAGTTGTCCCAGAAATGCTGAATGCCGCCGTGCCAGTGAAGGCCGCGAGAACAACCGTCTGTTTGGAAATGTCGGCCTCCTCAGCCAGCCGTGGTAGTCTGTGCAGTATTTTGGTAGCCTCTGCATGGATACATTTGATCAGATGCGATTTGCCGGTCCCGGCGCCACCGTTGATGTAGTAGAAGAACTGCTCGATCGGCTTTGAGTTACACACACGTTTTATGCACCAATCTCTGACCTTGTAGAAAACAGACGCTTGCTTTTGGTTCAGGTTCCGATACATGTCACGTAACACTGCGGGATCGATGGCAGCAGCCTCTGTCACAATGGAAATTTCAGATGTTTCTGACCTTACGTTATAGTCCGGGACATTTTCCTCCACGTTGTCATTTGGTTCATCTCTCGCGTTGCTTTCCTCAATGCATTCGAGTCTTTGCAACTCACTCTCAGGAGCCAGGTGGCACCATTCGTTTATGACAAGCCCACTCTCCTCCACCTCTTGGATGGCATCGTCAATGTCTTTACTGTGTTTTTCATACCTTTCTCTGTTCCTTTTGACAATTTCGCACACACGCTCCACAGAGTCGTTATATGGTAACTGTACACAGGCATGATCATGAAACAACTGATATGAGGGACAGCGTTCAGATTTTAACTGGCAATTAGCACGATGAGGCAGGTACAGCTTGAGCAAGGAGCAGTAATATTCCTCAGGATTCTTTTGTTCTGAGAATTTGCAGTATTTGATGACCGCAGCTTTTTCTTTTCTTTTCTTGACAAAGCCCATGTCGTTCAGCAGAGGCAAAACATTTTTGCCTTTTACCTGTTTGCCATAAACAATTCTGCACGTTGATGCAAAATCAGCCAAGCACATCACTTCAAAGTCCTTCGTTTGGGGTCTGCATTTATATTTGTCTGGCAGGCCAGTCATCCACACTTCATGAGACTCCTGCGTTTTGCCCTCAAGGAGTGAGAGAGGATAACTCATTTTCAGCGGATTGTCACTCGTTTGTACAAATACCACACTGCAAGAGGACTGTTTCATATGCAAGCCGCACGCGCGTGCGACACACTCCTGAGCACTCACTTCTCTTTTCTTTGAGTACGCTTGCATGATTTGTTTCATTTCATCGCTCTCATTGACATTTTCATTGCGTGAGTTTTCAATAACCGATTTCAGGTATTGACTCAGACCGTGTTCAGCTTTGCTGATGTAGCTGCAGATGTACGCGATGCACGAATAGGCATTCAGAATGTACTGGATGTCCAAGTTGCCATCCCAGGCAAGGAGCAAATGGCGGTTGTAGTTGTTCACCCAGCAGTCTTTTGGATCTCGCTTGAGCACAACAGAACTCTTTGAGGCGGTCATGTACAAACATTCCATGTACTCAGCATCAGTGAGCTCGCATTTAGCCAAAAGCTGCGGCAAAGTCAGGGATGAGGTTTCAGGTTCATTCAGCAAACGCTGCACACAAACAAGCTTGTCATTTGCCACCACCTGCTTCTCCTTGTGTCGATCTTGATTTTCACAGGCTGCAGGCGTGATGATCATTGTGGTTTCGCACGGCGGTTTGGGAAAACCAAATCGGCAGTTTGCACCTTGGTGTTTGACACGTTTTGGAGTGACTTTTGCTGTGCATCTGAACTTCTGTGACTTTTTTATACAATGCGGGTTCCTTTTCTGGGTCCGGCAGCTGAGCCGAGATGTAGCGAGACACAAAACCACAGATGGCTCCTTCTGAGGCTTCCTCAAATACAGGGGCATCTTTAACCCATATGAGGCAATGAATGTGAGGACTTCCTCTGTGCTGAAACTCTAATCTGTAAAAGTAGTCGACGACTCGTGCCGGAGAGAGGATCAAATCTCTGAACAGAGCTTCCACACGTTTGTCAAACATGCGCATTGTCGTCACTGGATTGCTGCGTAGAATTTCACACTTGGTGGCCCAGTCAAGTTCAGCAAAATTCACCACCTCACCTTGTTGCGCTTTAATGGCAGTGATGACCTCTTCCCAACGCATTTCGGCAGCAGAAAATGTGCAAAAGAATGTGGGTGTACCCAGCTGTCGGATCATTGCAAAAATATCTTTGGTGATTCTTTCCCAATAGGCTGGCGTGCCTCTGAGGGGCGTCATAAAACGGACGGCATCTTTGCTGCGCACCAGTTTCTCAACTTCACGTTTGTCCTGCAGCATAGCATTGTTTATCCTCCGACCATCCCTGGTAAAAGGTTTACCTTTGCGTAGCTGGATTCTCATGCTTGATGTTGCCAGGTAAATTTCAGTCACAAACTGAGCAAAAAACAAGTAGTTTGAATCACGAGCAAAACGTTCATCCACACAACACAGACGTGCTTTGAAATATTTGCTTGGTGTGACTTTTATTTGTCTCTCTTCATCAAGGGTGTTTATTCCGGTTGGAAACTGCACTGGAAATGCCATGGCCTCAAGTTTGGGAGTCCTGAAAAAGCTTACGGGGTTATTTCTTTCTGCAGGAGCCACACAGTAAATGCCTTGAGTAAAACTCATAATTTCCTCTGACACATCATTTGGTTGGAGACATGACTCCAGGATAACCCCACCGTTTGGTGCATCACCTTCTTCCACATTTTCAGCACTCTGTTGTTTTTGCACATTACCACGAGGATCGTTCTGTGAGTCACTATTCAATTCACAGAGAGCATCCCTCTCAAATGTGTGGATTGCCTCGAGGTCTTCCTCATTGTAGTCACTTTCGTTCATTTCGTCTTCATCAGAGCTGCTATCGTCATCAGTGAGCGTCGGGTCGCAAAGGTCAGCATCGTCGCGAATAGTGATGTTGCTGTACTGCGGATGAATTTGTTTCAGTTTTATCAGGGCACTCATTAACTTGGACCAAGTGACAGTTTGAAATATCTGATGTCCTTTGTAACAAAGTCGTCTTTTCAGTTTCACTCTCAACACCTGAGACCTACTTCTTAGTCTGGGCAAGACATTGACCGTTTCTTCCACTTCTGATGGTACACACACAACATTCCCACGGATGGCTCGTTGTTGACCCTTTGGCAGAGGGACAATTTTGGCAAATGAAATGCATTTTGAAACAAGATGTCTTTCCAGAATATTCAAATCACACAGTTCAGTGGGAATGTCTGCAAGTTGGAGATTGTTGCTTACAGCAAGTGCTGGCATTTTACCATCTTTGAGATGTGCATGGCAGGTGTGACATATCCACTCCATTTTTCTCTCATCCGGTACTTTGCAGCATGTGTTACATTCACGATTACAAACATGAACAAACCTTCGTGTAAGGCAACTTGCAACAACGTCCTTGTTTTTCTTATATTTGGTCAGCTGGCGTACTTGATTGGGAAATAATGCTCTGTGGCAAACTGTGCAAACAAAAGTCGGTCCATTTTTTACCAGAGCTTGGAATAGCGCAACAGCTTTCATGATTGCATGGTCGTTTCTCTCTTTGCATAATCTGTTGATGACTTTGTATTTTTGTAGCAGGCTCATTGCAGTGCGCATTGCATCTGTCCTCATTGATGAATCATGTTTGGCTTTCCAGCGCAAACTCATGTTTTCCTTCTGCTTGGATCTGAATGCAGGATCATGTGCGTAACGTTCTTTGATATAGGAACGCTGTTTGCACCTAAATTTATTGTCATGAACATATCGCTGCTTGATAAAAAAAACACTGTTTGCGCCTAAATTCATCGTCATGTGCATATCTCTGCTTGATGTAAAAGCGCTGTTTGCGCCTAAATTCATCGTCATGTGCATATCTCTGCTTGATGTAAAAGCGCTGTTTGCGCCTAAATTCATTGTCATGTGCATATCTCTGCTTGATGTAAAAGCGCTGTTTGCGCCTAAATTCATCGTCATGTGCATATCTCTGCTTGATGTAAAAGCGCTGTTTGCGCCTAAATTCATCGTCATGTGCATATCTCTGCTTGATGTAAAAGCGCTGCTTGCGCCTAAATTCACCGTCGTGTGTATATCTCTCCTTGATATAAAAGCGCTGTTTGTGCCTAAATGTATCATCATGAGCATACCTCTCCTTGATAAAGGAACACTTTTTGGTCCGAAATGTATCATCGTGACTGTACCTCTGACTGATATAGGCGCCCTGTTTCATCTTAATTGTGTCATGTTTGCGATAGCGGTCGACTGCGAACGACTTTTGTTTTACACGGAAATTAGGGTTTTGCTGGTAGCGAGTCACTATGTAAGACTTTTTGCGTTCTCTAATCTCTGGAGTTTGGCAGTATCTTTCCTTACTTGTCATGTTTGCGTTTATTCGCCTTATTTCTTGTTTTGTAACGGTCTCCATGGCGTTATCAATTATCTTTTCTTGGGCTTGAGTTCGTCTTTGAAATGTTTTCCTTTTGGATTTTGCAATTTTCAACACATCTCGTGTTTGTTTTTGCTGTGTACATACCACCTCACTGTTGTCATGTACCCCTTCAATGGACTCGTGTTTGCTCGCACTTGGTCTGGACTCACCCGTCACCATACGCTGTGTCATCTCAGCAGCAGACCGGCTTAACAAATCATTGTGTGTTGTCATAAGAGATGATTCTGCATCAGTCGCCATTTCACGGTCACTTGCATTGTCAACAGGTTGGAACCTTACCGGCATCAATTCATATTGAGTAGTGGGAGCGGCGCCAGCCAGAGTGAAAACCTGTATGAGCTTATCTATCAGATCGTTCAAACATGTAAAAAGCATCATGACAGCCGTATCATGTGGTGCACCGTAGGGCGGAGGAAGCCCATCACGTTCTCTGGCGTGTGGATCAAAATAGCCATATCTGCCTTCGTGGTTTCGGAAAACAGCAATAAACAACGAATTCATAACCAAAAGAGCATAATTTACCTCTGACACCAGGCACTGAAGTCCGTCACAAAGCATCATAAATGCCACATCAGCAGTAGAGGAATTGAAAAGACCATACATTGACTGATACTTTATTAACACATGTCGTTTGTGAAAGCCATTCACAATGGATGGAATTTCATCGGTTGCCAAATGATGATGTTCGTACCGTCCTTCTGCTTTCAGCACAGCCACAGTAGCCACATAGAGCTCATTGCCTCGATCGAGAACAAGGTCCAGGTGAGCACTGGTCACATTGTCTGTCTCCTGCAGGAAAGCTAGAAATGTAGCAGAGTTTGCAGCACACTGACTGTTTCTGGAATCAGCATACTTTGGATGATCTTGACTGTAGGATGCCAAAACACATGTTACAGGATCATGAGATGTAGACATCATTACCTCCATAGAGTTTTCAGGTTCAATGGCCATCAATTCTTTGGCAGTTGTTGGTTTATCTGCACTTCCAGAGTCTGTGTTGTTTTTACGCTTTTGCCAGCTTACCTTGAGAGCTTGCACCTTCTTGCTTTTGCGTGGCATGGCTCGTGTCTTGCACTTCTCAATTGGATTCCGCACAACAGGTAACAGTCAGGCCCCGATGCAAGGGGATATATTTCAATGCACAGCCCAAAAAGGGTTTTTGTCTTATCCACACCACAAATAGTCTTATCCACACGTCAAATTAAAGATTAAAGTCCCAATGATCGTCACACACACACACCTGGGTGTGGTGAAATTTGTCCTCTGCATTTAACCCATCCCCGTGTGATTTTAATCCATCCCCTGGGGGAGAGGGGAGCAGTGAGCAGCAGCGGTGCCGCGCTCGGGAATCAGTTGGTGATCTAACCCCCCAATTCCAACCCTTAATGCTGAGTGCCAAGCAGGGAGGCAATGGGTCCCATTTTTATAGTCTTTGGTATGACCCGGCCGGGGTTTGAACCCACAACCTTCCAGTCTCAGGGCGGACACTCTACCACTAGGCCACTGAGCTGGTCAAATTGTCTTATCCACACCACAAATTGGTCTTATCAACACCACAAGATGGACAGTGAGTGAAAGAAGTCAGAGACAAAAAGTGGAGCAGCGATAAAGAGGGTTGGGGTGGGACTCAGTCGGCAGCCTGGGGAGAAGGGGTACAAAAAGAATAAAAGCATTAATTAAAGTCAACCACAGTGTTCAAATATTTGTTACAACGGTACCATCTTTCTACTTCTCTTGTAATTCCCGTCAGCTTTAAAAAATGGTGGCACTGCAACCTTATCTTTACTGTCACTGCTGAACCGCCGTATACTAGAAATTGACTTAAATTAAATTTGCATGACAATTTATAATAAAATGTGAAATTCGGTTAGCAATTCTTTGCAGAAAATCATGTATTTATTATGTGGCCACATAAAATGAATGATAAAATGCACAACCAACAGTAAATGCTAAAAGATTGTAATATTCCTAACAATAGCATTTGTACATTAAATGTATAAACGCATTTACAAACAGGTGACAGGATCTCTGCATCTAATTGTATGTTGTACAAAGAACAAACAGCATTTTTTACAGTTAAACATCATCACTATGAAACTTTTATTGCATAATGGGTGGAAGCATGGTTAGCTGGCTGGATGTAATCCGCACTTCACCTTTGGTCAAAGCGAATGAACTCTGCAAACAGAGACAAAAAGAGAATCAGTTATTGTACTTGAACATACATCTGCGTACAAAAAACGTACAAAATGTTGCAGGACTATGTAAAATATACACATATTCTGATATTTTAAATATTTTTAGCACACAATGTACTTAACCAAAATTAAGCAAGAACAGAACATAAACATTTGAATATTATTCACTTCAAACACATCCACACAGTGGTCACAACTGTCACCATACAAACCAATGATACAAAAACTTAGCGGAATAGTCGCTATTTGCACACAACACGACTGAAGAGTCACAATTTGTTAGAAAACCAAAAGGGTGATATTAATATTAGCGTTTGAATATGACACATTCAACCAATAGTATCAAACACACATAAAACATGCATTAACATCCGCATTCGATCGATTTTATATTTCTTTTATTGTTTACACTGCAACGAAGCGACAGCACCACATCAGTTTTTTAATGTCACTTGGGTGACACCTAGTGTTCAAATTGGGAAGTAACAGTTGGACAATGTGTCAAGCACCACCACAACAAACGTTGTAATGTATGCCAAATCTCTCCCACAAAAAAATATAAATCTGTCTGAAAACGTCTGATGCCATTAGTGAAATTAAATAATCATAATCCACACCTTACCTGATCAAAGCAATTCAACTGCCTAGAGAGGAAGAGAGAGAGAGAGAGAAATCAGTTACTGTACTTGAACATACATTTCCATCAAATGTAAATATTTTAAAAATATATTATTTTTAAATACAAACAAATATTTTGGTTTGGGAATTTTAAATATTTCTTGCACACAAACTCTACCAATGGAAAATAAGATACAATACAGCATAAAAACGTGAATCTTCTTATGTTTGGAGAAAATGTTCAAACTTCCACAGGGACTCCAGGGAGAAAGACGCCATGCATTTCTGCCGTAAAGAAATTACCCCAAATGACCCCAAATGAACCGGAAGTGACACAATCACAGCAACAGTCTCTGTCGATAACCGCCGTCTGTGACTGACCACTGCGCGCGGGCTGCAACAATCGCGATAAGCGGATATAACTCACGCGAGACTTGGCGTGGTGACGTCACTTTCCAACGCAACAATTTAACCCCAAAATGTACATTGATTTTTCAACATAGGACACTGAAACACAACCGGTTGTCAAGATGCGTTGTTTGTCTACTAAACATCAAAACTTATTTGTATTACAGTATGCTTAAGAATAGTGAAAACCATTGTGTTCGATATATTTGTTGCATCCAAATAAACGCGACGGAAGAAAACTACAATGTGACGTCATATTTGGTCGCCGATTTGTGGCCTACAAGTAAACGCGAGGGGGGAAAACTACAATGTGACGTCATATCCGGTCGCCGTGCGCCACCGTAAAAGTCCCGATGAAATAAAGACATTTATATACAGATTATTGCCATTATTGAAAGAATCAAAGTTTGATATAAAATATTTAATTCGACACAGCAACCGCCTCTTATGTTGAACCTCTTTACGCCTATTGAACTCCGGAGCCGAGCTGCAACCAAGCTAGTTGCTATTGGACGTTTCGGTAATGCTAGCTAGCCCCTTCATTGCAGTGTAGCTCGGCCGGTATTCAATAGCCCTAAAATGTTTCAAAATGTGAGGGGTTGATGTATGAAATGACAAACAAGTTTGACTCTTGCAGTAATTTCGATAATCGATTTTGTATTTCTTTTTCATTTCTTGTTTACACTGCAACGAAGCGACAGCACCACATCAGTTTTTTAATGTCACTTGGGTGACACCTAGTGTTCAATGTGTCAAGCACCACCACAACAAACGTTGTAATGTATGTCAAATCTCTCCCACAAAAAAAACCCTCGAATCTTTGTGACTTGTGGAATAGGTAGGCAAAAGATGAACAGTTGAAAGTTGGAACGGGTTGAATCAGTTAAAAAATGTAGAAGTTAGAGCAAATGTTTAATCCCCATAGAGAATGAATGGGAAAATATAAAAAAACGCTATTGCGTTTATAGTGCTTCACGTGGTGTAATACATTTGCTGTATTACGATGAAAGGATGTTAATGCATGTTTTATGTGTGTTTGTGATACCATTGGTTGAATATGTGTCCTATTCAAACGCTAATATTAAGATCTCCCTATGGGTTTTCTAACAAATTGGGACTTCATTAAGGTAACATTCACAGCACTATCATGTTTATGTCCATTTGGTGTTTGTCTGTCCGCGCGTGTTGGCAACTTAGCCTCAAACGGTCCGTGCATCTTCTTGCTATTGTTAGCACGCTAGCATCTGCGGTTGTTACTGTTAGCTTGTTAGCGCGCGTGTAAACAACATATATTCTTCAAACGTTGAGCGATATAGTCCTTGCGTCTTCCAGCCTTAAGACGCTCTAACGTGAGCAGTGATTAGATATATCCGCTTATCGCGATTGTTGCAGCCCGCGCGCAGTGGTCAGTCACAGACGGCGGTTATCGACAGACTGTTGCTGTGATTGTGTGCGTGTTTGCCAAAAAGTCAGTATAGACATTTAAGTGTTACATTGTTTACTGTTGTGCTGTTTGTCTGCTCCCAGATTGTTTCGTGTGTGCGCCGTTTGGTTGTGTCAAACGCGCACTTTATTAAAGTGGCACCGGCTCCCCTGTAACGGGTTCAATAAGCCGGGGGTGAAGGGACTCGTCCGTAGCTGACCACCCGAGTTAAATTAATTCTACCAGAATCAATCTAATTTCTTTTACGACGCCAATCCTTTTTAAGTCATCCGACGCGCGAGCCGAGTAACTCTATGACCGCGCCGTAATGATGGCTCCCTTCGGTTGTTTGATGCTGGTATTACGTTACGGATATTGTTTAGATGTCTTTGATAAGACCTCAAGGATTCGTTGGTCTAGCGCACCCTCTAGCGCTAGTTTTGTCGAAATAACTTTTGATATGGCCTCGCTCTACTTGGTTTGAGGAAGTAACAAGCTTACTTCCTATTTCTCCGAAGAAAGTCCCATTTGCGGAAGTATGTCAATGATAGTGTGTGAGAATGGATTTAATGCATTAAATCACTAATTTTAACATGATATATTTAAACACTTAGCCGTGAGAGTGCTTCCACCAATTCGATTGTTTCTAACAAAATAATATTTTACTTAATACGATTGAAAATGATTTAATCGGATTATTATTATCTTGCAATTTATTTTGAAGGCAAATTAGTCCCTCAAAATCATTCAAAGTAGCCTCTGACGCGGCCCGAAAAAACAGGAACGGGCTCGTGCCCGAAGGACATTTACTAATTATAGCTCTAACACTAATCCGAAAAGTCGAATTTGAAAACCTTCCTTATTGTTATTTATTATGGTATGTTTGCATACCATAATAATCTCCTATTTATAAACTGAGTTATCAACCCAACCTCAAACAATTAATTGCATACAAATTAGCGCACCACGAATTAAATGAGTATATAAAACACATTTATTGAAGAAGCATGAAATAGAATTACAAATCTCAATCCTCCAAAAACTGAACAATCCCACTCACTGATACACTTGCAAATAAAATCATTCAATCCCGGAGCACTTTTGATTGCAAAACAAAAATCAGAAAAGAGGGAAAAGGTAGCTACCAATTGGGTGTTATTTTCTTTTTGGTGGAAATAAAGTCGAGTGATCAGTTCGATTTTATTTCTAAAATCCAATTTGGAAACTAGTTAGGCCCCGTGAGGACAGACTACCCGATGACTGTCTCCTCCGCTTGCGTACATACAGAAGAAGTCTCCCCTCACCTAGTTTCTCATGCAAAGTTGTCCAGTCCAATTCTTTGAGTAAATCCAAGTTAATCCAGGCCAGCGATCTTGCGTCTCACACAAGGCTCTTGAAGGCTGTAGAAAAAGTCTTGAAACTCGTACGGGCTTCTTCACGTATGAACGCGGTCCGGGAGAGAGCCCCGCAGATGTCCAAGGTGACCTTTTTATAGACCTCTCTGGCCCTCCCCCCTTTTTTCTATACTGTCCTCTATAATGTCCAGCTTCCCACGCTCATAGGCTATGAGTCACAACCTTGCGGTTTGAGCAGGTGTCCGCTGGCCTCTATACTGTCCAGTTTCCCACGCTCATAAGTTATGAGTCATAACCTTGCGGTTTGAGCAGCTGGTTCCACCCCACTCCCTTTCCACCAAAAATCTGTAGAAACCCCGGCAAGCACCCTATTTCCTCTTTTCTTCACTTCTCCTTTCATAAAACCAATATTTCAAGGTTACACTTTTTACTCAACCATTTAAATCAGAAATCAAAGCCCTTTGATTTTATGTTTTAACCTTTTTCTTAACACACCACTCGTGGTGGGCTTCTTTTCCTAATTGTGTGATAATATTGCTTGTTGCTGTTACAGAATATATTTCAGCCAAGCAAAGAAAAATAAAAAGAAGAAAAAATAAAATAAAAATAAAAACTTATTTGTTCTTTCCTTTCCAACAATTTTTAACACACCCCTATTCTTATATGGGTGGGCAGCTTAGTCTAATTCTGTGATAATATTGCTTTAAGCGGTTACAGAATATATTTTAGCCAAGCAAGTAAAATAAAAATACAAATAAAAACCATTTTTGTGCTTCCATGTGTGTCCCATAATCCGACCCCTCTTTCTCTTTGGTCTCCTGCACCGGTTTGGCTCCATCTTTTGGAGAATTTTGGAATTTCAGCTTTGCCAATTCATTCAATTTTCCCCCACTTAATTTTGCACCATCTGCTGTCAAAATTTGGAATGTCAGCCCCGCCAATTTATTACTGGGAGCAATCCATACTCACTTTATGCACCATTTGTTTCCCCCCCCCCACTCCATGTTACATGACAGTTGGTAGCTTCGGCGATGCTTTCCATAAGAAGTCGTTTATTTGGTTTATTTTCTCAGTCAAGCATTGCCGCTAGCTAGCTAGCGATTGCCAAAACAAAAAAGCAATTGCGCCAAAAGTATTTGAAATTTGGAACAAAACAAAGAAAAATGGCTTCAGGAGGTTCACTTTTGGGGTTAAAATGTTGAAACGGGTTTAATTGGACAAAAAATGCAAACGTTAGCGCAAATGTATGTATTTGGGCCACTTAGTGTTGAAATAAGGTCACTTCCGGTTTGAATCGGGTCATTTCCGGTTTATTTGGGGCACTTCCGGTTTAAATTAGGTCACTTCCGGTTTAGCCGAGGTCACTTTCGGTTTAGCCGAGGTCACTTCCGGTTTATTTGGGGACACTTCCGGTTTAAAAAGGTCACTTCCGGTTCATTTGGGGCCACTTCCGGTTTATTCGGGGTCACTTCCGGTGTTAGAAGGTCGCTTCCGGTTCATTTAGGGTCACTTCCGGTTTAATTTTGGGTCACTTCCGGTTTACCTGAGGTCACTTCCGGTCTATTTGGGGTCACTTCCGGTTTGATATGGGGCACTTCCGGTTCATTCTGGGTTCATTGGGGGCACTTCAGGGTCAATCCAAGATGGCCGCCACACTGGAATTGGGGGTCAAGGGTTGAATTGTAGAAGCATAGTGGAAGTGGGGGTGAATGGGAGTGAATATGGTGAACAAAGTGAATAAAGTTGGAATGGGTTGAATCGGTTGAAAAATGTAGAAATTAGAGTAGAAAAATGAAATTTTGGAGACTTTTGTTGAATTTGAAAATTTGGAATTTTTGGTAAGTGGGAAGTTGTGGAATAGGTAAGCAAAAGATGAACAGTTGAAAGTTGGAATGGGTTGAATCGGTTGAATATGTAGAAATTAGAGTAGAAAAACGAAATTTTGGAGAATTTGGTTGAATTTCAAATTTGAAAGTTTGGAATTTTTGGTAAGTGGGAAGTTGTGGAATAGGTAGGCAAAAGATGAACAGTTGAAAGTTGGAATGGGTTGAATCGGTTGAAAAATGTAGAAATTAGAGTCGAAAAACGAAATTTTAGAGAATTTTGGTTGAATTTCGAATTTGAAAATTTGGAATTTTGGTAAGTGGGAAGTTGTGGAATAGGTAGGCAAAAGATGAACAGTTGAAATTTGGAATGGGTTGAATCGGTTGAAAAATGTAGAAATTAGAGTAGAAAAACGAAATTTTAGAGAATTTTGGTTGAATTTCAAATTTGAAAATTTTGAATTTTTGGTAAGTGGGAAGTTGTGGAATAGGTCGGCAAAAGATGAATAGTTGAAAGTTGGAATGGGTTGAATCGGTTGAATAATGTAGAAATGAGAGGTGAAAAACGAAATTTTGTGAAATGTCGAATGTGACATTAAGAATGAATGGGGAAAAATTTGTCGGAATTTTGCGAATTTTGCGAAAACGGAAAATTTTCGAAACGAGAAAAATGGAAGCGCTCATGCCGTGAATATTTGGAATACGTCAAAAGTGGAATGGAGTGAATCGGATGAATTATGTGGAAGAAGAAGCGGGACAAGGAATAAAATAGAATAATAATTATTATAACTAGAATTTGCAATTCCTGAAGAAATTGCGTGTGAAGGTGAAGAAGTTGAATAAATATTTAAGGAATGTTGCAGAATGATGTTGAAACGAGTTAAATCGGTTGAAAAATGTAGAAATGAGAAGGGAAAAAGGAATTGGGTGTGAATTTCAAAATAAAAGATGTGAAGTTTTTGGTAAGTGGGAAGTTGTGGAATAGGTAGAAAATGATGAACAGTTGAAAGTTGGAATGGGTTGAATCGGTTGAAAAATGTAGAAATGAGAAGGGAAAAAGGAAATATTGGAGAATTGGGTGTGAATTTCAAAATAAAAGATGTGAAGTTTTTGGGAAGTTGTGGAATAGGTAGAAAAATGATGAACAGTTGAAAGTTGGAATGGGTTGAATCGGTTGAAAAATGTAGAAATGAGAAGGGAAAAAGGAATTGGGTGTGAATTTCAAAATAAAAGATGTGAAGTTTTTGGTAAGTTGTGGAATAGGTAGAAAGATAATGAACAGTTGAAAGTTGGAATGGGTTGAATGGGTTGAAAAATGTAGAAATGAGAAGGGAAAAAGGAATTGGGTGTGAATTTCAAAATAAAAGATGTGAAGTTTTTGGGAAGTTGTGGAATAGGTAGAAAAATGATGAACAGTTGAAAGTTGGAATGGGTTGAATCGGTTGAAAAATGTAGAAATGAGAAGGGAAAAAGGAATTGGGTGTGAATTTCAAAATAAAAGATGTGAAGTTTTTGGGAAGTTGTGGAATAGGTAGAAAAATGATGATCAGTTGAAAGTTGGAATGGGTTGAATCGGTTGAAAAATGTAGAAATGAGGAGGGGAAAAGGAATTGGGTGTGAATTTCAAAATAAAAGATGTGAAGTTTTTGGGAAGTTGTGGAATAGGTAGAAAGATAATGAACAGTTGAAAGTTGGAATGGGTTGAATGGGTTGAAAAATGTAGAAATGAGAAGGGAAAAAGGAAATATTGGTGAATTGGGTGTGAATTTAAAAATAAAAGATGAAAACGTGAAAATTTTGAATTTGGCAAGTTTGGGAATGTCCCCAATGTGATTTGAATGTGTTGAATTATGTGAATTTCAAACTGGAACAACGTAAATGTGAAATGTTGAATCTGCCATTAAGAATGAATGGGGAAAAAATTGCCGGAAATTTGTGAATTTTGTGAAAACGGAAAATTTTTGGAAGGAAAAAAATGTAAGCACCCATGTCATGAATATTTGGAATAAGTGAAAAGTGGAACGGAGTGAATCGGTTGAAGTATGTGGAAGTAGTTAATCAGCGAAAAAGTGAGCGGAAGATGTAGAATAATAATAAAGTACAGGAATAACAATAGTGTGAAGGTCTTCACCTTCACACTAACTAGAATTTGCAATTCCTGAAGAAATTGCGTGTGAAGGTGAAGAAGTTGAATAAATATTTAAGGAATGTTGCAGAATGATGTTGAAACGAGTTGAATCGGTTGAAAAATGTAGAAATGAGAAGGGAAAAAGGAATTGGGTGTGAATTTCAAAATAAAAGATGTGAAGTTTTTGGTAAGTTGTGGAATAGGTAGAAAAATGATGAACAGTTGAAAGTTGGAATGGGTTGAATCGGTTGAAAAATGTAGAAATGAGAAGGGAAAAAGGAAATATTGGTGAATTGGGTGTGAATTTCAAAATAAAAGATGAAAACGTGAAAATTTTGAATTTGGCAAGTTTGGGAATGTCCCCAATGTGATTTGAATGTGTTGAATGATGTGAATTTCAAACTGGAACAACGTAAATGTGAAATGTTGAATCTGCCATTAAGAATGAATGGGGAAAAAATTGCCGGAAATTTGGGAATTTTGTGAAAACGGAAAATTTTTGGAACGAACAAAATGTAAGCAACGGTGTCATGAATATTTGGAATAAGTGAAAAGTGGAACGGAGTGAATCGGTTGAAGTATGTGGAACTAGTTAAGCGTCAAAAAAGTGAGCGGAAGATGTAGAATAATAATAAAGGACAGGAATAACAATAGTGTGAAGGTCTTCACCTTCACACTAATAATAAAGGACAGGAATAACAATAGTGTGAAGGTTTAACCTTCACACTAATAAAGGACAGGAATAACAATAGTGTGAAGGTTTTACCTTCACACTAATAATAAAGGACAGGAATAACAATAGTGTGAAGGTCTTCACCTTCACACTAATAAAGGACAGGAATAACAATAGTGTGAAGGTCTTCACCTTCCAAAGCTTGGAAGGGATCAGGCCTTGATGCCCTAAGGCACCTTACTCAGGTGAAATGTGAGTGTGTGTGATGTATCTATATTTAGATACGCACATGCACACACACGCATGCACACACACGCATGCACACACACGCACACACGCATGCACACACACGCACACACACACACACACACCTAGTGTGACAGAGAGAGAGAGAACAATCAGTTTACTTTTTTTAAATAAAAGATGCCTAATGGGACCGTCAACCCACGTGACAGCACCATCCTCATGGGGCGGATCTAAAAAAGAAAGACAGATTAAACATCACTACTTCATGAAAGAGAGGGAGCGGAAAGAGAGAGATTGATCTTACAGCAGAGACAATGCCGTCTGTTGTGAAAAGGACACCCTCCTCATGGCGGATGTCCTTCAAGGCTCTGCCAATGCTTGGAGGGTACAGCAGAGCTGTCCCCCTCACCTCCAAATCTGGCGTCACCTCTATCGCCCCAGCCACATAAATACTACTGTTGTGCCGGGAGAGGAGGACCCCTTTTTCTTTTCCCCGGCCAAAATTAATAAATCTAAAAGTGCCTCCAACAGAGACATCGGAGGCTAAATTTTCAAAAAGAATGAATTTGCACAAATGGTGGCCATCACAGAGGGCCACCACTGTATTACAGTGGGAGGCCGTAGCCTCCACCGTGCCATCCTCTTTAAGGACCCATCTTGAATATTTTGTTGTGGTTTTTAAGGCCACCACTTTGGCCGTGACCGCTGCTGGCAGTTGGTGGAACGTCCACAGGTTTTCCATTCTGAAAAAAAAAATGAAAATAATAACTGATCATCAGAGACATAATTACAACAGCACTTATATATGGTTTAGTTAGTCTACATGATGACAGAAATTGGTTATAAAATAGCAGCCCTACCCCTTTGGAAGGACTATGGTTAATGTCCTAAATGGCTATTGTTTAATTGTTTTTTGTTGTTTTTATCTATCTATCTATCTATCTATCATTTATTTATTTATGTATTTATTTATTTATTTATTTATTTATTAAAAAATCCCAATGAACTACTTCCAAATTTGTGTATTTTGGAAATTGTTAAGCGTTGACTCCTTTGATCTACAATTTCATTCCCTACATAATTTTGGAAGCTCATATCATGTTGGTGCCTGTGCATTAGTTCCCACAGAAAACATTTTAGCACTCTAAAATGTGTGATTATACATTGATATGTGCACTCAAAAAAAAAAACGCTTTTATGAAAAACAAATACAGCGGATTGTAAAACACATTACAGAACCTGTGAATCTTACAATTTAAAACTATAATTCCTTACAAAATAACATTTGCGTACAAAACAGATAAATCCAACAGAAATTTTAATCCAATTTACCATGACTGCCTTCATTTTCTCACTTAAAATGTGCAAGGAGACATTGCTTATTTTACATCTGATCACATTCAATTTCACTGGAAATCATCAGTACAATAGCATTAATAACTAGAATTTGCAATTCCTGAAGAAATTGCGTGTGAAGGTGAAGAAGTTGAATAAATATTTAAGGAATGTTGCAGAATGATGTTGAAACGAGTTGAATCGGTTGAAAAATGTAGAAATGAGAAGGGAAAAAGGAATTGGGTGTGAATTTCAAAATAAAAGATGTGAAGTTTTTGGTAAGTGGGAAGTTGTGGAATAGGTAGAAAATGATGAGCAGTTGAAAGTTGGAATGGGTTGAATCGGTTGAAAAATGTAGAAATGAGAAAGGAAAAAGGAATTGGGTGTGAATTTCAAAATAAAAGATGTGAAGTTTTTGGGAAGTTGTGGAATAGGTAGAAAAATGATGAACAGTTGAAAGTTGGAATGGGTTGAATCGGTTGAAAAATGTAGAAATGAGAAGGGAAAAAGGAAATATTGGAGAATTGGGTGTGAATTTCAAAATAAAAATGTGAAGTTTTTGGTAAGTTGTGGAATAGGTAGAAAAATGATGAACAGTTGAAAGTTGGAATGGGTTGAATCGGTTGAAAAATGTAGAAATGAGAAGGGAAAAAGGAATTGGGTGTGAATTTCAAAATAAAAGATGTGAGGTTTTTGGTAAGTTGTGGAATAGGTAGAAAAATGATGAACAGTTGAAAGTTGGAATGGGTTGAATCGGTTGAAAAATGTAGAAATGAGAAGGGGAAAAGGAATTTGGTGTGAATTTCAAAATAAAAGATGTGAAGTTTTTGGGAAGTTGTGGAATTGGTAGAAAGATAATGAACAGTTGAAAGTTGGAATGGGTTGAATGGGTTGAAAAATGTAGAAATGAGAAGGGAAAAAGGAAATATTGGTGAATTGGGTGTGAATTTAAAAATAAAAGATGAAAGCGTGAAAATTTTGAATTTGGCAAGTTTGGGAATGTCCCCAATGTGACTTGAATGTGTTGAATTATGTGAATTTCAAACTGGAACAACGTAAATGTGAAATGTTGAATCTGCCATTAAGAATGAATGGGGAAAAAATTGCCGGAAATTTGTGAATTTTGTGAAAACGGAAAATTTTTGGAAGGAAAAAAATGTAAGCACCCATGTCATGAATATTTGGAATAAGTGAAAAGTGGAACGGAGTGAATTGGTTGAAGTATGTGGAAGTAGTTAATCAGCGAAAAAGTGAGCGGAAGATGTAGAATAATAATAAAGTACAGGAATAACAATAGTGTGAAGGTCTTCACCTTCACACTAATAAAGGACAGGAATAACAATAGTGTGAAGGTCTTCACCTTCACACTAACTAGAATTGCAATTCCTGAAGAAATTGCGTGTGAAGGTGAAGAAGAATGATGTTGAAAGAAGTTGAATCGGTTGAAAAATGTAGAAATAAGAAGGGAAAGAGGAAATTTAGGAAAATTGGGTGTGAATTTCAAAATTGAAAATGTGAAATGTTTGGTAAGTGGGAAGTTGTGGAATAGGTAGGAAAATGATGAACAGTTGAAAGTTGGAATGGGTTGAATCAGTTGAAAAATGTAGAAATTAGAGTAGAAAAATGAAAGTTAGGAGAATTTGGTTGAATTTCAAATTTGGAATATTTGGTAAGTGTGGAATAGGTAGGCAAAAGATGAACAGTTGAAAGTTGTAATGGGTTGAATCGGTTGAAAAATGTAGAAATTAGAGTAGAAAAACAAAATTGTAGAGAATTTGGTTGAATTTCATTTGAAGATTTAGAATTTTTGGTAAGCGGGAAGTTGTGGAATAGGTAGGCAAAAGATGAACATTTGAAAGTTGGAATGGGTTGAATCGGTTAAAAAATGTAGAAGTTAGAGTAAAAGTTGAAAATTGGGTGTGAAAATGTAGGTAAGTGGGAAGTTGTGGAATAGGTAGGAAAATGATGAACAGTTGAAAGTTGGAATGGGTTGAATCAGTTGCAAAATGTAGAAATGAGAGTAGAAAAACAAAAATTCGGAGAATTTGGTTGAATTTCAAATTTAATTTGAACAGTGCATTCAATTATGCATCAACATTCATGCATTCATGCATTCGTGCATTCATGCATTCGTGCATTCATCCATGCATTCATCCATGCATTCATTCACACATTCAATTTTTGTCACGTCACCCTGCACACGAGTGACAGTGATGGGTATCCCATCTTGTGGTATCTTCGGGGGCTGGCTGAAAGTTTTTTGCCAGATCTCAAGCTTGATGCTTGTCACTTCGCCCGAATCAGACACAACCTCCACCACCTCTTCCCCATAGAGGATACCACAGACAGTTAGGATGAGGCTGGAGTTGCAGGCCTGTTGAATAAAATAAAAATCTAATTAGTTTTTATGAATGGAAAACAACGTTTACCAAAGGCTAATCATGCCTCCAAATAAAGCAAGTGGGAGCAGTAAAGCCATCCTAAAACACAAAAACGTTCTTAAAGCAATGCGACAGTGAGCGCCCGGCGCGCTGCGGGCGGTCGCGCGATCGGACCAAATTAAGCTCCCTGCGCACTGAGGTACACTTCAATTTTGGAAAGTACATCAGGACGTTACAAATATTTTCTAAATTTCAGCGACGGCTCTGTCACAATAATGCGACCAGCGCGGAGCAGTTGCGCGGTCGGCAGCGCGCTACGGTTGCGCGCTGGGCGGAACGCTGCAATTGCGCGATGGGACAAAAATGAGCAAATAAAGAAAAAAAATCTTAAAAAAGTGAATTTTTTAGTCTTGGAACGGATTAATTTGTTTTCCATTGTTTGTAATGGGAAAAATAGATTGGGAACCTGATCCCAGTTGATCTCGGAAAAGAGAATAATAAGCAATAAGCAAGCACCTTTTCAATTCCACTGCTATGAAGCCATTTACTAACCTTTATTTCTGTGTAAGTTGTAGAGTGGAGCATTACTCCCGAATCGTTCACCCGGGCACTCAGGTGGGTGAATAGGAAGGAACCCCCTACCTTCAACTCTAGGAGATTAGCCTCCCGCCAAAGGCCAATTTTGACAGTGGCTTCATCCTGCGGTAGTTTAAAAAAAGTTTGTGTGCAAAGTGCTAGAACAGGGGAAGTACAAATGGCTACTTACTTTTTTCAGTGTCAAACTCCGAAATGGCGCAAGGTG
Source organism: Syngnathus acus (assembly GCF_901709675.1). Classification (NCBI taxonomy): domain Eukaryota; kingdom Metazoa; phylum Chordata; class Actinopteri; order Syngnathiformes; family Syngnathidae; genus Syngnathus; species Syngnathus acus. The sequence goes on from NC_051100.1 coordinate 12,654,876, forward strand.
GTTCCCTCTCTGGCGCACCATGCGGATTGGACGCATCTAAAGTGGACCAAATAGATATCACAATTACAATAATTATGTTTGACAATGAGCGTGTCATGTGTCAGTGTACACAACCTTAACGATGACAAAAAAAAAAAACTTTTGGTACCTTAGTACTAAACAGAGGATTTCAATGATTTTGTGTGTGTGTGTGTGTGGGTGGGGGGCTTTGCATACGCATGCATGTACATTATTGCACATGCATCATGTCTTCACAGGTGTACACAAATACATGTGTGTATATGCGCATTTGTGGGTGCAGGTGACTTACATCGGTAATTATGCCATCCAGTGACACCATCTCCTCAGGTAGTTTTTTCACTACTTCCTGAGGAGATGATGCCACTGAGTTGGGGTAGACCAGGGCCCTGGCCTCTTCTTCCAACTGTGGGCTGGTCTGCACTTCCGCCCCGATGAAGATTTTGGAGCCGGGTTTAGTGAGGAGCAAAAGGCCCCGTTCGTCGACACCAAAGTTTAAAAAAATTTAACTGTTGCCCTCTGTGACGAGGGCTGCCAAGTGTTCAAACAGAACTACTTGATAGGCTTTCTTGTCGTCACAGAGGGCAACAGTCACATTATTATGCTGGCCTTGCATGGACAAGGTGCCATCCGCACCACAAATCCAGCTCCGCGCTCGGACAGCACTCCTGATTGCGACAACTTTTGCGCCAATCATTTTTGTCGCCATTCTGAAAGCGAAAAAAAAGAGAGAAATTGACTTGTTTAGTTTGTAGATGACAAATCGCAAATTATTCATTTAATAATTACAATTATAATACATCTGACTGACTTATTTTATTAACTACACAAGATATCATTACCATATTAAAATTGGATAAAAATAAATGAATACCACGTATAATGAAAAAAACACAATTATTTAAATGTTATACTGAAAAGAAAGAGTTTCCCAGCAATGATTTTTAACATCCACCAGATGTCAGTGCAGAGTGACAAAGTCGATAGTTCATGGGTGTGTAGCATATCAAGACTGCTACAAATTAACACTGGGCAATGATTCAATACTACTGATCTTACTCGGTCAGTACATATCAGTGCTTAGAGTTGCAATGTCATCTGCTATATAATTTTGGAAGCACATTTCATGATGGCGCCCGTGCATTTTTATTTTGGGGCTAACCGAAATCAAAGATTTTAATAAAAGAACACTGTAAAACGTTTTTATCCATTTACGTGTGGCGACTACGAGGTGTCGTCTGAAATAAATGAATTACGCGTTGTATATCTTTCCAGAAATGTCGTTACTCCGTAACGCAGAGTGAATACATAATGGGTGTGGCGCGTCCATCTTGTTATATGGCGGCAAATGCACACGGCGGACGATAGTGTATAATACTTAAACAAAAGAGCAATAAAATGGGGAATCCTCCGTCATAAATAGGAACGCAAAACAAACATGTATTTTCGACTGACTAATTAATGACTAATTACAAGTTCATTTGCTATATGCGCATTTCGTAATGGCGGCCGTTTTTTTTTTTGCTCCAGGGGAACCGAAGATGTGAATGCACGAACTCCCTAAAAGTCCGTCCTGAGAACAGGAGACTAATTTTTCTATATGTACAGTAATAACATGTAATAGTACAGTAATTGAACTGTGACGTTCGTAATTAACTTCAGTTTAAAGTGAGGAAGTGCTACTTTCCGCACTATCGCAACAATCCTGGTTAAAATTTAAGCATATACTCAGGGTTTTTAATAAAGTTGTGAGAAAATCGCGGTTTGCGGGTGAGATTTCTGAAAAGCCACTTACCTTTCTCGTCTCCAAGCTGATAATGAGACCGTGTGCATCAATTATTCCCCACCCACTTTTCGGCGGCGCGAAAGTTCTTTGCGAAGTCTGTAAAGGGTGTGTAACTTTTTGCCGTCGCGTCACAACTTTATTACACACAGAAAAAAAACAGAGAGCGGAACACATCGCTCTAAATTCGTGTGAAATATGATTACACAATTGAGTGAACATGTGCATGTTTATATTTACGTGAACTCAATGCTTTTAGATCTCCCCCCCCCCTTAAAACGTGAAAAATGGTAGCGTCCACTTTAAGTAAAGCCAGAAAAAAGAAATAGGTAAACACGCGTAAAATCACGCGATACGTGACGATACGATTGAGTGGCCATGTTTCAGCATCTTTACAATAAGGTCATGATAGTAATAAAATAGTTGTACAGTAATGGTAATAACTATAATCGCCACGGTTTACGAGATTTCCGAATATTTTTCAAAGTATTTCAATGCAACATGATCAGTACAGTCGCGAAGATAAAATAATATACAGTATATCAAGTTAGTGAGTAGTGTGAAAGTAATGAATGAACATGCAGAGTTTAAATAAAAAATAAGTATTTAATTACAGTTTCATATCAACACGGAAAAGACCTATTTTCTATTAAAGAAGGAATTCAATAAATGTAAATTATGAATAATGTCATTCAAAACAGGTTCTTTTATACGACAAATCACAACATAAGTTGTCAACATACACTTTATACGTTTCTTTCTAAACAAGAATGAAAAAAAAAACAGTTGCATGGTGCTTTTTGGACCAAAAATACAGTATGATATTTGTTGTTTTGGGCAGAATCGAATATATAATGCGTGAGGAGAAGCGGTAAAATGAAAGAGTGCTTCCTGACAAATGTCCTTTTTGGCTACTCACAGAAGAATCAGGAGAAGTCATGTGTGTTTGGGAGTTTGTGTTCCATGATGCAGGCCTCCCTTGTACAAGTCTTCTTGAAATGCGTGGCTCTCGCTGTGCCGCAACATAATATCATAATCAATTCATGTTGAGGAGCAGCGGTAAAATTAAAGAGTGCTTCCTGACAAATTTCCTTCTTGGCTACTCACAGAAGAATCAGGAGAAGTCATGTGTGTTTGGGAGTTTGTGTTCCATGATGCAGGCCTCCCTTGTACAAGTCTTCTTGAAATGCGTGGCTCTCGCTGTGCTGCAACATAATATCATAATCAATTCATGTTGAGGAGAAGCGGTAAAATTAAAGAGTGCTTCCTGACAAATTACCTTCTTCGGTGTTCCGATCATCCAGATGTCCCCATTTGGCGAGAGTGACTTTTGCACGTCCAACACCAGATCTTAGTCTATTTAGGCATTTCCACGTTGCATAGTTGGTGTCTGCTCCTGGGGGCATTGTCTCGCTTGCCTTAAGCTCCATTGTAGTTTCTGGTGGAAGATTGTCAAGTCTTTCTTCCCACCGAGTGACTCTTTCACTGCCTATGCTCGGTGTTCTGAGGGGCGGGACACTTTTCAGAAAACGTTTCCTGGACTTAAGGCGGCTTTTGGCTGGCACATGGCCGAAGAGAGGATGTCTTCGGTCAGTGGACTGTGGATGAGCCGCTTTCGCCAGATAAAAGAAACTGTTAAAATACAGAAGAGTGAAATAGCAGCATTTACTGTCTTTTGAAAGAAAGATAAAACATGTCTCATGATGAGAAACTTACCTAGTCTGTTTTGTGTTCTCGCCTCATGATTATGACGTAGAAAAAATATAATACATAAATAAAGGAAATAATTAATGTGAAAAACAATTAAAAATAAATAAAGTTTAAAAGGCCTTCCTAGAACTCATCTTTAAAATGTGATTGTAAAAGTTAAAAAGTTACATCGAGTTAAGGGAAGGCTTGTAGAGATTTTCAAAAGCCTTGGCCTTCCCTTAACTGAACTTGAGTCCACACCAACCCCCATTCCATCTCAACATACAGGCCCATCACCAACTTATCACCACAGACATGAGTTCAGCTACATCAACTTTCCTTGTCTTTACATTTATGACCACCTTTACTCATGATACTTTTTAATCACAGTTTCATGTATGGCTTTACTCACAGTTTGTTTCCATTTATCACTCTTATATGATTTGCCTGGGACCGTTTAAAAATGATAAAAGTGAATCCAAGTAAAAAAGGCCACTCCTCTCCATCTCCCCTGCACTCACTCCGAAGCATGCTTCTCGTGTCAAGCCAAACCTTTGCCATCAATAACTATTTTCCAATTCAATGTTTTCTCCATTCGTAATGCCAGCCAGGCAACAGGTTTATTGCTAGCACCAAGCAGAAACCTCAGTGTACTAAATTGGGGTGGATTTCATTATGTTTGCCACCAATTTATATGATCAGTACAAAGCTGCTTTTGCAGCTATCGCTATCCACATGGGTCGGTAGTTATTTTGCATGTGGAAATTGTGAGGCTTCTGCCTAGCGCCAACATTACGTTTACCATTCTGAGCCACCTTGGCCCCAGATCCCATTTCATCTCAAGTCAAGAAATCACCCACCACATCCCACCACTAATATTATACACTTACGCCATTCGACGTCTGTCCTCGTTGTTTTCCCAACTACTGAAACACATGATTTAGATTTGACTTAACTTTCACTGGTCAAAACACAGAAAACCGGATCGCGATAGCTGTTGTACGTTGGCACGACACCTGAATAAAGAGCACAGAGGTCGAGAGAAAGAAAAAGAGGTCAAGTAATGAGCACTTCCACTCCGGATCCCACCTCTCCTCAAGTCAACATATCACCCACCGCATCCCACCACTATCATGATACACTTACGACACCGTTCACGTTTCGATTTCCACCCTTGTTTTTGAAAAGGCTGAACCGCACGATTTAGCTGTGACTTACCTTTCACTGGTCAAAACACAGAAAACAGGATTGTGATAGCTGTAGTACGTTTGCAGGACACCTGAATGAAGAGCACACTGTGGTCGAGAGACAAAAATGAGGTCAAGCAATGTGTTTTTGTCAGTGGTAGCAGCGGTTATGAGTTGCGTGTAACCTTTTGAGCGAAACAAATCAAGAATGGGCTTGAATGAGGCAGATAGCATATCTTCATTAAAATCTCCGCATACCAAGATCTGATGATGGTCCATTACTTCAAGGTACCGCAAGAGATTTCCCAAGCTCGGCAGAAAAGTGCGCAGACTGTTGCGTGGAGGCCTGTAAACGGCAGCAATCAACACATTGAGGGGAGCTTCAAGTTTCACCACAACAAATTCAATGTCGGTCACACCCTGAATGTATTTCTTTTCCTGGGCTGCGATGTGACTTTTGACACAAATACCTACGCCGCCACCAAGTTTTGTTGCCAAGTCAGGACAGTTTGTGTAAGAATCACTTCGGTTCCTGTGAAACATCGTGTAGCCTTCCAAGCAAGCGCGTCCATCGGCCACTGATCCTTGGAGGTGTGTCTCTGTGAAGCACAGAACATCAGCAAAAAGCAGTTCGTGATGAGACGCGATGTCTTGCACGTGACAAGACAGCCCTTCGGTGTTATGGTGGAGGACAACCAGGTGATTTGCCCGATCTACCGACGGCATCACGTGAAGGAGGGGCATGACGCTCTCCAAAGAATCCTCTGCCATCTCAGCAAGAGCAGCAGTGATGAGTGGATTTGCATAAAGTCTTCTCTCATCCATATGCAGAATATGCAGACCACTGAGCGAAGTCACTCTACTCAGAGCTACGTACCCCATGCCGTGTTCGAAAACACC